>NW_026516667.1:0-600000 GCF_025766255.1 Zychaea mexicana
TAAAGAACAATCAGTACTACTTTATTTCATAGATTAGGAAAAACTTTATATAAAGAATGTTTATATCAAAATATATTAAAGGATATTGTAACTTTTAATTTATATTTGAAGAATTTTACAATGAATGAAGAGAATTTTATTAATATTGGTGGTACTGTTATTAGTTATTTGGATATAAGAAGTGATCTTTTAATATCTTAGAACGATATGATGTTAAAAGTAAAAAAACTCATAGAGAAATTATTCCTAGTTACTAATTGAAAACCTATATTAAATATTTAGGTATGATTGATGGTCATGAATTACCTATAGTATATCCACCTATTTATTGTGAATTAAATGATAACAAAGAATTTAAGACATATGGTGGATATATTACTAATAATATTAAGAATTTTAATCCTTTAATTAGAAGTAAAAGATTTACTGAATCAAATATTAAATTTATAAATAAAATGACAATTAAAATTGTTAATTATATGTCATCTATTGGTTTCAATATTAATCTTAAAGTATTAGATTTTCTAATGAATCTGCCACTTAATAATGATTTAATTATTAGAACATTACATAAGGAGACAGATGAAATGAGTGAGATTATTAAAAAGAATAATAAAGAAAAAGAATTTGAAATTACATCTCATAATAGTAAATTCTTATATAATAATTCAATTTTAACTATTGCTAAACTATATAGAGATGTTGAACAATTTTATTTTACTTTCTTTTTAGACTAGAGAGGAAGAGTTTATTGCCAAGGGGTGAATTAAATTCCCAAGGTAGTGAATTAGCAAGATCATTATTGTTATTCAAAAAAGGTAATGTATTATCTGAAAATGGATTAAATTCATTAAAGGTTTATGGAGCAAATGCTTTTGGATTAAATAAATTATCTATTACCAAAAGATTAGAATGGGTTGATCAATATTTTTCAGAAATCTTAGATTTAAATCCAGGATTATAGAGAAAAGCTGATGAACCTATGTTATTTTTAGCTTTTTATTTTGAGTTACAAGGTTATAATAAGGATCCATTAAACTTTATTTTTAGATTACCAATTTATTTAGATGCAACATGTAATGGTGTACAACATTTAGCTGCAATGGTTTCTGATTTTGATCTAGCTAGTAAAGTTAATTTAGTTGAATCTGATATGAAAGATGATCCTAATGATCTTTATACAGTAGTTTAATGTTAAATCCTATTAATGAAGAAATTAAGAAAATAGATTAATATGATTTAGAGTATGCTAGATTAAAGGGTTTAGTATTAAATAGAAAGATTGTAAAAAGAAGTTTAATAACTATTTCATATGGAGTTAAGATTAAAGGAATTTATGATCAATTAATTCAAGATCATTTTTCTATATATAAAAAATTGCCCATCAATCGTGGGTTATTGCCTCCATCGCTGATAGTTTTTTTGCAAATGGCATTCCAGCATGTACTGTTTCATAGTATAAATATACAAGAGTTAGATATACCTATTGAACAACAACGAAAGGAGAAAAATCTCACAGAAAAGAACCAACATCTGTGTCATCGAGCGATGTTTTTATGCTGTGGAATGAGGTACTTGAAGACGGTAATTTATTTCAAATAAGGTATCGGATAGGGAGATGAGGTGGAAATTATGAACTAATATATGACGTAAGGTTGATGGGATGATATAGGGGTAATTTAGTTTTTTTTTTGTTTTTTCGATGACGATGACGATGACGGTGACGGTGATGATGATTTGGGAACAAAGGTTGTTGGGAGCATCCAATCACTTGTAGATCGCAGCGATTCTAGGTTGGTGTTACTTTTTACCAGTATATTCCACGTTTGCTCCATTATAATTAGTCTAGATAAGGCCATTTTAAAGAGTGGAACAATTTTTGTGATGTAGTCTTCAGCGCAGCTTGGATATTCCAGTGCTTTCGATCGTCATACTCTAGCAACATAACGTTGTGGGCAATCCATTAACAGCATTGATATTTTGCAGCCTGGAAGTTGCAAAAAGTTATTATCAATAGACTAATATAGACACAGCCAAGTTTCACTGACCGTTGATGACGAAGCCGAGGATTTGAACTTGACGCAATGATTTTTGTGAATATGCCACTTGGCTCAACATATCGTGCATGATTAACGGCATTTTGGTCAAGCTGTCCTTCATCTCTTTGGTCTGATCTTCGTTCTTTCCAATCTCGACACACCCCACTTCTTTTCTGTTTGCGCTGTAAATCACGTCAATTTCACGGCCAACCCGACGGTTCGTGGCTGGTTCGATGGCTGATATGGATCTTTTCCTGTTCAAAGCATCGGTATTAGCCTTGCTCAAGCCTTCACTCCTGTTTTTACATTACATCGTAAGCGCACTTTATTTTGAAGTATATAATAACCCTGTTTTCTGCGAATCTTTTGATTTACCCTTTTGCTGTGATGCAAGTGCCTTTGACGATGGTTTTTATGAAACCCCACACTTCATACAATTGGTCGTATTCAAGCATGTTGTCCATGTCGAGTTTTCTATTGTCGTACAAGAAAATTCTTGCAATTCGACGACCAACCATGCTTTCAAAGGCTCCTTTATGGGATCATGACACAATTTGCAGCCGAATTCATACGCTTCAGACGGAGTTGTCTACAAATTAGTAGCGCAATGTTTAATTTATGCAATAATGCTCATTACTGCGACTCTTATTTTTTTCTTACCAGCTTTTCAATATCGCTCAAGATATCAATTAATTCAGCATCCAATGCGGGGAATAGCTTAGAACCAAAATTTTCTAAAGCATCCAGATCTCTACCTGAGAAAACATCATCCCAATTGTTATCGCCGATGTCTAATGAGTATTATTGAACCTTAAAAAAATTCGTAAGTTCTTAACTTACGAAGTGCTTCTTTTTATGGTTCTTTTTCAAAGAAGAAAAAGGTTCTGAATTCTCAACCAAAATTTTAATTTTGGGTATTACAGAATTCACAGATAATTGTTTTTCCATAAATTTTTTTTTAATTTTTTGTCTTAGCAAAAACTATTATCTAAAAAAAATAATTATTTTTTTCAAAGAAATTAATTTTAATTTCGAAATGATATATCTTTTTAAGAAATTAACTTTAAAGATTTTTATTTATTAATGATGCTCAATATGAGTGACTGGGACGGACTAAAAAACATAAACATTCTAGGATGAGTGCTCTATATAACGCCTTTTTGATCTTATACAGACAAAAGGTCTGTTGATTTTAATACCTATTAATGGTTGTTGCACTGTTTCACAAGTCGATGACAATCTGGTCTATGATCAGCGGTGCTTCATCAGACCGTTCCAGGCTCCAGAAATTCTTTTTCGACAACTGTCCTAACTCTCACGAAATCCTTTCTTTGTCTAGAGTTGTCAGTTTTACTTTGAGGGACATCGATCCGGGTGATTTAGTCGTTGGGTATGATGCTTTCGAGCATTCCCTGACTGCGATATTGTCTGCCTTGGGCCGAGCTAGCTCCACCATTTTCAGTGCTACGGCTGCCCAATCAGGCTTCTTGCGCCCTTTTGCCTTTACAAAAAAGCATTAACTTTTTGAAACTTGGTCACAATACTCAGTCTACAAGACGTATACTTACAACATCCACCTTTACCCGTTGCACAACCTTCCCATACAGGTTGGTCCAGGTTTTTTCGAGCGCGTCCCCCAAATACGAGTTCTGTGCAATAAATTCGACATTTTCGTCGATGAAGTACTGGAAACTGGGTGTGCTTGTAGTTTTTAGATAGTTCTCGACAACTGCAGTATATCATTAGTGTCTCATACTCCAAGGCAATCTCCTTAGATTCGTGTCACTCACATGCTTCTGTTTCCTTGGTAACGTTCGTCATGGTAATAGTTTTTGCACAGAGAATGGGTTTAACACGAAATAGTTATTTACATATCCTCCTTTAGAAGGAAAGAAAACAAACATACTTCTTTCCTTCTAGATAGGATCTTATTCAGACATACCTTTTTGTATAAGTATCATTATTTAATGAGAAACTAAATGTCTTTATTTTTTAAAAAAATAGTATTATTTAATTGATGCTATCTAATTTTATTAATTTATTAAAAAAATGTTTACAAAAATGTCTTTTAAAATTTTAGCGATCGCCCTATTCTCCCTTCGTATCCTGCGATTAACTTTAAACTTAGTTTGGGTTATTTCTAGTTATTGGTTTAAAATACTTATTTATAGATGTAATAGATTATTACAAACTTATTATTCTTTATTATAGAATAATATTCTATCCATTATTAAGTTTATTAAACATAAGTATTACTATTCTATAGATAAAAATCATTTTAGATTTGCATCTGTATTTTTAATTCCTAATATTCTAGTTGATTCTATTCATCTTTATTTTATAGAATTTATCCACTTCTTAAATGATAATCTTTCTAACATTTTTACAGGCTCTTTAGGTTTGGTAGTACTAGGTTTATTAATTTATATAAGTTCTGCCCCTAATTCATCTAATACAAATCCTTCATCAAAAAATACTTTTAATGTTAATTTTGGAGATGGAGGTGTAGGGTCAAATAATCATCCATCAAATAGTAATTCTAATAATGATAAACTAATTACTTCTCCTGGAGTTGCTGCGGGAATTATTTCTGGAACAACAATAACTGCTGCAGTTACAATTGCAAAAACAAATCCTAGAAATGGATTGTTTTTAGGTATTGTTGGTACTATTACTGATTTTGCTACTTATGGATTAGGTGAAATGATGAATCATAACTATGAAGAAAAAAAAATGAGAGAAATGTGTAAAAGAATGTATTATCACTCTATTGGAAGATCTAGTAGTCCTCCACCAGATGGAAACTTCAAAATTAATTCTCCAAATGAAAATAATAATAATTTTGTAGAATTAATTTCAAAATTCATTGAAAATCCACAAGATGTATTTAATTTATTAAATGAATATTTAGAGGTAGTGATGGAAATCCTACTCCTATTTTAATTTTATGTGTTTGTCTATTTACATTTATTAGAATTCTTGGTTGTTTCTTTTTAATTATAGGTATGTTAAGTAAGCTAATTAAAATTAAAGAACGAGAATTTATTAAGAATAGACCTTTATTATATAAATTAGCTTGCCTTATTATTTCATTAAGAGATTGGAATAATTTTGTAATATTAATAATTATGTTTACAAACTTATTCTATATTTTTAGCGGTTGCCCTATTTTCCCTTCGAATACCTGCGATTTAAACTCTTTTACAGAGCTTATTTCAACTTACATCAGGATTAAAACACCTGATGGTTTAATTACTAGTAATATCTGGATTAATACTTCAGATAATTTACTTTTAGCTTTATTACCTTCAGTGGTATGTATAAATAAAAACCCTTCAGAAAATAATATTTTAAATTCAACTTTTAATGATTTAAAAGATTTTTCTCTTACAAATGAAAATTCTAGTGGTTATATTACTATTAAAGAAATTTTATCAAACGATACTTTATCTCTTAAAGAAAAACAATCAAATTTAGAAGAAAAATTACATTCTTTATGGTTGAAAAAACTAGAAAAATGAGTAAGTCTAAGAATTTCTTAAATACAAATCCTAGGTTTAGAATATTTTTAAATAACTATAAGTTAATAGAAGATGACTTAAAAATGTATTTTGAAAATGAAAAATATATTAGAAACAAAAAATATCTTTTTATGTTTAAAGAAATAGATAAATCCTTGATGCTGTTCTTGATTTTAAGTTTGTTAATCCCCTTTATTATGAAGTATGAAGATAATAAAGAACAATCAGTTACTACTTTATTTCATAGATTAGGAAAAACTTTATATAAAGAATGTTTATATCAAAAATATATTAAAGGATATTGTAACTTTTAATTTATATTTGAAGAATTTTACAATGAATGAAGAGAATTTTATTAATATTGGTGGTACTGTTATTAGTTATTTGGATATAAGAAGTGATCTTTTTAATATCTTAGAACGATATGATGTTAAAAGTAAAAAAACTCATAGAGAAATTATTCCTAGTTACTAATTGAAAACCTATATTAAATATTTAGGTATGATTGATGGTCATGAATTACCTATAGTATATCCACCTATTTATTGTGAATTAAATGATAACAAAGAATTTAAGACATATGGTGGATATATTACTAATAATATTAAGAATTTTAATCCTTTAATTAGAAGTAAAAGATTTACTGAATCAAATATTAAATTTATAAATAAAATGACAATTAAAATTGTTAATTATATGTCATCTATTGGTTTCAATATTAATCTTAAAGTATTAGATTTTCTAATGAATCTGCCACTTAATATGATTTAATTATTAGAACATTACATAAGGAGACAGATGAAATGAGTGAGATTATTAAAAAGAATAATAAAGAAAAAGAATTTGAAATTACATCTCATAATAGTAAATTCTTATATAATAATTCAATTTTAACTATTGCTAAACTATATAGAGATGTTGAACAATTTTATTTTACTTTCTTTTTAGACTAGAGAGGAAGAGTTTATTGCCAAGGGGGTGAATTAAATTCCCAAGGTAGTGAATTAGCAAGATCATTATTGTTATTCAAAAAAGGTAATGTATTATCTGAAAATGGATTAAATTCATTAAAGGTTTATGGAGCAAATGCTTTTGGATTAAATAAATTATCTATTACCAAAAGATTAGAATGGGTTGATCAATATTTTTCAGAAATCTTAGATTTAAATCCAGGATTATGGAGAAAAGCTGATGAACCTATGTTATTTTTAGCTTTTTATTTTGAGTTACAAGGTTATAATAAGGATCCATTAAACTTTATTTTTAGATTACCAATTTATTTAGATGCAACATGTAATGGTGTACAACATTTAGCTGCAATGGTTTCTGATTTTGATCTAGCTAGTAAAGTTAATTTAGTTGAATCTGATATGAAAGATGATCCTAATGATCTTTATACAGTAGTTTAATGTTAAATCCTATTAATGAAGAAATTAAGAAAATAGATTAATGTGATTTAGAGTATGCTAGATTAAAGGGTTTAGTATTAAATAGAAAGATTGTAAAAAGAAGTTTAATAACTATTTCATATGGAGTTAAGATTAAAGGAATTTATGATCAATTAATTCAAGATCATTTTTCTATATATAAAAAATTGCCCATCAATCGTGGGTTATTGCCTCCATCGCTGATAGTTTTTTTGCAAATGGCATTCCAGCATGTACTGTTTCATAGTATAAATATACAAGAGTTAGATATACCTATTGAACAACAACGAAAGGAGAAAAATCTCACAGAAAAGAACCAACATCTGTGTCATCGAGCGATGTTTTTATGCTGTGGAATGAGGTGCTTGAAGACGGTAATTTATTTCAAATAAGGTATCGGATAGGGAGATGAGGTGGAAATTATGAACTAATATATGACGTAAGGTTGATGGGATGATATAGGGGTAATTTAGTTTTTTTTTTGTTTTTTCGATGACGATGACGATGACGGTGACGGTGATGATGATTTGGGAACAAAGGTTGTTGGGAGCATCCAATCACTTGTAGATCGCAGCGATTCTAGGTTGGTGTTACTTTTTACCAGTATATTCCACGTTTGCTCCATTATAATTAGTCTAGATAAGGCCATTTTAAAGAGTGGAACAATTTTTGTGATGTAGTCTTCAGCGCAGCTTGGATATTCCAGTGCTTTCGATCGTCATACTCTAGCAACATAACGTTGTGGGCAATCCATTAACAGCATTGATATTTTGCAGCCTGGAAGTTGCAAAAAGTTATTATCAATAGACTAATATAGACACAGCCAAGTTTCACTGACCGTTGATGACGAAGCCGAGGATTTGAACTTGACGCAATGATTTTTGTGAATATGCCACTTGGCTCAACATATCGTGCATGATTAACGGCATTTTGGTCAAGCTGTCCTTCATCTCTTTGGTCTGATCTTCGTTCTTTCCAATCTCGACACACCCCACTTCTTTTCTGTTTGCGCTGTAAATCACGTCAATTTCACGGCCAACCCGACGGTTCGTGGCTGGTTCGATGGCTGATATGGATCTTTTCCTGTTCAAAGCATCGGTATTAGCCTTGCTCAAGCCTTCACTCCTGTTTTTACATTACATCGTAAGCGCACTTTATTTTGAAGTATATAATAACCCTGTTTTCTGCGAATCTTTTGATTTACCCTTTTGCTGTGATGCAAGTGCCTTTGACGATGGTTTTTATGAAACCCCACACTTCATACAATTGGTCGTATTCAAGCATGTTGTCCATGTCGAGTTTTCTATTGTCGTACAAGAAAATTCTTGCAATTCGACGACCAACCATGCTTTCAAAGGCTCCTTTATGGGATCATGACACAATTTGCAGCCGAATTCATACGCTTCAGACGGAGTTGTCTACAAATTAGTAGCGCAATGTTTAATTTATGCAATAATGCTCATTACTGCGACTCTTATTTTTTTCTTACCAGCTTTTCAATATCGCTCAAGATATCAATTAATTCAGCATCCAATGCGGGGAATAGCTTAGAACCAAAATTTTCTAAAGCATCCAGATCTCTACCTGAGAAAACATCATCCCAATTGTTATCGCCGATGTCTAATGAGTATTATTGAACCTTAAAAAAATTCGTAAGTTCTTAACTTACGAAGTGCTTCTTTTTATGGTTCTTTTTCAAAGAAGAAAAAGGTTCTGAATTCTCAACCAAAATTTTAATTTTGGGTATTACAGAATTCACAGATAATTGTTTTTCCATAAATTTTTTTTTAATTTTTTGTCTTAGCAAAAACTATTATCTAAAAAAAATAATTATTTTTTTCAAAGAAATTAATTTTAATTTCGAAATGATATATCTTTTTAAGAAATTAACTTTAAAGATTTTTATTTATTAATGATGCTCAATATGAGTGACTGGGACGGACTAAAAAACATAAACATTCTAGGATGAGTGCTCTATATAACGCCTTTTTGATCTTATACAGACAAAAGGTCTGTTGATTTTAATACCTATTAATGGTTGTTGCACTGTTTCACAAGTCGATGACAATCTGGTCTATGATCAGCGGTGCTTCATCAGACCGTTCCAGGCTCCAGAAATTCTTTTTCGACAACTGTCCTAACTCTCACGAAATCCTTTCTTTGTCTAGAGTTGTCAGTTTTACTTTGAGGGACATCGATCCGGGTGATTTAGTCGTTGGGTATGATGCTTTCGAGCATTCCCTGACTGCGATATTGTCTGCCTTGGGCCGAGCTAGCTCCACCATTTTCAGTGCTACGGCTGCCCAATCAGGCTTCTTGCGCCCTTTTGCCTTTACAAAAAAGCATTAACTTTTTGAAACTTGGTCACAATACTCAGTCTACAAGACGTATACTTACAACATCCACCTTTACCCGTTGCACAACCTTCCCATACAGGTTGGTCCAGGTTTTTTCGAGCGCGTCCCCCAAATACGAGTTCTGTGCAATAAATTCGACATTTTCGTCGATGAAGTACTGGAAACTGGGTGTGCTTGTAGTTTTTAGATAGTTCTCGACAACTGCAGTATATCATTAGTGTCTCATACTCCAAGGCAATCTCCTTAGATTCGTGTCACTCACATGCTTCTGTTTCCTTGGTAACGTTCGTCATGGTAATAGTTTTTGCACAGAGAATGGGTTTAACACGAAATAGTTATTTACATATCCTCCTTTAGAAGGAAAGAAAACAAACATACTTCTTTCCTTCTAGATAGGATCTTATTCAGACATACCTTTTCGAGGTGGATTCTATAAGTATCATTATTTAATGAGAAACTAAATGTCTTTATTTTTTAAAAAAATAGTATTATTTAATTGATGCTATCTAATTTTATTAAGTTATTAAAAAAAATGTTTACAAAAATGTCTTTTAAAATTTTAGCGATCGCCCTATTCCCCCTTCGTATCCTGTGATTAACTTTAAACTTAGTTTGGGTTATTTCTAGTTATTGGTTTAAAATACTTATTTATGGATGTAATAGATTATTACAAACTTATTATTCTTTATTATAGAATAATATTCTATCCATTATTAAGTTTATTTAAACATAAGTATTACTATTCTTCAGATAAAAATCATTTTAGATTTGCATCTGTATTTTTAATTCCTAATATTCTAGTTGATTCTATTCATCTTTATTTTATAGAATTTATTCACTTCTTAAATGATAATCTTTCTAACATTTTTACAGGCTCTTTAGGTTTAGTATTACTAGGTTTATTAATTTATATAAGTTCTGCCCCTTGTCGTGGCTGACTTACAGCGGTTTCGATTAGAAACCTGCGTCAAGAAGTATTGGTCAGGTTGCTGAGCGGATCTATCATTTATCTGGTTTTTCTTTTCATCGTCACAGACCCTGGTCGTGTATAAATAGCTGTAGAAAACAAGTGAAGGATAGATGATTCATTCTTTTTGAATTAAACAGCAATCTCGAAGACTTCTAGTCCCTTTCTATTGTTGAATACCACATTTTTTTCTTCGAATTTTGACTACCAATCTATCCTACCACTATGAACAGCCAAGCCACTTTCGATTTCAAGAAGGCTCAAGCCACTGAAGACCTTACTATGGAGGAAGTTGTTGGTGAGTCGTCCCGTTCCCCAGGCATCTCCAGTGTCGAGAAGGACATCTATGCCCAGCCTGTAGCAGACGGTAGCACCACCGCCATGTTATCGAGCTTGGAGTCTAAGCATGCTGACCCGCAGGTCATTGCTTCGAGACTTTTTGAGGTCTATAAGGCCCAATTAGAGCAACTTTTGTCGGAAGCACTTCGCCTCGAGGATGCGCAAGCACCCGCTGAGCAGAAGGCATACCATCAACGCCTTGTTGCTGCTGCCACTGAGCGAGCCCGTGTGTATAAAGACGCCGGTGCCATTGTGAAGTGTGTCAAGCAGGAGAATGGACCCAAGATTCCTTTGAAGGATCTGCCCGTTTTCCAAATCAAAAACAGTGTCAGAGACAAGACCAAAGAGGTTTTTTCATCTGTCAACGACTTTTTGACCAAGTTTGAGGTCGTGGTTCGCCACCACAATGCTTCGCCAGAAGATTGCTGGGAAACCACCATGCTGCCAACATTGTCGACCGAGCAATTGTCTTGGTTCCAACGTCACTTAGCGGACAAACGTCTGTCTTGGTCGCAAGCCAAGAAAGCATTCAACCTGAAATATGGTGGTGCTTCGCAAGCAGTTGCCATCTCAGACCAGTTGCATGCAATGAAACTTAGACTAAGAGAGAACTTGATCAAGTACACTGACAAGTACAACAAGCTCATGCACGATGCCGAGGAGGAGGACAGCAAGACTTGGGGTCAAATCTTTGTCCGGTCACTCACTCCAGAGCTGCAGATGGCCGTGAAGGTGGCTTACGCTGCCTCTGCCAAGGATCAGCCTCTCAATGTTGCAAAGGCGACCGAACTGCTGAGCATTGTGTACGACGGGTACAAAGATGCTGGCCAAGACGTCAACAATTGGTCACTATCTGATGATGATGGTGAAGAACATGACCGCAGACCTGCTAAGAAAGCAAGAAAGCAAGAGTCGCGAGTCGACCAGTGTCGTCGCCACCCCACATCCAACCACACCAATGGCCAATGTTTCTCGAGTAAGCCCGAGTCCTCTTCGCAAAAGAGAGACAAAGGTAAGGAACGAGCCGGAACCAAAGTCAATGAAGAACGCTGCTGGTTTTGCGGCCGCATTCGTGTCGATGGTCACAAGTGCAAAGAGTATCTCGAGCACAAGCAAGCAAGAGAAAAACAATATGAACTAAAACAACGACGTGCCCAATTGGAACAGGAAAGGGCTCAGTCCGCAACCTCGGCCGCCACCCATAGCGAACCCAACCAGCAGGACCTCCTTCCGGTCACTGACATGGATTTGGATTTCGACACTGTCATTGACAAGGCAAATCAAGGTATGCAGCAGCCGATCCTTTATATGAGATCTGGCACAAAAGGAAATGAGCGTTCACAGAACAACACTAACGATTCTATTTTCGTTCCTATCACGGTACAGAATAACAGAACCTTGGGACTCTGTGACAGCGGCGCAAATTTTTCTAGTCTGAGCAATAAATTTTGCCAACAAAATAAAATACATTTTACAAAGCAAACTGTTCCTATCCATGAGGCAGCGAAAGGCCATATCGCTATGAGCAATGGCATCACTGACCCTTTGACAATCATTCACAATGGTATTCAGACAACACATCGATTCTATGTGCTTGATATGACAGATGACACAGAGGTTTCACTCGGTCTTGACATCATGGAATTTTCCTCGGAGGTTTGGCCCGGTCATGGGACACCCCAACATAGGTAGTTGAAAACACCGATGAGTATCAAACTCTGGATGAAACGCCTGCTGGAACCCCAGAAGAAAAAGACGCCTTTTTCTCTACTGTTTCTCCCATTCTCGAAGCCAACAAACGGATACCACCTGGAGCATTTTGCAATATCCCAGAAGCCGTTGTGCGCATCAAAACAATTTCTGGAAAGACAGTCTACACGCGACAATATGATCTTCCACCGAAACTTAATTCTCTTCTGGATGAGACCATATCAAAATGGCTCGCCGATGGTCTTATACAAGAAGCACCAAGTAACACGGAGTTTAACAACCCAATTCTCTTTGTGCCCAAGAAAGACGCTGCTGGTAACCTCGTTGACAGAAGGCACTGCCTAGACTTGCGCGCCCTTAACAGGATTCTCATTGAAGATGATCGCTTCCCATTACTATTAGTGAAAGACGTACTTCAGACTCTTAACGGAGCTAAAGTGGTGACACGACTCGATGTCAAGTCGGCATTTCACAAACTGCCTATTCCAGACCCGGTTGACCAGTCCAAACTAGCCTTCACTCATCGAGGGAAGCAATGGGTCTATAAAGGTGGGGCTTTTGGCCTAAAATTTTTGAGCAACCAATTTTGTCGGTGCCTTGCTACTATCACAAACGGAATGCGTTGTATTTCCTTTGTGGACGATGTATACGTTTATGATACAGATTTGGCTTCACATAGCGCCAATGTCGCAGCTGTGGTATCCAAACTGACCGAATGCAATTTGCTACTGAATCACGAGAATTCCGGCTTTGCACTATCACGCACCAATGTCTTGGGTTTTGTAGTAGGCGAATCAGGGATATTCTTGGATCCAAAAAAGACATCCAAAATACAATCGATTGACAGACCTCAAACAGGCAAAGAGGTGATGCGTTTCTTAGGCATTGCAAATTATATGCGCACCCACCTGCCACGATTTTCGGATCTGACAGCACCTTTGGACAAGCTACGCAATGTACAAAAGATCGGCGATCTATGGACTCATGAGTGCCAACGGAGCTTCTAAAACATCAAGCTAGCCCTTACTCGAGCACCTACTTTGAGCCAATTTCGACCAGACTTGAAATGCTACCTTGGTACCGACGCGAGCAATGTTGGAATTTCCGCAATCTTATTCCAAAAGCATCCGCGCACAGACAAAGATGGTAACACACAATACGTCATCAAGTACATTGGCTTTATGGCGCGATCTCTTTCTCCATCCGAGACCCGCTGGAGTGTAACTCGACGCGAGTTGCTCGCTGTGGTATTTGGTTTACAGAAGTTTCATAAGTATCTCTGGGGCACAGATATTCCATTCGAGATCCAAACTGATCATCGCGCACTTGTCTATCTCAACTCCCAAAAGTATGCCAACAGCATGATGATGAATTGGTGGGACACACTGCTTGATTACTCTTTTACCGTTGTACACATCCCAGGAGTTACAAACGTTATTCCCGATGCCTTGTCTCGCTTATTCCCGCCTAACGAAGAGCTGGTGGGGGGTAATGACGTGAACACATCGAACTCGAGGACAAAAGACGCTCTTGTTACACGTGCTGCAAAGACAACGGTACCTGAAGATGCTATGTCACCACCTGATACTGAATCACGTAACCAAGTTATTAGTGATCTACACAACCACATCCACGAGCTATTTGATCCAGAATACAAAAGCTTGCCTGGTAATGAGCGAAAGGATTTGCTGTTGAAGAAACACTTATTTGGTCATTTTGGCGCAGATGCTATCGTGCGAGCTGTTCATGCTGACGGTCTCCACTGGAAGAACCTGAAACAAGATGTTATTGAAACAGTCAAGCAATGTAAGCAATGCATGCAGCACAATGTAGTCCAAAAAGGTTATCATCCACTACAATCCATCGAGAGCAATTTACCTGGTGATCATTGGGCAATTGACTTTGCGGGACCCTATGACCTCTCACATGATGGAAATTTATACCTCATGGTGATGATCGACATTTTCAGCAAGTTTTGTTTATTACGCGCTGTACCAGACAAAACTTCCCCGACTGTTGCTACACAACTTATCAAAATAATAGCTGACTTCGGACCAATGCAAATATTACAAAGTGACAATGGCCGCGAGTTCGTTAATGAATTGATGAACTTGGTATGCAAACAAGCTGGTATTGATAGACGTTTGATATCACCATATCATGCACGTGCTAACGGTGCGGCAGAGCGGATGGTACAAACAGCTAAACGAGCCATACACAAGATGATTGACGGCCAAGTCAAAGACTGGGATCGACATGTACCTTTTGTTCAGTTGGCCTATAATGCACGAATCGCGCCCATACACAATTCAGCTCCATTCTCACTTATGTTTGGAAGAAGGATGAACGCGTTCAAGGACTATCGGAGTGATACACCCAGTCCTGAGGAGCCACTTGCCCCATATGATGACACAGACCTGAGGAAAAGAATTGATGCCATGGCAAAAATTGTTGTGCCAGCCATCAGCCAACGCATCCGCAACGTTCGACAAGCTGCTCAAGATAAATTTAACAAGACCCATCGACTCATCGAATTCCCCATCGGTTCCCTGGTTGCAATTGAAGACAAAACACGCACACGTAAAATGGATCCAAAATATGAAGGACCTTTTGTGGTACATTACAAAACAGACATAGGAGCATACATCCTCAAGGATAAGACCGGTGACATTATCAGGCCGAGCTTCCCTCCAAGTGCGTTAAAGAGCGTATCTGAGGATCCACTCCTGAGAGATGATAAGCATTATGTGATCGATTGTATTATAAACCACCGTGGCAAACCAGGAGAATACGAACACAAGGTTCGATGGAAGGGCTATGATTCATCTGAGGATACTTGGGAACCACCAGAGAGCTTCGACTCCCCGTTCCTTATCCAGCAGTACTGGCGGAGACGTAATGATCCCACCAGAAATTCTATTGCCGAACGAGTTGTAGGACGCAAACGAAGACGCCCGTAATCGACCTACTTTCAGATCACCACTTCTTCTTTCCGGTTGCAACAACCTGGAGGGGGGTTATGTCGTGGCTGACTTACAGCGGTTTCGATTAGAAACCTGCGTCAAGAAGTATTGGTCAGGTTGCTGAGCGGATCTATCATTTATCTGGTTTTTCTTTTCATCGTCACAGACCCTGGTCGTGTATAAATAGCTGTAGAAAACAAGTGAAGGATAGATGATTCATTCTTTTTGAATTAAACAGCAATCTCGAAGACTTCTAGTCCCTTTCTATTGTTGAACACCACACCCCTAATTCATCTAATACAAATCCTTCATCAAAAAATACTTTTAATGTTAATTTTGGAGATGGAGGTGCAGGGTCAAATAATCATCCATCAAATAGTAATTCTAATAATGATGAACTAATTACTTCTCCTGGAGTTGCTGCAGGAATTATTTCTGGAACAACAATAACTGCTGCAGTTATGATTGCAAAAACAAATCCTAGAAATGGATTGTTTTTAGGTGTTGTTGGTACTATTGCTGATTTTGCTACTTATAGATTAGGTGAAATGAGGTTGTTGGGAGCATCCAATCACTTACAGATCGCAGCGATTCTAGGTTGGTGTTACTTTTTACAAGTATATTCCACGTTTGCTCCATTATATATAGTCCAGATAAGGCCATTTTAAAGAGTGGAACAATTTTTGTGATGTAGTCTTCAGCGCAGCTTGGATATTCCAGTGCTTTCGATCGTCATACTCTAGCAACATAACGTTGTGGGCAATCCATTAACAGCATTGATATTTTGCAGCCTGGAAGTTGCAAAAAGTTATTATCAATAGACTAATATAGACACAGCCAAGTTTCACTGACCGTTGATGACGAAGCCGAGGATTTGAACTTGACGCAACGATTTTTGTGAATATGCCACTTGGCTCAACATATCGTGCATGATTAACGGCATTTTGGTCAAGCTGTCCTTCATCTCTTTGGTCTGATCTTCGTTCTTTCCAATCTCGACACACCCCACTTCTTTTCTGTTTGCGCTGTAAATCACGTCAATTTCACGGCCAACCCGACGGTTCGTGGCTGGTTCGATGGCTGATATGGATCTTTTCCTGTTCAAAGCATCGGTATTAGCCTTGCTCAAGCCTTCACTCCTGTTTTTACATTACATCGTAAGCGCACTTTATTTTGAAGTATATAATAACCCTGTTTTCTGCGAATCTTTTGATTTACCCTTTTGCTGTGATGCGAGTGCCTTTGACGATGGTTTTTATGAAACCCCACACTTCATACAATTGGTCGTATTCAAGCATGTTGTCCATGTCGAGTTTTCCATTGTCGTACAAGAAAATTCTTGCAGACTTCTGTAATTCGACGACCAACCATGCTTTCAAAGGCTCCTTTATGGGATCATGACACAATTTGCAGCTGAATTCATACGCTTCAGACAGAGTTGTCTACAAATTAGTAGCGCAATGTTTAATTTATGCAATAATGCTCATTACTGCGACTCTTATTTTTTTCTTACCAGCTTTTCAATATCGCTCAAGATATCAATTAATTCAGCATCCAATGCAGGGATTAGCTTAGAACCAAAATTTTCTAAAGCATCCAGATTTCCACCCGAGAAAACATCATCCCAATTGTTATCGCTGATGTCCAATATGAGTGACTGGGACGGACTAAAAAACATAAACATTCTGTGATGAGTGCTCTATATAACGTCTTTTTGATCTTATACAGACAAAAGGTCTGTTGATTTTGATACCTATTAATGGTAGTTGCACTGTTTCACAAGTCGATGACAATCTGGTCTATGATCAGCGGTGCTTCATCAGACCGTTCCAGGCTCCAGAAATTCTTTTTCGACAACTGTCCTAACTCTCGCGAAATCCTTTCTTTGTCCAGAGTTGTCAGTTTTACTTTGAGGGACGTCGATCTGGGTGATTTAGTCGTTGGGTATGATGCTTTCGAGCATTCCCTGACTGCGATATTGTCTGCCTTGGGCCGAGCTAGCTCCACCATTTTCAGTGCTACGGCTGCCCAATCAGGCTTCTTGCGCCCTTTTGCCTTTACAAAAAAGCATTAACTTTTTGAAACTTGGTCACAATACTCAGTCTACAAGACATATACTTACAACATCCACCTTTACCCGTTGCACAACCTTCCCATACAGGTTGGTCCAGGTTTTTTCGAGCGCGTCCCCCAAATACGAGTTCTGTGCAATAAATTCGACATTTTCGTCGATGAAGTACTGGAAACTGGGTGTGCTTGTAGTTTTTAGATAGTTCTCGACAACTGCAGTATATCATTAGTGTCTCATACTCCAAGGCAATCTCCTTAGATTCGTGTCACTCACATGCTTCTGTTTCCTTGGTAACGTTCGTCATGGTAATAGTTTTTGCACAGAGAATGGGTTTAACACGAAATAGTTATTTACATATCCTCCTTTAGAAGGAAAGAAAACAAACATACTTCTTTCCTTCTAGATAGGATCTTATTCAGACATACCTTTTCGAGGTGGATTCTATAAGTATCATTATTTAATGAGAAACTAAATGTCTTTATTTTTTAAAAAAATAGTGTTATTTAATTGATGCTATCTAATTTTATTAAGTTATTAAAAAAAATGTTTACAAAAATGTCTTTTAAAATTTTAGCGATCGCCCTATTCCCCCTTTGTATCCTGCGATTAACTTTAAACTTAGTTTGGGTTATTTCTAGTTATTGGTTTAAAATACTTATTTATAGATGTAATAGAATATTACAAACTTATTATTCTTTATTACAGAATAATATTCTATCCATTATTAAGTTTATTAAACATAAGTATTACTATTCTACAGATAAAAATCATTTTAGATTTGCATCTGTATTTTTAATTCCTAATATTCTAGTTGATTCTATTCATCTTTATTTTATAGAATTTATCCACTTCTTAAATGATAATCTTTCTAACATTTTTACAGGCTCTTTAGGTTTGGTATTACTAGGTTTATTAATTTATATAAGTTCTGCCCCTAATTCATCTAATACAAATCCTTCATCAAAAAATACTTTTAATGTTAATTTTGGAGATGAGGTGCAGGGTCAAATAATCATCCATCAAATAGTAATTCTAATAATGATAAACTAATTACTTCTCCTGGAGTTGCTGCGGGAATTATTTCTGGAACAACAATAACTGCTGCAGTTAAAATTGCAAAAACAAATCCTAGAAATGGATTGTTTTTAGGTGTTGTTGGTACTATTGCTGATTTTGCTACTTATGGATTAGGTGAAATGAGGTTGTTGGGAGCATCCAATCACTTATAGATCGCAGCGATTCTAGGTTGGTGTTACTTTTTACAAGTATATTCCACGTTTGCTCCATTATATATAGTCCAGATAAGGCCATTTTAAAGAGTGGAACAATTTTTGTGATGTAGTCTTCAGCGCAGCTTCGATCGTCGTACTCTGGCAACATAACCTTGTGGGCAATCCATACCATGACGAATGTTACAAGGAAACAGAAGCATGTGAGTGACACGAATCTAAGGAGATTGCCTTGGAGTATGAGACACTAATGATATACTCGAAATGGATTGTTTTTAGGTGTTGTTGGTACTATTGCTGATTTTGCTACTTATGGATTAGGTGAAATGATGAATCATAACTATGAAGAAAGAAAAAAAATGAGAGAAATGTGTAAAAGAATGTATTATCACTCTATTGAAAGATCTGGTAGTCCTCCACCATGCTTTCAAAGGCTTCTTTACGGGATCATGACACAATTTGCAGCTGAATTCATACGCTTCAGATAGAGTTGTCTACAAATTAGTAGCGCAATATTTAATTTATGCAATAATGCTCATTACTGCGACTCTTATTTTTTTCTTACCAGCTTTTCAATATCGCTTAAGATATCAATTAATTCAGCATCCAATGCGGGGAATAGCTTAGAACCAAAATTTTCTAAAGCATCCAGATCTCCACCCGAGAAAACATCATCCCAATTGTTATCACCGATGTCCAATATGAGTGACTGGGACGGACTAAAAAACATAAACATTCTGTGATGAGTGCTCTATATAACGTCTTTTTGATCTTATACAGACAAAAGGTCCGTTGATTTTAATACCTACTGATGGTAGTTGCACTGTTTCGCAAAGTCGATGACAATCTGGTCTATGATCAGTGGTGCTTCATCAGACCGTTCCAGGCTCCAGAAATTCTTTTTCGACAACTGTCCTATTAGGTTTATGGAGCAAATGCTTTTGGATTAAATAAATTATCTATTACCAAAAGATTAGAATAGGTTGACCAACATTTTTCAGAAATCTTAGATTTAAATTCAGGATTATGGAGAAAAGCTGATGAACCTATGTTATTTTTAGCTTTTTATTTTGAGTTACAAGGTTATAATAAGGATCCATTAAACTTTATTTTTAGATTACCAATTTATTTAGATGCAACATGTAATGGTGTACAACATTTAGCTGCAATGGTTTCTGATTTTGATCTAGCTAGTAAAGTTAATTTAGTTGAATCTGATATGAAAGATGATCCTAATGATCTTTATACAGTAGTTTAATGTTAAATCCTATTAATGAAGAAATTAAGAAAATAGATTAATGTGATTTAGAGTATGCTAGATTAAAGGGTTTAGTATTAAATAGAAAGATTGTAAAAAGAAGTTTAATAACTATTTCATATGGAGTTAAGATTAAAGGAATTTATGATCAATTAATTCAAGATCATTTTTCTATATATAAAAAATTGCCCATCAATCGTGGGTTATTGCCTCCATCGCTGATAGTTTTTTTGCAAATGGCATTCCAGCATGTACTGTTTCATAGTATAAATATACAAGAGTTAGATATACCTATTGAACAACAACGAAAGGAGAAAAATCCCACAGAAAAGAACCAACATCTGTGTCATCGAGCGATGTTTTTATGCTGTGGAATGAGGTGCTTGAAGACGGTAATTTATTTCAAATAAGGTATCAGATAGGGAGATGAGGTAGAAATTATGAACTAATATATGACGTAAGGTTGATGGGATGATATAGGGGTAGTTCAGTTTTTTTTTGTTTTTTCGATGACAATGACGATGACGGTGATGATGATGATGATGACGGTGACGGTGATGATGATTCAGGAACAAAGGTTGTTGGGAGCATCCAATCACTTACAGATCGCAGTGATTCTAGGTTGGTGTTACTTTTTACAAGTATATTCCACGTTTGCTCCATTATATATAGTCCAGATAAGGCCATTTTAAAGAGTGGAACAATTCTTGTGATGTAGTCTTCAGCGCAGCTTCGATCGTCGTACTCTGGCAACATAACCTTGTGGGCAATCCATTACCAGCATTGATATTTTGCAGCCTGGAAGTTGCAAAAAGTTAGTATCAATAGACTAATATAAACACAGCCAAGTTTCACTGACTGTTGATGACGAAGCCGAGGATTTGAACTTGATGCAATGATTTTTGTGAATATGCCACTTGGCTCAACATATCATGCATGATTAACGGCATTTTGGTCAAGCTGTCCTTCATCTCTTTGGTCTGATCTTCGTTCTTTCCAATCTCGACACACCCCACTTCTTTTCTGTTTGCGCTGTAAATCACGTCAATTTTACGGCCAACCCGACGGTTTGTGGCTGGTTCGATGGCTGATATGATCTTTTCTTGTTCAAAGCATCGGCATTAGCCTTGCTCGAGCCTTCACTCCTGTTTTTACATTACATCGTAAGCGCACTTTATTTTGAAGTGTATAATAACCCTGTTTTTTGCGAATCTTTTGATTTACCCTTTTACTGTGATGCGAGTGCCTTTGACGATGGTTTTTATGAAACCCCACACTTCATACAATTGGTCGTATTCAAGCATGTTGTCCATGTCGAGTTTTCCATTGTCGTACAAGAAAATTCTTGCAGACTTCTGTAATTCGACGACCAACCATGCTTTCAAAGGCTCCTTTATGGGATCATGACACAATTTGCAGCTGAATTCATACGCTTCAGACAGAGTTGTCTACAAATTAGTAGCGCAATGTTTAATTTATGCAATAATGCTCATTACTGCGACTCTTATTTTTTTCTTACCAGCTTTTCAATATCGCTCAAGATATCAATTAATTCAGCATCCAATGCAGGGATTAGCTTAGAACCAAAATTTTCTAAAGCATCCAGATTTCCACCCGAGAAAACATCATCCCAATTGTTATCGCCGATGTCCAATGAGTATTGTTGAACCTTAAAAAAATTCGTAAGTTCTTAACTTACGAAGTGCTTCTTTTTATGATTCTTTTTCAAAGAAGAAAAAGGTTCTGAATTCTCAACCAAAATTTTAATTTTGGGTATTACAGAATTCACAGATAATTGTTTTTCCATAAAAATTTTTATAATTTTTTGTCTTAGCAAAAACTATTATCCAAAAAAAATAATTATTTTTTTCAAAGAAATTAATTTTAATTTCGAAATGATATATCTTTTTAAGAAATTAACTTTAAAGATTTTTATTTATTAATGATGCTCAATATGAGTGACTGGGACGGACTAAAAAACATAAACATTCTAGGATGAGTGCTCTATATAACGCCTTTTTGATCTTATACAGACAAAAGGTCTGTTGATTTTAATACCTATTAATGGTAGTTGCACTGTTTCGCAAGTCGATGACAATCTGGTCTATAATCAGCGGTGCTTCATCAGACCGTTCCAGGCTCCAGAAATTCTTTTTCGACAACTGTCCTAACTCTCGTGAAATCCTTTCTTTGTCCAGAGTTGTCAGTTTTACTTTGAGGGACGTCGATCCGGGTGATTTAGTCGTTGGGTATGATGCTTTCGAGCATTCCCTGACTGCGATATCGTCTGCCTTGGGCCGAGCCAGCTCCACCATTTTCAGTGCTACAGCTGCCCAATCAGGCTTCTTGCGCCCTTTTGCCTTTACAAAAAAGCATTAACTTTTTGAAACTTAGTCACAATACTCAGTCTATAAGACGTATACTTACAACATCCACCTTTACCCATTGCACAACCTTCCTATACAGGTTGGTCCAGGTTTTTTCGAGCGCGTCCCCTAAATACGAGTTCTGTACAATAAATTCGACATTTTCGTCGATGAAGTGCTGGAAACTGGGTGTGCTTGTAGTTTTTAGATAGTTCTCGACAACTGCAGTATATCATTAGTGTCTCATACTCCAAGGCAATCTCCTTAGATTTGTGTCACTCACATGCTTCTGTTTCCTTGGTAACGTTCGTCATGGTAATAGTTTTTGCACAGAGAATGGGTTTAACACGAAATAGTTATTTACATATCCTCCTTTAGAAGGAAAGAAAACAAACATACTTCTTTCCTTCTAGATAGGATCTTATTCAGACATACCTTTTTGTATAAGTATCATTATTTAATGAGAAACTAAATGTCTTTATTTTTTAAAAAAATAGTGTTATTTAATTGATGCTATCTAATTTTATTAAGTTATTAAAAAAAATGTTTACAAAAATGTCTTTTAAAATTTTAGCGATCGCCCTATTCTCCCTTCGTATCCTGCGATTAACTTTAAACTTAGTTTGGGTTATTTCTAGTTATTGGTTTAAAATACTTATTTATAGATGTAATAGATTATTACAAACTTATTATTCTTTATTATAGAATAATATTCTATCCATTATTAAGTTTATTAAACATAAGTATTACTATTCTATAGATAAAAATCATTTTAGATTTGCATCTGTATTTTTAATTCCTAATATTCTAGTTGATTCTATTCATCTTTATTTTATAGAATTTATCCACTTAAATGATAATCTTTCTAACATTTTTACAGGCTCTTTAGGTTTGGTAGTACTAGGTTTATTAATTTATATAAGTTCTGCCCCTAATTCATCTAATACAAATCCTTCATCAAAAAATACTTTTAATGTTAATCTTGGAGATGGAGGTGCAGGGTCAAATAATCATCCATCAAATAGTAATTCTAATAATGATAAACTAATTACTTCTCCTGGAGTTGCTGCGGGAATTATTTCTGGAACAACAATAACTGCTGCAGTTACAATTGCAAAAACAAATCCTAGAAATGGATTGTTTTTAGGTATTATTGGTACTATTACTGATTTTGCTACTTATGGATTAGGTGAAATGATGAATCATAACTATGAAGAAAAAAAAATGAGAGAAATGTGTAAAAGAATGTATTATCACTCTATTGGAAGATCTAGTAGTCCTCCACCAGATGGAAACTTCAAAATTAATTCTCCAAATGAAAATAATAATAATTTTGTAGAATTAATTTCAAAATTCATTGAAAATCCACAAGATGTATTTAATTTATTAAATGAATATTTAGAGGTAGTGATGGAAATCCTACTCCTATTTTAATTTTATGTGTTTGTCTATTTACATTTATTAGAATTCTTGGTTGTTTCTTTTTAATTATAGGTATGTTAAGTAAGCTAATTAAAATTGAAGAACGAGAATTTATTAAGAATAGACCTTTATTACATAAATTAGCTTGCCTTATTATTTCATTAAGAGATTGGAATAATTTTGTATTATTAATAATTATGTTTACAAACTTATTCTATATTTTTAGCGGTTGCCCTATTTTCCCTTCGAATACCTGCAATTTAAACTCTTTTACAGAGCTTATTTTAACTTACATCAGGATTAAAACACCTGATGGTTTAATTACTAGTAATATCTGGATTAATACTCCGGATAATTTACTTTTAGCTTTATTACCTTCAGTGGTATGTATAAATAAAAACCCTTCAGAAAATAATATTTTAAATTCAACTTTTAATGATTTAAAAGATTTTTCTCTTACAAATGAAAATTCTAGTGGTTATATTACTATTAAAGAAATTTTATCAAACGATACTTTATCTCTTAAAGAAAAACAATCAAATTTAGAAGAAAAATTACATTTTTTATGGTTGAAAAAACTAGAAAAATGAGTAAGTCTAAGAATTTCTTAAATACAAATCCTAGGTTTAGAATATTTTTAAATAACTATAAGTTAATAGAAGATGACTTAAAAATGTATTTTGAAAATGAAAAATATATTAGAAACAAAAAATATCTTTTTATGTTTAAAGAAATAGATAAATCCTTGATGCTGTTCTTGATTTTAAGTTTGTTAATCCCCTTTATTATGAAGTATGAAGATAATAAAGAACAATCAGTTACTACTTTATTTCATAGATTAGGAAAAACTTTATATAAAGAATGTTTATATCAAAAATATATTAAAGGATATTGTAACTTTTAATTTATATTTGAAGAATTTTACAATGAATGAAGAGAATTTTATTAATATTGGTGGTACTGTTATTAGTTATTTGGATATAAGAAGTGATCTTTTTAATATCTTAGAACGATATGATGTTAAAAGTAAAAAAACTCATAGAGAAATTATTCCTAGTTACTAATTGAAAACCTATATTAAATATTTAGGTATGATTGATGGTCATGAATTACCTATAGTATATCCACCTATTTATTGTGAATTAAATGATAACAAAGAATTTAAGACATATGGTGGATATATTACTAATAATATTAAGAATTTTAATCCTTTAATTAGAAGTAAAAGATTTACTGGATCAAATATTAAATTTATAAATAAAATGACAATTAAAATTGTTAATTATATGTCATCTATTGGTTTCAATATTAATCTTAAAGTATTAGATTTTCTAATGAATCTGCCACTTAATGATGATTTAATTATTAGAACATTACATAAGGAGACAGATGAAATGAGTGAGATTATTAAAAAGAATAATAAAGAAAAAGAATTTGAAATTACATCTCATAATAGTAAATTCTTATATAATAATTCAATTTTAACTATTGCTAAACTGTATAGAGATGTTGAACAATTTTATTTTACTTTCTTTTTAGACTAGAGAGGAAGAGTTTATTGCCAAGGGGGTGAATTAAATTCCCAAGGTAGTGAATTAGCAAGATCATTATTGTTATTCAAAAAAGGTAATGTATTATCTGAAAATGGATTAAATTCATTAAAGGTTTATGGAGCAAATGCTTTTGGATTAAATAAATTATCTATTACCAAAAGATTAGAATGGGTTGATCAACATTTTTCAGAAATCTTAGATTTAAATCCAGGATTATCGAGAAAAGCTGATGAACCTATGTTATTTTTAGCTTTTTATTTTGAGTTACAAGGTTATAATAAGGATCCATTAAACTTTATTTTTAGATTACCAATTTATTTAGATGCAACATGTAATGGTGTACAACATTTAGCTGCAATGGTTTCTGATTTTGATCTAGCTAGTAAAGTTAATTTAGTTGAATCTAATATGAAAGATGATCCTAATGATCTTTATACAGCGGTCCCCCGCTTTTTGCAGCAGCGGTTTTTGGTGGAAAAAGCTGCAAAAAGTGGGGAACTGCAAAAAGTGAGGATGAGTATGAGATGTTACACAGACTGAGTCTATTATGTTAATCAAGTGTCAACAATAGTAAACCAATTAAAAGATATTGGTACTATGCTGAGGCTACTTATTATAACTCAACTCTTATATAAAAGGCTGTCATCTCACTCTTGATGTTTAAATACTGCACTATCGACACCTCCACACCACTATAGTCGAAAACTTGAATTGTTCGCCCATAAACCTCACTTTCCATTGGCTGCCGCTCATTCTTTCTCAGTAACCAATCAACCCCATTTAAATCTAACAAAATCTTGTGACGTAAATTCTTTTGCCGATTGTTTTTTTCTTCTTTCCGTCTCTCACATATCTCACCAAAACAAAAACCTTAACGATCATGCCACACATCTAACATCTTAATATTAACGTTGATAATTATGAAATACTTTTAATGGCGAGGCTGATGTTCTGAAGGACCGGTTCTTGAGCTGTTCCAGCTTTTCAACTCGTTTGTTTGATCGTTGAACATTGTTGCAAGTCGGCCAAGAACAGGAACAGGTACGCGTTTTTTTTGTTTTTGTTTTTTCGACTTCAATCTTCAGTCGTTCAAAAGAATCCATAAATCTACAAAATCATAAGCATTATTTCAAGTACTATTATTAATCTGATAATCTTTCTTATATTTTACCTATCCATAGCTTCTTCAGAAAGAGTTTCGGATGCTGTGGATGCAGCTTCATCAGTTTCCATGATGCTATGTTGTGGTTGTTGTATTGGCTGTTGCTCTTGCTGTGACGATGATGATGATGATGATGGTGGTGATAGTAGACGGATCAAACTGATTCCAAGGACACGATTGATCTTTTTATAAACAAAGGTTAATGATCGCTCAAGTCCTTCATGTATTTACATACCAAATACATATGCTTGCATGGTGAACCGTTTGTCTGGTGATCGACACAAGTGCACGACCCAAGATAATCTTCGTCGATATTGACTGAAACATCATATGTAGTACTTTCTTCCGGGTCAGTGAAAGAAAGTACTTTGTAAACGTTCCCTTCTTGACCAACAATTTTGGCAGCGGCTTCTTCATCTGTGATGTGCGCAAAAAGGTTTGTATAATAGTATATATGAAATAATATTATATTAAATGGCGAAAGAGATACTTACCGTTCAATTCATTGACTCTTGCAAGTCTCATTCTTTCTGCCTTGTTCATTGTACGAAGCCTAAAGTTGGCTACCGTACAAACATGATCTTGCATTATATCTGGAAGAACATGGCTCCAAAGGATATAGACAAGCACGTCAACACGTTGTCTTTGCAAGCTTGGTAGGTAAACTTCTTTGAGGTGACGATGCCAGCTCTCTATGTAGTTGTTTGTGTTTATGTGATGATGGTGCTTTTATATTCGTGGTAAGTAGCAGAATTCGTCGAAAAATGACATGAAAATATAAGATGAAGCAAAAACTTACACTGCGCCATGCTTGGCTCCATTTCTCACGTTTAGGAAGAAACTCCCTCTCAAAGTACAAATACAAACGAGCACTTTCCCATTCATCCTCACTATCAATGGACCAAGTTTCGAATCGTTCATGTTCAAGATCGAAATCCGTTGGTACCTCAGCTTTCATCATATTCATCATTAGGGAAAGTGCATGTTCACGCATGTCTTTCTTCTCCTTCAGAGTCTTCGATGGAGTGGACGGTTTTGCGGTGAGTTTGGAAAGAATGTTCTTCTTCCATGCTCTAAGGACATGCCAGTGGCAGATAAGTATCTTCACTTTGTCAGTAAATGTGTTAGTGGACGGATCATCATATACATAGTTATACGCCTTATTAATAGCAATAATTTCTGTATCAGAATCGTCGATCATAACACGGGATGGTATATATTCGTGCTCATCCTTCAGCCATTGAAGCCAATACAAAATAGGATATTGAGCTTGTGAATTTGTGATCATCCACGCCAATGGCTTGCCCTTTCCGGTAGTCCTGCATCTTGCTACAAGTGTATACAGATAACAGTCATGATTGGCACCATCCACACAAGTCTTATGGGTTGAATCAAGACAAACAAGGTCTCCGTCCTCTTTCAAATGCTATATAACAAGGAATATATATATGATTAGGTACGTGTATAATGTAAATCCATTTGGATCGATTGTTGTACCTTTAATTGCCATTGTGACATGAACGCGAAAAAGAACATTCCCTCTTCATATCTATCAAGATTTTTTGAAGTAAAATGTCCTTTCTCTTGTTCTATTTTGTCACCCCATTTACCAAGACTGATTGCCATCGAAGGATCAAGTTGGGATTGACGTCGAAGATGCACTTTCATTGCATAATAGACATGGTGATAATTGACTCGAATGGATTGAGGTATGTTATCATATGTTTCGTCAACCAAGATTTTATCAAGAACATCTTTGTCGAGACGAAGCATATGTTTGATATTTCTCCACTTAAGACTTTTCTCCACTTGCTCTTGAATGAATTGCATCACAAAGCGAGGGAGTGTACCGGATGTTGTATCTATGTTGCTGCCAGGTTCATGACCAGTATGCTTACGCCGGTATTGTACCGTGATCATGTCCTTGTTTTCACTGTCTTGGTTGACAAAGGCAGTAAATCCTGTTTGGCAATTGCAACAAAATGAGTTCGTTCCACGAGGAGGACCAGCCCGTTGGCACGTGTAGTACTATCGCAGATGGATTATACACAAAGCAGAAGTAGAAGTCATCTAATAAGTATCACATAAATGTTTTTTATGTTTACAATAAAATTTTTTGAAAGGTTTACTTCATTGAAGTAGAATGCTTCTCTTCCTCTGCTGCGCTTTTGACCGGGTGGAGGAGGTATGTATCCATTTTGAAGATACTCTTCGTTCTTCTCTTTGCGTCCACGTTCAGTTTTCGTTTTATTATAAAACTTGCAGTTGTATTGCGTCTCTTGAGCTTCGATCCAGTTGCGATATTCTGATCTCGAAATAAATAATGTTGCAGGCGCATCATCATTTGCTGGGCGAGTGATAAAGGTAGTGGTAAGATAATTTTCCATAGTAAAGATACAAGATCCAGGGACAACAAATAAAAACAAGTGCCAACAAAAACTTCAAAATAATCAACTCAAATCAGGAAATAGCAGTCCAAGTGGTATTTTTAACTAGGCAAAATATCTGGCCAATAAAATTTGAGGTTTATGGGCGAACAATTCAAGGCTTGCCCACTATAGTAAAAGCGAAATACCAAAAGCTTACTGAATAGTAAAACAATGCTATCTATCAGCATTATATGTAGATGTCACTGGTTCGAAACTCTGTGTCCTAGGCTCCTGAGTTGATAGTGGAAAATTGCAGGTCCCTATGTTTGGCCTGCAAAATGCAAAAAGTGAGAAAACTGCAATTTTATTAAGTAATGAGCGGGTGTGCTCCAAAAAAATCTGCAAAAACTGAGGATCTGTAAAAAGTGGGGCTGCAAAAAGCGGGGGACCACTGTAGTTTAATGTTAAATCCTATTAATGAAGAAATTAAGAAAAGATTAATGTGATTTAGAGTATGCTAGATTAAAGGGTTTAGTATTAAATAGAAAGATTGTAAAAAGAAGTTTAATAACTATTTTATATGGAGTTAAGATTAAAGGAATTTATGATCAATTAATTCAAGATCATTTTTCTATATATAAAAAATTGCCCATCAATCGTGGGTTATTGCCTCCATCGCTGATAGTTTTTTTGCAAATGGCATTCCAGCATGTACTGTTTCATAGTATAAATATACAAGAGTTAGATATACCTATTGAACAACAATCAAAGGAGAAAAATCTCACAGAAAAGAACCAACATCTGTGTCATCGAGCGATGTTTTTATGCTGTGGAATGAGGTGCTTGAAGACAGTAATTTATTTCAAATAAGGTATCAGATAGGGAGATGAGGTGGAAATTATGAACTAATATATGACGTAAGGTTGATGGGATGATATAGGGGTAATTTAGTTTTTTTTTTGTTTTTTCGATGACGATGACGATGACGGTGATGATGATGATGATGATGGTGATGGTGATGATGATGATGATTCGGGAACAAAGGTTGTTGGGAGCATTCAATCACTTACAGATCGCAGCGATTCTAGGTTGGTGTTACTTTTTACCAGTATATTCCACGTTTGCTCCATTATAATTAGTCTAGATAAGGCCATTTTAAAGAGTGGAACAATTTTTGTGATGTAGTCTTCAGCGCAGCTTAGATATTCCAGTGCTTTCGATCGTCATACTCTGGCAACATAACGTTGTGGGCAATCCATTACCAGCATTGATATTTTGCAGCCTGGAAGTTGCAAAAAGTTATTATCAATAGACTAATATAAACACAGCCAAGTTTCACTGACCGTTGATGACGAAGCCGAGGATTTGAACTTGACACAACGATTTTTGTGAATATGTCACTTGGCTCAACATATCGTGCATGATTAACGGCATTTTGGTCAAGCTGTCCTTCATCTCTTTGGTCTGATCTTCGTTCTTTCCAATCTCGACACACCCCACTTCTTTTCTGTTTACGCTGTAAATCACGTCAATTTTACGGCCAACCCGACGGTTCGTGGCTGGTTCGATGGCTGATATAGATCTTTTCCTGTTCAAAGCATCGGTATTAGCCTTGCTCGAGCCTTCACTCCTGTTTTTACATTACATCGTAAGCGCACTTTATTTTGAAGTGTATAATAACCCTGTTTTTTGCGAATCTTTTGATTTACCCTTTTACTGTGATGCGAGTGCCTTTGACGATGGTTTTTATGAAACCCCACACTTCATACAATTGGTCGTATTCAAGCATGTTGTCCATGTCGAGTTTTCCATTGTCGTACAAGAAAATTCTTGCAGACTTCTGTAATTCGACGACCAACCATGCTTTCAAAGGCTCCTTTATGGGATCATGACACAATTTGCAGCTGAATTCATACGCTTCAGACAGAGTTGTCTACAAATTAGTAGCGCAATGTTTAATTTATGCAATAATGCTCATTACTGCGACTCTTATTTTTTTCTTACCAGCTTTTCAATATCGCTCAAGATATCAATTAATTCAGCATCCAATGCAGGGAATAGCTTAGAACCAAAATTTTCTAAAGCATCCAGATTTCCACACGAGAAAACATCATCCCAATTGTTATCGCCGATGTCCAATATGAGTGACTGGGACGGACTAAAAAACATAAACATTCTGTGATGAGTGCTCTATATAACGTCTTTTTGATCTTATACAGACAAAAGGTCCGTTGATTTTAATACCTACTGATAGTAGTTGCACTGTTTCGCAAAGTCGATGACAATCTGGTCTATGATCAGTGGTGCTTCATCAGACCGTTCCAGGCTCCAGAAATTCTTTTTCAACAACTGTCCTAACTCTCGTGAAATCCTTTCTTTGTCCAGAGTTGTCAGTTTTACTTTGAGGGACGTCGATCCGGGTGATTTAGTCGTTGGGTATGATGCTTTCGAGCATTCCCTGACTGCGATATCGTCTGCCTTGGGCCGAGCCAGCTCCACCATTTTCAGTGCTACAGCTGCCCAATCAGGCTTCTTGCGCCCTTTTGCCTTTACAAAAAAGCATTAACTTTTTGAAACTTGGTCACAATACTCGGTCTACAAGACGTATACTTACAACATCCACCTTTACCTGTTGCACAACCTTCCTATACAGGTTGGTCCAGGTTTTTTCGAGCGCGTCCCCCAAATACGAGTTCTGTGCAATAAATTCGACATTTTCGTCGATGAAGTGCTGGAAACTGGGTGTGCTTGTAGTTTTTAGATAGTTCTCGACAACTGCAGTATATCATTAGTGTCTCATACTCCAAGGCAATCTCCTTAGATTTGTGTCACTCACATGCTTCTGTTTCCTTGGTAACGTTCGTCATGGTAATAGTTTTTGCACAGAGAATGGGTTTAACACGAAATAGTTATTTACATATCCTCCTTTAGAAGGAAAGAAAACAAACATACTTCTTTCCTTCTAGATAGGATCTTATTCAGACATACCTTTTCGAGGTGGATTCTATAAGTGTCATTATTTAATGAGAAACTAAATGTCTTTATTTTTTAAAAAAATAGTGTTATTTAATTGATGCTATCTAATTTTATTAAGTTATTAAAAAAAATGTTTACAAAAATGTCTTTTAAAATTTTAGCGATCGCCCTATTCCCCCTTTGTATCCTGCGATTAACTTTAAACTTAGTTTGGGTTATTTCTAGTTATTGGTTTAAAATACTTATTTATAGATGTAATAGAATATTACAAACTTATTATTCTTTATTACAGAATAATATTCTATCCATTATTAAGTTTATTAAACATAAGTATTACTATTCTACAGATAAAAATCATTTTAGATTTGCATCTGTATTTTTAATTCCTAATATTCTAGTTGATTCTATTCATCTTTATTTTATAGAATTTATCCACTTCTTAAATGATAATCTTTCTAACATTTTTACAGGCTCTTTAGGTTTGGTAGTACTAGGTTTATTAATTTATATAAGTTCTGCCCCTAATTCATCTAATACAAATCCTTCATCAAAATATACTTTTAATGTTAATTTTGGAGATGAGGTGCAGGGTCAAATAATCATCCATCAAATAGTAATTCTAATAATGATAAACTAATTACTTCTCCTGGAGTTGCTGCGGGAATTATTTCTGGAACAACAATAACTGCTGCAGTTATAATTGCAAAAACAAATCCTAGAAATGGATTGTTTTTAGGTGTTGTTGGTACTATGTTGTTAGGTGTTTTTGGTACTATTGCTGATTTTGCTACTTATGGATTAGGTGAAATGATGAATCATAACTATGAAGAAAGAAAAAAAATGAGGAGAAATGTGTAAAAGAATGTATTATCACTCTATTGAAAGATCTGGTAGTCCTCCACCATGCTTTCAAAGGCTTCTTTATGGGATCATGACACAATTTGCAGCTGAATTCATACGCTTCAGACAGAGTTGTCTACAAATTAGTAGCGCAATGTTTAATTTATGCAATAATGCTCATTACTGCGACTCTTATTTTTTTCTTACCAGCTTTTCAATATCGCTTAAGATATCAATTAATTCAGCATCCAACGCGGGGAATAGCTTAGAACCAAAATTTTCTAAAGCATCCAGATCTCCACCCGAGAAAACATCATCCCAATTGTTATCGCTGATGTCCAATATGAGTGACTGGGACGGACTAAAAAACATAAACATTCTGTGATGAGTGCTCTATATAACGTCTTTTTGATCTTATACAGACAAAAGGTCTGTTGATTTTAATACCTACTGATGGTAGTTGCACTGTTTCGCAAAGTCGATGACAATCTGGTCTATGATCAGTGGTGCTTCATCAGACCGTTCCAGGCTCCAGAAATTCTTTTTCAACAACTGTCCTATTAGGTTTATGGAGCAAATGCTTTTGGATTAAATAAATTATCTATTACCAAAAGATTAGAATGGGTTGACCAACATTTTTCAGAAATCTTAGATTTAAATTCAGGATTATGGAGAAAAGCTGATGAACCTATGTTATTTTTAGCTTTTTGTTTTGAGTTACAAGGTTATAATAAGGATCCATTTAACTTTATTTCTAGATTACCAACTTATTTAGATGCAACATGTAATGGTGTACAATATTTAGCTGCAATGATTTCTGATTTTGATCTAGCTAGTAAAGTTAATTTATGTAGTTGAATCTGATATGAAAGATGATCCTAATGATCTTTATAGTTTAATGTTAAATCCTATTAATGAAGAAATTAAGAAAATAGATTAATGTGATTTAGAGTATGCTAGATTAAAGGGTTTAGTATTAAATAGAAAGATTGTAAAAAGAAGTTTAATAACTATTTCATATGGAGTTAAGATTAAAGGAATTTATGATCAATTAATTCAAGATCATTTTTCTATATATAAAAAATTGCCCATCAATCGTGGGTTATTGCCTCCATCGCTGATAGTTTTTTTGCAAATGGCATTCCAGCATGTACTGTTTCATAGTATAAATATACAAGAGTTAGATATACCTATTGAACAACAACGAAAGGAGAAAAATCTCACAGAAAAGAACCAACATCTGTGTCATCGAGCGATGTTTTTATGCTGTGGAATGAGGTGCTTGAAGACGGTAATTTATTTCAAATAAGGTATCAGATAGGGAGATGAGGTAGAAATTATGAACTAATATATGACGTAAGGTTGATGGGATGATATAGGGGTAGTTCAGTTTTTTTTTGTTTTTTCGATGACAATGACGATGACGGTGATGATGATGATGATGACGGTGACGGTGATGATGATTCGGGAACAAAGGTTGTTGGGAGCATCCAATCACTTACAGATCGCAGTGATTCTAGGTTGGTGTTACTTTTTACAAGTATATTCCACGTTTGCTCCATTATATATAGTCTAGATAAGGCCATTTTAAAGAGTGGAACAATTCTTGTGATGTAGTCTTCAGCATAGCTTCGATCGTCGTACTCTGGCAACATAACCTTGTGGGCAATCCATTACCAGCATTGATATTTTGCAGCCTGGAAGTTGCAAAAAGTTAGTATCAATAGACTAAGGGTGTTCTCAAAAAGGGCGAACGGCCATTCGCCCCACCCACGAATAGAAATAAATTTAAAAGCCGAAAAATTGTTTTCCATATGAAGATGGGTCGAAGCTTCCAAATTGAGCGAATCGTCGTCTCAACAATTTGTTGAGACGACGCCTCGGTCCGAACTCGAAAAGGAAAGTAGCTGTGTCACATCCATGCAACGGCAATCGACTTGAATTTGGAAAAGCAGAAAAGATATCATTTTTCCTATACCTGTCTTTAGTACATCATCATTGCAGTACCAATAATACAGCTAGGTATCGCTGATATGAATGTTTTTAGAAATACAAGTTTATTCTGATCGTGCTTAAAAAATACGAAGAAACACAGAAAAAATAAAGAAACCGCTCTTTTCTAATTTTCTTTTTTTTTCAATGGACAACAACTCCCGTTTATCACTCATTCAAGCTAATCGCGAGCAGGCTACTCAACGCCGTCGCCGTATCAGTGAACGAAGACGTCGACTGTTTTGGCTTCTTATGACTACTATGGCCGAAGCATCGCTCCGAACATTAGGCTTCCTTCCAGAAATGTATGCTTACATTGGTTCCCCTCTCCATTTTCGCCAAGTTCGTGGTCCCTATCAAGCAAAGCGATCCATGGATTACTGGAGAATCGAGCATAAGAACTTGACGGATGATGACAACCCGCGAAACAGCTACAAGGCTCATTATCGCATGAACAAGGCTACTTTCATTTGGTTAGTGGATATGCTATCTCAAGATCCAGCTTTCCAACGTAGCTCTCCGCGTGCTACTCCACCGTACATCCAAATTGCTTGTGTTCTATGGCGCTACGCAAACACGCATCTTGGATACCGTTTGTTTAGTGCTCGTTTTGGTTTTTCGCAAGGCTCTTACAGGAACTTCAGCCGGAACTTTATGCAAGCAATGGTGAACATACTCGGAAGGATGATCCGATGGCCGCAGACCCCAGAAGAAGTACAGAAAAATGCAGACGACTTTGCAAAAGTAGTTTTCGAATCGGATCGAACAAGAGCGGTAGCAAGACCCAAATTGCTAAATGTTATTGGGGCTATGGATGGGAAGCTGGTGATTATCCACAAGCCAAGTCATAGTGGGATAAGTTGGATGGATCGCAAAAACCACCATTCAATGAATCTCCTAGCTGTATGCGATGCACAGCAGCGGTTTTTGACTGTTTATGTTGGTGAATCAGGTAACGTTCACAAATCACAATTTCCTTTCGTAATTGTATCCTTGCTAATATATTGTCATGATACAAGGTCGTGCACACGATTCTCGGGTGTTTGCCAATTCGGAACTAGCAAGAGATTTGAAAAATGATCCAGATGCCAAATGTCCAAATGACTCATACATTATTGCAGGTATGTAAAGATGATTCATTATGTCTACATAGCAAGTTTATGCTAATTATAGTTTGTATTTAACAGATTCCGCTTATCCTCAACGCCCGTACATTATGACACCTTATCCGAAAAACACACGAGAGCGAGCCAAAAAAGATTTTAATTATGCTTTATCGTCACAGCGTATGGCAATTGAACATGCATTTGGTGCGCTCACTTCGCGTTGGCGATTCCTTAAGCATTACTTGTACCAGCTGAATCCGGTCGATCTCGCCACCACCATCTATGTCTGCTGTATCCTCCACAATATCTGCATCGACCGACCTGGCAACGAACTCCCGGATAACATTGATGATTTTGACCAGGAGCTTAACGATCATCATCTTGTGAGTATTGCCGAAGTCGACGCGCATCATAGAACAGCCGAAGAAGATGAAGATAGTGGAGATACCGAAACTGCAACAGTAGTAGACATGGAACCAAATACTTCCAGCCTGCTGTCTATCTCTGTCGAACAAGACGACATCTTGACCGACGCTGAAGTACGGCGGCTACGTCAAGCAGGGAACGCCAAACGCGACACACTTAAGGATGAGTTACAAGCACGTCATTCCGGCCGGCGTCAAGCATAATTGTATCAATAAAACCACAATGATAAGAGTCTTTAAAAACCCAATTTGTTTTAAGTAAATATCACTTATCCGAAATGGTTTGTTGAAGTTAATTCTCGATTTCCGATGCGCGAATTTATTGCGATCGATTGTTTTATTTTCTAGAATCAATAACCTCGCATTGGTTCCACAAAGTATGAATGTGACAAGTCGTTATAGTTTCCACAAGTGTCAATAATTTGTGATATGTTAAGTGATACAAATAATACATTTATTCTTCAGTGTTATTTTGCTCTCTATTATTTTGACTACGGGTGAGTCCTACAAGTGCTGCAATTACATCTGCAATCCACTCCTCTGCTCTGACCCTTCTTTCTTCTAACTGTCGTTGGCTTTCAGCTCTTCTGTTTTCAAGATCGACCATCGCTTGAAGCTGCTGTTGAAAACGTCGCTCATCGGCTGCTTCGCGCTCTGCGTCGAGTGTACGTTCTTGTTCGGTGAACTGTTCGAAGATGCTGTCAAGTTTTTCAAACAGCTGTTCACGGCCCCGCTCATGCGCCTCCAAAAGCTCGCCGCCCAAATCGTTGTTAACTCGTCGTCGCTGCGCTGGTGGTTGTTCCGCATCATCTGTGACAGAGTTGCCGGCATTTGCTTCATCATGAGTTCGAACCAGGTTGCCTTGACGATTTGAATCGATTGTTACCGGCGCTATCACACTAGCATCGTCTTGGAGAAACGCCATCATCGCATCGTAGTGAGAGAACCTCTCTTGATTACGTCCTCCCCCATTTCCGGTCTGATTCGTTTCCCCAGTGAGTCTTTGGAAGCGTCGAAGGAGCTTATCCCATTTCTTCTTACAAGCACTTCTGCTACGTCGATGTCCAGAACTGGTATCCTCAATGAACTTATTGTAGATCTTGTCCCACCATTCCCCTTTTTCTTGGTTGCTTCTACCGTTCTTCCAGCGAGTATAATATTCTTCGACAGCGCGGATCAATTCTTCTTCTTCTTCTTCCATCCAGTCAGCAGTCGATTCTTCTTCCCTATCATCACCAGAGCCTACTGTATCGAGGTCAGAACCTTCACTGGCTTCAACCGTTTCTGGTTCTTGCTGTTGCGTGACGGGAGGCGTTGGTCGTACAGGTTGACTACCGTTTCTTGTGTTAAAACCTTGTGTTTCTGGTTCTTGCTGTTGGGTGACAGGAGGTGTTGATCGTACAAGCTGACTACCGTTTCTTCTGTTAAAACCTTGCGTAGCAGGAGACCAAATAATAAAATTGTCGCTCATGATAATAAAAGAAGATAAACGAAGTTGATGTGATAAAATAAGAAAGGGATAGATTTCGATGATAATTAGCATTTATTACTTCTTTATCCTGCCTATTTATATAGCCTGACATTCGGTAGGCATTTATAATAAGGAAAGTATTCATTTTATGCTGTTTTAACGGTCAATCATCTTTTTTTGTTCAATATCTCTTACTACTACTTGGAGATGTGGACGAAAATAGTAATAGCATGGTCCGAACGCCCGCAAAATTGCTCTCAAAATGTCCGTATGGACTATCACAATTTTGGTAATACCTTACTTCTAAATCAGGACCCCGTCCGGACGGCCGTTCGCCCTTTTTGAGAACACCCTAATATAAACACAGCCAAGTTTCACTGACCGTTGATGACGAAGCCGAGGATTTGAACTTGATGCAATGATTTTTGTGAATATGCCACTTGGCTCAACATATCATGCATGATTAACGGCATTTTGGTCAAGCTGTCCTTCATCTCTTTGGTCTGATCTTCGTTCTTTCCAATCTCGACACACCCCACTTCTTTTCTGTTTGCGCTGTAAATCACGTCAATTTTACGGCCAACCCGACGGTTCGTGGCTGGTTCGATGGCTGATATGGATCTTTTCTTGTTCAAAGCATCGGCATTAGCCTTGCTCGAGCCTTCACTCCTGTTTTTACATTACATCGTAAGCGCACTTTATTTTGAAGTGTATAATAACCCTGTTTTTTGCGAATCTTTTGATTTACCCTTTTACTGTGATGCGAGTGCCTTTGACGATGGTTTTTATGAAACCCCACACTTCATACAATTGGTCGTATTCAAGCATGTTGTCCATGTCGAGTTTTCTATTGTCGTACAAGAAAATTCTTGCAATTCGACGACCAACCATGCTTTCAAAGGCTCCTTTACGGGATCATGACACAATTTGCGGCCGAATTCATATGCTTCAGACGGAGTTGTCTACAAATTAGTAGCGCAATGTTTAATTTATGCAATGATGCTCGTTACTGCGACTCTTATTTTTTTCTTACCAGCTTTTCAATATCGCTTAAGATATCAATTAATTCAGCATCCAACGCAGGGAATAGCTTAGAACCAAAATTTTCTAAAGCATCCAGATCTCTACCCGAGAAAACATCATCCCAATTGTTATCGCTGATGTCTAATGAGTATTGTTGAACCTTAAAAAAATTCGTAAGTTCTTAACTTACGAAGTGCTTCTTTTTATGGTTCTTTTTCAAAGAAGAAAAAGGTTCTGAATTCTCAACTGAAATTTTAATTTTGGGTATTACAGAATTCACAGATAATTGTTTTTCCATAAAAATTTTTTTAATTTTTTGTCTTAGCAAAAACTATTATCCAAAAAAAATAATTATTTTTTTCAAAGAAATTAATTTTAATTTCGAAATGATATATCTTTTTAAGAAATTAACTTTAAAGATTTTTATTTATTAATGATGCTCAATATGAGTGACTGGGACGGACTAAAAAACATAAACATTCTAGGATGAGTGCTCTATATAACGCCTTTTTGATCTTATATAGACAAAAGGTCTGTTGATTTTAATACCTATGAGAAGCAATTCTAATTTTTATATATTTTAAAAAATAGATTTCAATGAAAAGCATAAAAATAATATAAATACAAAAATAGATGAGGAAAAAAGAAATTAACAGAATATTTAAATAATTGGAAACAGTTATAATAATTATTATAATTCTAAGTTTTTTTTTAATTTCGAGTTTTTTAAAAATTATAATAATTAAGAAAATCTAAGATAAATAAAAATATTCTAAATTAATTTTAAAACCATTTAATTCTAATTGTCCCTCTATTAATGGTAGTTGCACTGTTTCGTAAGTCGATGACAATCTGGTCTATGATCAGCGGTGCTTCATCAGACCGTTCCAGGCTCCAGAAATTCTTTTTCGACAACTGTCCTAACTCTCGCGAAATCCTTTCTTTGTCCAGAGTTGTCAGTTTTACTTTGAGGGACGTCGATCCGGGTGATTTAGTCGTTGGGTATGATGCTTTCGAGCATTCCCTGACTGCGATATTGTCTGCCTTGGGCCGAGCCAGCTCCACCATTTTCAGTGCTACGGCTGCCCAATCAGGCTTCTTGCGCCCTTTTGCCTTTACAAAAAAGCATTAACTTTTTGAAACTTGGTCACAATACTCGGTCTACAAGACGTATACTTACAACATCCACCTTTACCTGTTGCACAACCTTCCCATATAGGTTGGTCCAGGTTTTTTCGAGCGCGTCCCCCAAATACGAGTTCTGTGCAATAAATTCGACATTTTCGTCGATGAAGTGCTGGAAACTGGGTGTGCTTGTAGTTTTTAGATAGTTCTCGACAACTGCAGTATATCATTAGTGTCTCATACTCCAAGGCAATCTCCTTAGATTTGTGTCACTCACATGCTTCTGTTTCCTTGGTAACGTTCGTCATGGTAATAGTTTTTGCACAGAGAATAGGTTTAACACGAAATAGTTATTTACATATCCTCCTTTAGAAGGAAAGAAAACAAACATACTTCTTTCCTTCTAGATAGGATCTTATTCAGACATACCTTTTCGAGGTGGATTCTATAAGTATCATTATTTAATGAGAAACTAAATGTCTTTATTTTTTAAAAAAATAGTGTTATTTAATTGATGCTATCTAATTTTATTAAGTTATTAAAAAAAATGTTTACAAAAATGTCTTTTAAAATTTTAGCGATCGCCCTATTCCCCCTTTGTATCCTGCGATTAACTTTAAACTTAGTTTGGGTTATTTCTAGTTATTGGTTGAAAATACTTATTTATAGATGTAATAGAATATTACAAACTTATTGTTCTTTATTACAGAATAATATTCTATCCATTATTAAGTTTATTAAACATAAGTATTACTATTCTACAGATAAAAATCATTTTAGATTTGCATCTGTATGGTGCATACTGACTTAAATAGTTAATATATTTGAAATACCGACCCAAAAAAAGAAAGTGTATCAGAGTTGTCCAAAGTGAATTTTTTGAGATTCTGACCAGCAAGATGTGTTTAATAGCATATTATAAGCATTTCTTACTCGTTACTTTATGAAAAAAGGTGTTTTAGAGAGCTCTGATAGCCATCAAAGTTTTGTCGGAATATGAAAATTTACTATATAGACCCAAGATTTCGACAAGGTGGGAGGGGTAGATCAGTGAGGTAATGTAGGCTATTACAGTCTGTGTAACATTGCATTAGTCATGGTTACACAAACACGTTATCCTCATTATCATACTGCTTTTTCACAAGGGTTGTGTTTCCTTCATTGATACTTGCTCATTGTAGTGAAGCTACACTACTTCAAGATTGATCCAAATAACTCAACCCACTCCACCATCTTCGTAACCATTAAAATGCAGTAGAGAGAACACCACACACATGGATGAATCAAATATTACATAATTAGCACCATATTGATAATCTCTCAAACATGGATCACAATCGAGAATGACTCAGGACCAACTATTGTCAATACTTCGTTGCAATATAATATCGATAATCTCTTAAACATGAATCAGAATCGAGAATAACTCAGTACCAACCATTGTCAGTACTTCGTTTCAATCTACATTATCTGAGTTGAGTGAAGTGTACCTGTCAAAGAGCGGATATCATACGTCGATACTACAACCGTTACTGGCGTTATATCTAAGCATACAAGGATATAAAACACGATCGTGAAGCTGCCAAGATCGTAGAGAAATTTACTTCTAGAAGTTACAAATCCCACCGTAGAATTATTGCAAGTGATTAGTTTGTATTTTTACCTCCGTTATTCTGACTTTCATAAATAAATGAGTATAGCTATCGATCATGTAATTCCCTGACTAGTGCAAAACATAGAGTATGATATATGAAGAAGCGTATTGGGTGTTTCGGGTGTTAATTTAGCCACGGTGTTTCAAAAATTCTTAATTTTCGACAGCTCATGGTTTAAGTCAGTATGCACCATATTTTTAATTCCTAATATTCTAGTTGATTCTATTCATCTTTATTTTATAGAATTTATCCACTTCTTAAATGATAATCTTTCTAACATTTTTACAGGCTCTTTAGGTTTGGTATTACTAGGTTTATTAATTTATATAAGTTCTGCCCCTAATTCATCTAATACAAATCCTTCATCAAAATATACTTTTAATGTTAATTTTGGAGATGAGGTGCAGGGTCAAATAATCATCCATCAAATAGTAATTCTAATAATGATAAACTAATTACTTCTCCTGGAGTTGCTGCGGGAATTATTTCTGGAACAACAATAACTGCTGCAGTTAAAATTGCAAAAACAACTCCTAGAAATGGATTGTTTTTAGGTGTTGTTGGTACTATTGCTGATTTTGCTACTTATTAATTAGGTGAAATGAGGTTGTTGGGAGCATCCAATCACTTACAGATCGCAGCGATTCTAGGTTGGTGTTACTTTTTACAAGTATATTCCACGTTTGCTCCATTATATATAGTCCAGATAAGGCCATTTTAAAGAGTGGAACAATTTTTGTGATGTAGTCTTCAGCGCAGCTTCGATCGTCGTACTCTGGCAACATAACCTTGTGGGCAATCCATACCATGACGAACGTTACAAGGAAACAGAAGCATGTGAGTGACACGAATCTAAGGAGATTGCCTTGGAGTATGAGACACTAATGATATACTCAAAATGGATTGTTTTTAGGTGTTGTTGGTACTATTGCTGATTTTGCTACTTATGGATTAGGTGAAATGATGAATCATAACTATGAAGAAAGAAAAAAAATGAGAGAAATGTGTAAAAGAATGTATTATCACTCTATTGAAAGATCTGGTAGTCCTCCACCATGCTTTCAAAGGCTTCTTTACGGGATCATGACACAATTTGCAGCTGAATTCATACGCTTCAGACAGAGTTGTCTACAAATTAGTAGCGCAATGTTTAATTTATGCAATAATGCTCATTACTGCGACTCTTATTTTTTTCTTACCAGCTATTCAATATCGCTTAAGATATCAATTAATTCAGCATCCAACGCGGGGAATAGCTTAGAACCAAAATTTTCTAAAGCATCCAGATCTCCACCCGAGAAAACATCATCCCAATTGTTATCGCTAATGTCCAATATGAGTGACTGGGACGGACTAAAAAACATAAACATTCTGTGATGAGTGCTCTATATAACGTCTTTTTGATCTTATACAGACAAAAGGTCTGTTGATTTTAATACCTACTGATGGTAGTTGCACTGTTTCGCAAAGTCGATGACAATCTGGTCTATGATCAGTGGTGCTTCATCAGACCGTTCCAGGCTCCAGAAATTCTTTTTCAACAACTGTCCTATTAGGTTTATGGAGCAAATGCTTTTGGATTAAATAAATTATCTATTACCAAAAGATTAGAATGGGTTGACCAACATTTTTCAGAAATCTTAGATTTAAATTCAGGATTATGGAGAAAAGCTGATGAACCTATGTTATTTTTAGCTTTTTGTTTTGAGTTACAAGGTTATAATAAGGATCCATTAAACTTTATTTCTAGATTACCAACTTATTTAGATGCAACATGTAATGGTGTACAATATTTAGCTGCAATGATTTCTGATTTTGATCTAGCTAGTAAAGTTAATTTATGTAGTTGAATCTGATATGAAAGATGATCCTAATGATCTTTATAGTTTAATGTTAAATCCTATTAATGAAGAAATTAAGAAAATAGATTAATGTGATTTAGAGTATGCTAGATTAAAGGGTTTAGTATTAAATAGAAAGATTGTAAAAAGAAGTTTAATAACTATTTCATATGGAGTTAAGATTAAAGGAATTTATGATCAATTAATTCAAGATCATTTTTCTATATATAAAAAATTGCCCATCAATCGTGGGTTATTGCCTCCATCGCTGATAGTTTTTTTGCAAATGGCATTCCAGCATGTACTGTTTCATAGTATAAATATACAAGAGTTAGATATACCTATTGAACAACAACGAAAGGAGAAAAATCCCACAGAAAAGAACCAACATCTGTGTCATCGAGCGATGTTTTTATGCTGTGGAATGAGGTGCTTGAAGACGGTAATTTATTTCAAATAAGGTATCAGATAGGGAGATGAGGTAGAAATTATGAACTAATATATGACGTAAGGTTGATGGGATGATATAGGGGTAGTTCAGTTTTTTTTTGTTTTTTCGATGACAATGACGATGACGGTGATGATGATGATGATGACGGTGACGGTGATGATGATTCAGGAACAAAGGTTGTTGGGAGCATCCAATCACTTACAGATCGCAGTGATTCTAGGTTGGTGTTACTTTTTACAAGTATATTCCACGTTTGCTCCATTATATATAGTCCAGATAAGGCCATTTTAAAGAGTGGAACAATTCTTGTGATGTAGTCTTCAGCACAGCTTCGATCGTCGTACTCTGGCAACATAACCTTGTGGGCAATCCATTACCAGCATTGATATTTTGCAGCCTGGAAGTTGCAAAAAGTTAGTATCAATAGACTAATATAAACACAGCCAAGTTTCACTGACCGTTGATGACGAAGCCGAGGATTTGAACTTGATGCAATGATTTTTGTGAATATGCCACTTGGCTCAACATATCATGCATGATTAACAGCATTTTGGTCAAGCTGTCCTTCATCTCTTTGGTCTGATCTTCGTTCTTTCCAATCTCGACACACCCCACTTCTTTTCTGTTTGCGCTGTAAATCACGTCAATTTTACGGCCAACCCGACAGTTCGTGGCTGGTTCGATGGCTGATATGGATCTTTTCTTGTTCAAAGCATCGGCATTAGCCTTGCTCGAGCCTTCACTCCTGTTTTTACATTACATCGTAAGCGCACTTTATTTTGAAGTGTATAATAACCCTGTTTTTTGCGAATCTTTTCATTTACCCTTTTACTGTGATGCGAGTGCCTTTGACGATGGTTTTTATGAAACCCCACACTTCATACAATTGGTCGTATTCAAGCATGTTGTCTATGTCGAGTTTTCTATTGTCGTACAAGAAAATTCTTGCAGACTTCTGTAATTCGACGACCAACCATGCTTTCAAAGGCTCCTTTATGGGATCATGACACAATTTGCGGCCGAATTCATATGCTTCAGACAGAGTTGTCTACAAATTAGTAGCGCAATGTTTAATTTATGCAATGATGCTTGTTACTGCGACTCATATTTTTTTCTTACCAGCTTTTCAATATCGCTCAAGATATCAATTAATTCAGCATCCAATGCAGGGAATAGCTTAGAACCAAAATTTTCTAAAGCATCCAGATTTCCACCCGAGAAAACATCATCCCAATTGTTATCGCCGATGTCCAATGAGTATTGTTGAACCTTAAAAAAATTCGTAAGTTCTTAACTTACGAAGTGCTTCTTTTTATGGTTCTTTTTCAAAGAAGAAAAAGGTTCTGAATTCTCAACTGAAATTTTAATTTTGGGTATTACAGAATTCACAGATAATTGTTTTTCCATAAAAATTTTTTTAATTTTTTGTCTTAGCAAAAACTATTATCCATAAAAATAATTATTTTTTTCAAAGAAATTAATTTAATTTCGAAATGATATATCTTTTTAAGAAATTAACTTTAAAGATTTTTATTTATTAATGATGCTCAATATGAGTGACTGGGACGGACTAAAAAACATAAACATTCTAGGATGAGTGCTCTATATAACGCCTTTTTGATCTTATATAGACAAAAGGTCTGTTGATTTTAATACCTATTAATGGTAGTTGCACTGTTTCGCAAGTCGATGACAATCTGGTCTATGATCAGCGGTGCTTCATCAGACCGTTCCAGGCTCCAGAAATTCTTTTTCGACAACTGTCCTAACTCTCGCGAAATCCTTTCTTTGTCCAGAGTTGTCAGTTTTACTTTGAGGGACGTCGATCCGGGTGATTTAGTCGTTGGGTATGATGCTTTCGAGTATTCCCTGACTGCGATATTGTCTGCCTTGGGCCGAGCCAGCTCCACCATTTTCAGTGCTACGGCTGCCCAATCAGGCTTCTTGCGCCCTTTTGCCTTTACAAAAAAGCATTAACTTTTTGAAACTTGGTCACAATACTCAGTCTACAAGACGTATACTTACAACATCCACCTTTACCCATTGCACAACCTTCCCATACAGGTTGGTCCAGGTTTTTTCGAGCGCGTCCCCCAAATACGAGTTCTGTGCAATAAATTCGACATTTTCGTCGATGAAGTGCTGGAAACTGGGTGTGCTTGTAGTTTTTAGATAGTTCTCGACAACTGCAGTATATCATTAGTGTCTCATACTCCAAGGCAATCTCCTTAGATTTGTGTCACTCACATGCTTCTGTTTCCTTGGTAACGTTCGTCATGGTAATAGTTCTTGCACAGAGAATGGGTTTAACACGAAATAGTTATTTACATATCCTCCTTTAGAAGGAAAGAAAACAAACATACTTCTTTCCTTCTAGATAGGATCTTATTCAGACATACCTTTTCGAGGTGGATTCTATAAGTATCATTATTTAATGAGAAACTAAATGTCTTTATTTTTTAAAAAAATAGTGTTATTTAATTGATGCTATCTAATTTTATTAAGTTATTAAAAAAAATGTTTACAAAAATGTCTTTTAAAATTTTAGCGATCGCCCTATTCCCCCTTTGTATCCTGCGATTAACTTTAAACTTAGTTTGGGTTATTTCTAGTTATTGGTTTAAAATACTTATTTATAGATGTAATAGAATATTACAAACTTATTATTCTTTATTACAGAATAATATTCTATCCATTATTAAGTTTATTAAACATAAGTATTACTATTCTACAGATAAAAATCATTTTAGATTTGCATCTGTATTTTTAATTCCTAATATTCTAGTTGATTCTATTCATCTTTATTTTATAGAATTTATCCACTTCTTAAATGATAATCTTTCTAACATTTTTACAGGCTCTTTAGGTTTAGTATTACTAGGTTTATTAATTTATATAAGTTCTGCCCCTAATTCATCTAATACAAATCCTTCATCAAAAAATACTTTTAATGTTAATTTTGGAGATGAGGTGCAGGGTCAAATAATCATCCATCAAATAGTAATTCTAATAATGATAAACTAATTACTTCTCCTGGAGTTGCTGCGGGAATTATTTCTGGAACAACAATAACTGCTGCAGTTATAATTGCAAAAACAAATCCTAGAAATGGATTGTTTTTAGGTGTTGTTGGTACTATTGCTGATTTTGCTACTTATAGATTAGGTGAAATGAGGTTGTTGGGAGCATCCAATCACTTACAGATCGCAGCGATTCTAGGTTGGTGTTACTTTTTACAAGTATATTCCACGTTTGCTCCATTATATATAGTCCAGATAAGGCCATTTTAAAGAGTGGAACAATTTTTGTGATGTAGTCTTCAGCGCAGCTTGGATATTCAGTGCTTTCGATCGTCGTACTCTGGCAACATAACCTTGTGGGCAATCCATTACCAGCATTGATATTTTGCAGCCTGGAAGTTGCAAAAAGTTAGTATCAATAGACTAATATAAACACAGCCAAGTTTCACTGACCGTTGATGACGAAGCCGAGGATTTGAACTTGATGCAATGATTTTTGTGAATATGCCACTTGGCTCAACATATCATGCATGATTAACGGCATTTTGGTCAAGCTGTCCTTCATCTCTTTGGTCTGATCTTCGTTCTTTCCAATCTCGACACACCCCACTTCTTTTCTGTTTGCGCTGTAAATCACGTCAATTTCACGGCCAACCCGACGGTTCGTGGCTGGTTCGATGGCTGATATGGATCTTTTCCTGTTCAAAGCATCGGTATTAGCCTTGCTCAAGCCTTCACTCCTGTTTTTACATTACATCGTAAGCGCACTTTATTTTGAAGTATATAATAACCCTGTTTTCTGCGAATCTTTTGATTTACCCTTTTGCTGTGATGCGAGTGCCTTTGACGATGGTTTTTATGAAACCCCACACTTCATACAATTGGTCGTAATCAAGCATGTTGTCCATGTCGAGTTTTCTATTGTCGTACAAGAAAATTCTTGCAATTCGACGACCAACCATGCTTTCAAAGGCTCCTTTACGGGATCATGACACAATTTGCGGCCGAATTCATATGCTTCAGACGGAGTTGTCTACAAATTAGTAGCGCAATGTTTAATTTATGCAATGATGCTCGTTACTGCGACTCTTATTTTTTTCTTACCAGCTTTTCAATATCGCTTAAGATATCAATCAATTCAGCATCCAACGCGGGGAATAGCTTAGAACCAAAATTTTCTAAAGCATCCAGATCTCCACCCGAGAAAACATCATCCCAATTGTTATCGCCGATGTCCAATATGAGTGACTGGGACGGACTAAAAAACATAAACATTCTGTGATGAGTGCTCTATATAACGTCTTTTTGATCTTATACAGACAAAAGGTCCGTTGATTTTAACACCTACTGATAGTAGTTGCACTGTTTCGCAAAGTCGATGACAATCTGGTCTATGATCAGCGGCGCTTCATCAGACCGTTCCAGGCTCCAGAAATTCTTTTTCGACAACTGTCCTAACTCTCGCGAAATCCTTTCTTTGTCCAGAGTTGTCCGTTTTACTTTGAGGGACGTCGATTCGGGTGATTTAGTCGTTGGGTATGATGCTTTCGAGCATTCCCCGACTGCGATATCGCCTGCCTTGGGCCGAGCCAGCTCCACCATCTTCAGTGCTACGGCTGCCCAATCAGGCTTCTTGCGCCCTTTTGCCTTTACAAAAAAGCATTAACTTTTTGAAACTTGGTCACAATACTCGGTCTGCAAGACGTATACTTACAACATCCACCTTTACCCGTTGCGCAACCTTCCCATACAGGGTGGTCCAGGTTTTTTCGAGCGCGTCCCCCAAATACGAGTTCTGTGCAATAAATTCGACATTTTCGTCGATGAAGCGCTGGAAACTGGGTGTGCTTGCGGTTTTTAGATAGTTCTCGACAACTGCAGTATATCATTAGTGTCTCATACTCAAAGGCAATTTCCTTAGATTCGTGTCACTCACATGCTTCTGTTTCCTTGGTAACGTTCGTCATGGTAACAGTTTTTGCACAGAGAACCCCAACGCGCAGCAGTACGTTGGAGGGTGAAAGTTCATACAGTGCCGCATGGTGAGCATTCAAAGTGAGCCCCCAACATTTCTCCTCATACCTTTGATATCACGATGTAAATTTTTGTTCTATCCAATTCAAACTTACAAGATAATGAGCGTTTCTCTGACCTTCTCCTTTCGTCTTATACAATGATGATTATAAAGTTTTCCAAACACACACATACACAGAACAAAACTTACATGATGGAGATGGGCAGTGCATGCAAGCGCCTCGGATGGATTTTCCAGTAGACCAGCCAGATCGTGAACCATGTAGGGACACACCATACATATACAGCGCTGTTCCTTTTTTTACTGGATCTCCACGCTCCACAGCTAAACCAGTCGACGGTACGTATTATTGTGATGTAGTACTTTAAAGTGTTACTATTAGTACCAGTGCACAATCTCCAGTGTACCCCTTCCCGAGCTTTTATCCATCACAATAGACAGAAGAACAGATTTAGCAAGAATATCCAAGTTGCACTGAGGACTATATGAAAAAAATAGTTCCACTCTCTAAAATGGCGTTATCTGGACTGGCGATTATGGAGCAAAAGTGGGATGTACTTGTCAAAAGTAAGACTGACCTGGAATTGCTGCGATCTGCAAACGATTGGATGCTCCCAACGACTTTTGTCACCGAATTGTCTTCACCGTCATCATCATCGAAAAAACAAAAAAAAAATCATCTCATCAACCTTGTATCACATGTACAGTTCATATCCACCTCGTCTCTTTATCCTATATCTCGAAAAAAGTCATCATCTTAAAGCACCTCATTCCACAGCATAAAAACATCGCTCGATGGCACAAACGTCAGAAGATTTCTTCTTTTCAGTCGTTGTTCATACTAAGAGGCCCTTTCTTATATATACTTATATGTAACACGATTCAGAGAAAGCAATATCCTTCGTGATACAAATGATACTAAATCATCATCCGAAAGTATTTGACGAAGCAGTCGAAAGTATTCTGAATTGGACGAGCGACGTGAATATATAACACCGACTGCCAACCATCATTGTAACAATTTTAACTTACGTATGAGTTATCCGTTGCAAGAACATCGCCATGCTGGAGCGATGGTATATTAAGCTTAACAGCTTAGGGTGGAATGGAAAAATATATGGATGACATACTGTATCTGGTGCTGCCACATAGTATCTTACTAGAAACTATAAGACATTTACCATATTCGCAAAGGAATTTTTGAAGCGTTAAAAGCCTACATATTTCTTGGATTATATGCCACAAGTTATAAACTACTACTACTGCTCGATCCATTTCATATGCTTTGAACTATTTTATTCACATGTATTCTTCTTTCCCGTGTTGTGTTTAGTTGAAGGAACAGAGAGGATGATGTTGGGTACAAGATAGACAATCTTTATATAAGTAGCATAACGATTATCGCAAGAGTGAGAGAGTGACATCGCCCCGTAGCTTGGCCTTGAGTTCAATCTCTGCATCCAGATTTAAATCCAAACGTAGCTTCAAGGGGTTTTCGTCCTTATCCTTATTATTTGCGTCTTTTGCCACGTCAGTCGCTGTATCGAGCAGTTGACCAGCGGTATCACCGACTGTATCCACCATGTCATCTGCAGTGTTATTGACATGCCGCAATGGTGCAGGATGCGTTACTGCTTTTGCTGAATCATTTGGGCGTGCCGGCTGTGCCGTATGTACTGGTGCCGGCACTGTGGGTGCCGCTTCTCCTTCTGATAGTTCTTTTCGCTGGGCCCTCCTATTTTGCCTGTTCCGATCACGTCTATGTCTCCTCGTCCGACTACCTCGCGAGGAAAGCGCATCAGAGAGCACATCTGAAAGTGGATGTGTTTCTATATCATCGTCGTTAACACTCTGTCTTCTTCTTTCGTGGTCGGTTTCTTCAACATCGTCGTCTGCCGATGTATAGGGTTGCTCTTCTTGTTGTTGTTGGCGAGTGTTGCCTTTCGCATCTAATTGCTCGTTGCCGCTTCGTGGTGGTGATGATTCTTTATTTCTTGATCTGTTGTTACGTGCAGGTGGTCTGCTTCGTTCACGCGTTGTGGCCGTCTCATCGGGACGTGACGACTTCTTTCCTGACCACATGTCGGTGTTGCCACTGTCGTTTTTTGATGTTATCCAACTTCTTGTTATCTTTGTAGTGATGACAAACGGTTTTGATTCAAAGTTGCGCGGTAACCAACAAAAAGAAGTAGAAGAAGGGAACAAAAAGCTTACTAGCCGAGAGGAAATTGGCAATAAAACATAATAAATGGCAACAAACATTCGTATGTTTCGGAATATTCTGACAGGAACTGCAGCCGTTGCACAGATTATACTAGAATATGTTTTACGCAGGATACCAGGATAGAGAGAGTAGATAAATTCATACCCAGACTACGTCACACTCATCATCGCTTTTTGCTGGGCTTCGTCAAACACACATACACAGACACAGACAAGTCCTCAATTTGACAATGTTGCGATTAATAGCCACGCGCCGTACCACTTTGGCTGCTTTGAAGAACAAAGGTGTTTGCCGTTACAGCACCAGCCTTCAGCCCACCGCCAAAGAAGTCGCTCCCAGTGTCGCTCAGTCTCCTAACCGTGCTACTACATGGAGCCGCGATCAACGTCCTAAGAACGAGGCCATGGTTGGCCCCCGTTTCGAACAAATGGATTTAGAAGCTCAGGTATATAAACTTACGTTTTCCGCTCATTCTGATCTTTAAGTCTCAATAGTTTTTTAACAAAGATTACTTCTTATTAACATAACGACATGTTTGTAACGAAATTTTATACGTTAACAGCCCAACGGTATGGCCGCCATTGAATTGATTGCCGAGGAACCCGTTCACTTTGTCAACAAGCGTATCGCTTCCTGCGATGGAGGTATATAAGAAGAGAAATGAAGCTGCGCATTGAGAATTAATATGTTTGGAAGAAAGGGAGAGAGAAGGATATTGAACATATCAAATTATTCCTGTATGCAATACATAGGCGGCGGTGCTCTTGGTCATCCTAAGGTGTACATCAACTTGGATAAGCCTGGCGCTCACGCATGTGGTTACTGTAAGTCTGGAAGAAAAGAAGAGGCTGGAGCGCTATATATGTATATAATGTAAGGAACGATCTCTAACATGTATGAATTCATTACCTAGGCGGTATCCGTTTCCAAATGGAAGATCATCATCACTAGAAAAGATTTGTCAACTATAATTGCATCGGCAAAGAAGCTTACAACCTCGACAACAACAACATCAATCAAACTAAAAGACAATAAATCTCGAAGAATAAATTTCTTTCTTGTTGCTACATATACACCCATCAGAAAAGGAAATTAAGGAATTTCTCGTCGCCTTTTTATTTGTAATTATCGTCATATTATCACTATCAACAGTATCTTTCCATTGCGCGTAACAACCGATCCATCATCCATGCTATTTCGCCTGAATATGTATACAACAACTCGACATCGTCTTCATCATCATCATTGATGTCATCGTCACCATGTCCACCGTTTCCTTCGCTGCCATTCTCATCTGTTACAGTTGTTGCTGCTGATACAGCCATCCTCTTTCGCCATAAATTCTGTCGTAAACTGGCACCATGCTCGTCCGAGGATGTAGGCGTCGCATCCAAAAATGCGCGTATGAGATTCAGAAACAAAACTTGTTGCTTTTGGCTATCGTCCTTGCTTAAATTGAGCTGTATCACTTCCTGTTGTTGTTCAGGTGCAAGTCGAAGATAAAGCGTCAGAAGATCCCCATGGATGACAGTATGCTGTTGTTGTTTTTGAGCACTCAGGCCGCGGAACCAGTAAAAGTTTTTCGACGATCCAAGAATGATAAACATCGATGAAGCATAGTGGACAAGTCGATCTTGCAATGCTGAAAATATGTCGAATAAGGCTGGACTGATTCGGTGTACTGTCACCAAACCGCCGGCTACCGTGCTTCCCAAAATGGGTTCGATAGCAGAGACAGCAGCAGCAGTGGAAGTGGTATTGTTATTATTCGACATTTGTTCCTCTGCCTCCATCTCTTGTTCTTGGATCCATGGTAATACGTGCGCTACGATGTTCTTGCTGTGATTTGGTGCGCCGAGAAGATTACGCGGGAGTAAGGATCCTAACGTGGGTCGGATAATGATGTCTGGATAGTGGAAGGAGAATACGGACAGTAACCGCTGTTCAAAAGAGCGATCATCTAAGAATTATCGATTTATAGCGTATTGATGTTACCAATTGGGTTCTTTTCTTCACTTTTAAAAAGGTAATGGTAGAGAAAAATCGAGAAACCAACCAGGATCATCACGCAAAGCAGTGAGTCCACCAGACTGATGTGCCCCCACCGCGATTTGGTTATTGAGAAGAACGGAATGATGTAAAGTTCGGGCCGTTGTATCGCTTGAAGTTGCAAAATGGAGCAGCAGAAAAGATTACATATAAGAGAAAAGGAGGAAATTGTAAATGAGTACACATACCTTTTTAAGAAAGCAAGTTTTCGGTGCTCCTCGTTATAGGTATAAAAGGATATCGAGTCGTTCTGACAGGTAACGCAGATTGTATCACCATCAACATGAATCGAGGTAATCAAGAACCGAAGTGCTTTCCGAGTTATTTCAACAAGTCTTTTGTATGTGCAGGCGAATATATTAGTTCGATCAGCAAACAGATGTGTCGGCTATTCTCCCTCCCAGAGTCCCACTTCCAAGCAAATCTTGCGAGTGTACAGATATTACTTACTTTCCCTGTCGAGGATCCAATTGATATAAGTGAAGCACTGGTCCAGCTGAGAACAATAGTCTATATAAATGTTTAAGCCCATTGTTATTTTGTATCCCTTACAACTACCACACTACTTATGTCGCTTCTAGTTTGCTTGTTATCATGCAGAAATCTTTTAATTTCTTACCCTGCTGGATGTGGACATATTGCAAAAATGCCTCCCGGAAAATGTTCTTGATTCCATACTGCACGCAAGGTATAACAATTGAAGCCATCAGTGGGACTAGTCAAGTCAGGAGAAGGTGTGTTTTCAGTGGAAGAAGCACTACGATCTGTCGATTTTAAGCGATACAGCATTAAGACGCCGCGTTCTGTTCCTATTTTCCGTATCCTTGATCGCGTGCTGACATTCTTTTGCCCGATGCCGAGGCACAAATATCGATAAGTACGTTCACGATGGGCAACCGTCCATTCTGTATACAGCATATAGATTGTGATTTAATCTTAGCAGGCTCTCTTTTATCGACTCGAAAATTATTACAAGAGTTGTGTACTGTACCGGTCATGCACAGGATCTCGTCACTAAATCCAAAATCCTTGGAAGAAAGTAGAATCTTATCCTTTGCCTGGGTTCCAGTACTAAAATATCGATATGAGCAGATTAGTATAATAGAATAAAACTATCAGAAGGTCGCTGTTCGTCCACTGACCTTGATAGATCAATAAGTCGCATGGAGCTCTTCACTGCCGAATGTTTCAAGGATGTGGTCACTACGAAGGCGCAATTTGAAGGCTTGTCGTAAAGTATCTTGTTTGGCGTCTATAAAAACCAGTTAGTCACTTTCTGATTACTAAAGATCTTTCAAGTAATGCTATATAAATATACATGTATTACACGGCCCGTGATTAGTAGAAACAACATATACCTCTCCAATGGGTATTCTCCGCGTGCCTATGGAACATTTGGGTGCCAGGTGAAGTATGTGAAAATACCCATCGGCAACAGCACCCACGATATTGTCGTCATTCTTTTGCTCCTTGTCTACGACAGCCGTAGCCAATGAAACCATCGCATCAACAGTAGAGAAAAGGTTGGGTAATAGCACTGGCTCGACCTCCAACAGCTGGGGACATAAACTATTGTATTTGATCCGCCACAAGCGGTCTGATAATGCTAGAACAGAGTCATTTGCTTTGTTGTTGTTGTTGTTGCCAGTATCAAAATTCACAGCCAAGGCGCCAATGCTCAAAACAGCAGGTGACGACGCATCTGAAAGTAATAGTTGACTGCCGGGTTCCACTCGAAAGATTAATACAGTGCCTTGCCGTAATCCAAGCAGGAGGAAACAGTGCATCGCATTATCATCGCCATCGTTATGGTGATTGCTACCTGTGTTTGACAAATATTCGTTCTCATCTTTTCCATAGAGTAAAGTCGCGGACTGTGGAACAACGCATGCCTCTTGACCCGCCAAGCAAGCCAGCTCCTTTTCACATAACAGCTGCACTCCTTCAGTCTCTTGTAGACTGTAGATAAGCAATGATGGTTCGTAAGTACCCACAATCACGATCGGATGTCGCCACATGAAACTTCTAGATCTGGTAAAACGAGGGTCAAAAATAGCTATAGTAAGTAACCTTTCAAAGTGCTGTAAAAAGTAATAGTGAGATACGCTTTGGTCCTTACGACGAAGTAAAATGATGAATAAAGCTTGGTTCTGAAATGGAAATTGCACCAAGAAGTGGTGAAAGTGTAATGCTAGGCAATGTGATACGTAAGTATATTTGCTATACGATTATAATATCATGATACTGCAGCTTTGTTTCAAGCTACTGAATAGTATTTTTTACCTTTGATCTTCATAAACAAGATCCAGAGGCAAGAGTGTATGTTTACATCCATCTGACAAACATATTATGATTTGACTTGGATATGCGTCTGATTGGATAATTGTTGCCAGCGTAATTACATGAATTCTCTCGGCATTATGTGCTTTTGGTGACCAATGCCCTACTACGTGGCCTATACACACAAACAGTTGTTTCATGGTGTTCTATTAGTATTATCATGCATAATAAAATTTGCTGTAATATAGTGATAGAAACATTGGAGGGAATTTATTTACCGTTCTTCACATTATCGATTAGAAGAATACCATCCTTGCATATTTGCACAAAAATTGGGACTCTGGTAACGTTGGTTTTTGATTGCTTGACGACATTGACGAAGCCTGCTGCAACTGTTCCTTGTCGAGCATCAATACCAGCTGAATCCGTCACATCACTCAATTCATCATCTATAGATTTGCAAAGAGACACATGTATGTTTTAATTGTAAGATTACGACGTATGTTTTCGAGGACGGAGTCATTGGGAGCCCTTCCTGTTTATTACCTTGGATCAGCATAAGCTTAGTTTCCAATACTGAAGACGCAACCAAGACGGGTGCTATAGTGGATTCGGAAATGCGTGCTTGGGTATTCCATAATCGCGTAAATCTAAAGTTTAGATACAGGTTCAGATCCTTCCTCTCCTAATAGAGAGTTACGCTGAGATAGCGTATGTAATCGCATTTGCAATTGCTTACCCCTCCCATCTAATTTTCAACTTTTGAAGTAGTGATGTCTGTACGCCACGTGAAACGACTGTCAAAGCTCCATGGTTTGCTTGCCCTGAACAGCTTATAATCGCATTTTGCTCATCTGCCATGACGGTAGCCAATTGTGAATCAACAATGGGTGCTCGATTGGTCAATGTTTGTAGCACAACATGAGCACGTGTAGAATGGGTTGACTGATCAATCTAGATTAAGCATAAAAGTTAAGAGGAAACCACATAAATATTTGTGTTGGGAAGAGTGTATGTATGTGATGTACAGTAGTCTTTATCTGTATATCTGTTCTTGTTCTTACCGCAAGAATTTGGCTATCCGCGCCTTCACCCGCATAAAATAATACGTCTGCCAAATAAGCTTGGGGTTTGTCATTGACCGTTTCATCCTCCACCAGTAGTGTTCCTAATAAAGACATAGCAGGCGCGACAGCATTCACAGGATCCAGGATCTCCCACCTGATTTCGTGACGTGATGGAAATAACATTCTGAAGAGCGAACCGTCATCTGCACCAAGATAGATGTAATACTTTGTAAAAGCTGTTGACGTTGATGGTTCGATGTTTCCAAGACAATGGGCATATGCGGTGAATAGGGGACCTGATACATAGTGTTAAAGATCAGTCAAGTGAAAAAATGGAGTGAATATCTTCCCAAATCACAAGACGTATAGGGCTTTACATTTGACTTCACCGAAAGGTCGTTCAATAGGACATGTTGGATATAACAAATTGCCACATGCAATGTCATCCGTAGTAACAATTCCGGCCTCATATTCCTTTGTCAGACAACATAAAAATTAATATGGAGTGTATGCGCATACTCATACTTCACGGTCATGCCAGATATATGAAAGCAAGCTTACCGTCAGCAATACAAGTGCTTCTGGATAGTGCCTAAGTGGAACCAACAAAATGGGTACCGGAGTACCTCCATAATCAAAGTTTACTAAAAAAATCTGCCATGGCTTTGTATGTCCATTTGCTTTTTCTTTTTCTCCCTTGATCACTCACTTGTATCTAGAGGTAATCTTCCTATTCGTTCGATCTCGATATCATTCGCATTTGAGGCATCGATAGAATATACAATGATTCGACATTGATGATCAACATCACTATTTATGGAAAATAACAATAAGGCAATCATGAGCGAAATTTCAATAAACGCATTCGTCTTTGGCCCCGCTTTCTTTCCTCGTTCAGTCTTTTTGTTACGACATACCTGTAAACTATCAATGCCAGCAGAATTCGATCCCTGGAAGTTGTTTCCGTGTGTAAGAACTCCATATGCCAAATAATTCCTTCTTCCATCACTTTTCCCATCTTTAAAGAAGCGAAAACAAAAACCGCATGATTTTATATTAGTTTCTTCTAATAGTCCTATCTCTTCCCTAAGAAAAACACTACTTACTCCAATAATTGGACTGAAATTAGTTCGCGACATTATATCTCGCAAAATCATAATATCAAAACGATCTTGAAGGGATGCCACTGCAATAGCCCGAGAGCTGCCATAAATTGTACCAAAATATAAGGATCAGTTAGAAGGGCGGTAGTTCATTTCTGCGCACAGCAAGTATGATAGTAGGACAAAGCGGTGTAGAATTAAGTAAAAAGGTGATTCACACGTACTGCGGATCGATTGCCAACTTTTTGCTCACTTTGTCGTACTCCAATCCCGGTTCATCCATACACACCTAGAGCAAAAACAAACAAAAACATTATCTCTGTTAACTCGAATGACAGGGTAATAATGTGGATGATATTGTTCACCTCAGCTAAGGGCTCAAAGCGACCCGTGCGTTCCAGATCATCATAGTTACTGTTCAGCGCCGACGCAGCAGTATCAGCACCAGTAGTAACACTCCAAAACATCAACTTTCCATACTCTGAGATAGCAACTATAACTTCGTTTCCTGGGATCCTTGCGTGTCCTTGCCGTATTTTGAACATGAAAGGGATTTCAACACAATCATCATCGTCACCGTCTAGTAATTCTATTGCGTCCTCGTCTTCATATTCCATATCAGTGACAACAGTAGTTGTTATTCCAGTGATATCTGTAGTGGTCGTAGTATCGTCGTTTTCCCTCTTTGTTGAATCGCCAAAGTTGCAAGTCAACGTACGCGCATCAGTAATAATACCAAAGGCTGGTTGTTCGAATCTAGACTGTAGAATGGCACGAGGATCTGCGGGATTCGATGCCACTTGTAACAGTTCTAGTGAATGACCCTGTAATGAAATGCAGTGTTAAATTTGCGGGTTATATGCATGTTACTTGAAAAGGAAGATCAACTGGTAAGTGGGGTGCGTGTGTTTGGGTTTAATAATTCTCTTCTTCGACCCTTGAGAACGAATGTTCACGAGGGGAACCTTACTTTGACCAAAACGACATCCGATTTCGAAAGACCTGTAAAAGATCCTCGAAGAATGCGGTCGATAGCAGTTCCGTAACTGACAGATCGCTGGTATCCAAACATGTGTAAAGGTGTGGTCATAAAAAGCTGACGCGCGCGAACGAAAGAATTTATGCAGTCAGCTGCCCCGCCTCCCCCAATTTGTTTATTAAACTTTTGCGCGACAATATTACCTAATTGATTTCCTCCCCCTACTAATACTTCATCAATGCTATATGAGAGGTTCGGGTAAACGACGTTTACTTACTGCTCCTACTTAGAGCATTAGCATGATAGTGACCTCTTTTCCAATTCTTATCTCTTATATCAATATAAAAACTGCCTAAATTCTTGGATTCAAGCTGATGTCTCCAACATGCAGCATAGAAGGGATGTACTCGAAGTTACAATTCTGATACTTATCTGTCGCATTGCCATACACTGTCTTCTTTAGTCCATCGGTTCACCGTGGAAAAAGCAGATTATGGTAATGGCATGTTGTTGACGAAAAACCTGGAAAATCAATTACTGCCGTCGATCACACATTTCATCTTTCTATTCTAGCATGGATGATGTATGTAGCTGAAAACAAATTAGTGCTATATTTTTGCATGCACCGAAGTTAATATCCTAGTAAAAAGCAGAGCGCTACTTTATCGTTGTCTTTATTAAGCCTTCATTTTCTTTACTAATACTGAAACTTTTGTTTCTGATGGATGCTAATCAGATAATGGAACTTATCGCAATGATTCATGTTACTGCTTTCATCTCATCAAGCTCACTTATATTCTGAAGTGTGATGGATGACTGCGCATCACCTTTCGCAACTTTCAACTGTCAAGCGGAGTATATGCGAAAAGGAAGAAGAGACAATGGATAACGACAACTGACACATTTTCATGCATGAGATAGAATGAGTTTATACTTTTTTTGTTGGGTAAGCAAGATCAAGAGCGTCATCCTTTATAAAAAAGAAAAGTGCAGCATTATTCTCATTCTTTCTCTTTTCTTCCACTTTATTCTTCTGTTCACTACTTCTCGCTGCACGTCGCACATTGACTCCAGCTCAGAAAAACGAAGCAAGGTACATGCATTGAAAATAAAAAGGCAGGACTTGATGCACCCCACCACATCGCTTGAATGAACGATATTATACTGTTTATTGACGCGATATCGTACCACGTGCTCCTTTTGTCTACAAATATAGATGATACCACAAGAAATCCCTCGACCTGCATCTACACCTGCGTTATCGTCACCGCCGTCTATTGTACAAGAACTACAGCAGCAAAGGTCCGCAAGTAGCGTATCCTCTGCCAGCACCCTCAAATCCTCACCTACAATGCTTGGCACTTCTCCTCCAACTGTTCTCCACCACGACAACAATGAAAACAGCAGCAACAGCAGCAATAAGGGTCAACATTGCTACCCTGTTTGCCGCCAGAAGCATACCATGTCGCAGAGTGAGGAAGCAGCTTCACATACCGACAGCTGGATTGACGTAAGCAGTGTTCACTCTCTTCCGACACCAGCTCTTGGACCGCAAGAAATTGTTGGTACGTAAAAGCACAACCACCCTCTTGTAAATCCATATCCTCTAGCTCCACGTATAATAACTCACTCGTATATTATGCTGCAATTCCATGATACATTGAGCATAATAGGTGATGATGTGCCATCTGATATGTCTCATCAATCAAAGCAAACCAATGGCTTTCATCGACAGCAGCAGCAACAAGATGATCGTCGTACTACTCCTCCAGTCGATGATAATGTCGACGAGCGTGGCAATCCTGCCGCATGTATCTTTGTTGCAAGGTAATTTGTTTTTTACTTTCTACTTTCTACAAGCATCCATCAAAGAACCTTTTCTTCCTGCCCACGTCATTTCTAACATGGTATCTTCTTGTATCACTTTTAAACGGTTTATTGTCAAATTAAAATCTGTCTATAGTTTGACTAAAGCAAAGAATGACGAAGAGCTCAATATTTCGGTGTCAAAACATTTCGAACAATGGGGAGACTTATTGAACGTCAAGGTGCTCAAGGATTGGATGGGTCGCCCTTATGCTTTTGTCCAGTTTGTGGTACGAGCTTTTTCTTTGACTTTTTTCTTCTTTCTACTCCTGTTCCCCCTTTGGCATTGAATTCATATTTTGCTGTATTCTTCTTTGCTGCTGCAAATTTCTCCGTGCTGATTACTACCATTATGTACTATTATCGACACCTCTACTCGTAATCATATAGCGTACTCAAGATGCCCTGGTGGCCCTTTCAAAGGCACCTGGAACATTATTGGACGGCCGTAACATCCGTTGTGAGCCCGCACGTGTCAATCGCACTTTATGCATCACTTCTTGCGGACCCCCTTTGATTGTCGAGGTAAATAATACAGTTGAATCGAAATATTTTATATATAGCAAAAGGGTGGTCGGGATGCAGTGTAACGTGTTGTTTTTTTTCCTCTTTTTATGTATGAGTGATCTATTACTGTTAGTTTAATGTACTGATACGTCAATAAACCATCAATTACTGTTTTATTATACCATGCGTGTAGGAAATTCAAGCTGAAGTGGCACAATATGGCAAGATCGAAAACATCACCGTCCTCCACGGATATCCTACTCCCAACGGCGGTCTGGGAGACTGCGCTTTTGTAAAGTACAATTATCGTGATGATGCCATCAAGTCTTTTATTGTAAGTCGATTGTTATGATGAGAAAACATATAGATTGTAATAAAAGGTGGAGGGGAGGGAAGAAAGCGGTAATCTGGAGGTAAATCAATAACTTTTCTCTGTGCTGTCGTGTTGTATTTCTTCAATTATACGTATTATATACATAGAATCTGTCAAAAATGACCCAAAAGTGGTGGGTTGAATGGGCATCCAATCTTGACACAGCTGTCGCTAATGTCCCTGTTACCAGGCCATCTGCCCTTGCACTGCAAAGTTCCAGACACCTGAATGATCGCAAGAGCATCTTTATTGGAAACTTGCTTGAAGAAGTGACCGAAGACGAGCTCAAGGGCCGTTTCAAGCAATACGGTTCGATTGAATATGCCCGAATCATACGCAAGACATATCCATTCAAATGCACATTTGCGTTTATTCGCTACAAGGAGGATTCTGAGGCTAACAATGCCATTCAAGCTGAGGTAATTATTCAAAAATAAGCTATTATGGTGATCCATGCAAGTAAAATTTTACAACAGGAAAACGTGTACATGTCGATTCCGTTTCATTGCCTTAACTTCCTTCAAATTTCTATCCCAGAATGGACTCAAATGGTGTAACAAGAAAATACGTGTAGCGTACCGCGAACCACGCGATTCAGCGTTGCTTTTCGGTGGTGGCGTCAGCGGTGCCGGAGGCTACAAAGTACAGTACGGACGTACGGCTATGGAACGACCACATCCACCTGGCTTGGGCCACCCTGCTTCAGATCATCAATATCTAGTGTCATCGCCTGGCGGCAAACAGCGTCGTCCTTCCGCCACCAATGGGCACATCAACAACAGGAAGCAAGGAGGAACTGGCTCTTCGTCGAGTGAAAGAACCGGTCTCAAAAAGAGCATCCACGGCGAAAAGCATGCAACTGACGAGACTCATCAGCAGTCTCAGCAACAGCTCTCAGCAGTTTCCGGCGATGGTGATGCTGATGCTGGGCACGAACAACATCAGCAACGCACCAGCAAAGATTACAACGTCAGCGGAAGTAATAAGAGCAACAACAAAGGATGCAGACAACAGCAGCAGCAGTGCATTACTCCACCACACAATACTACTAGCGCTGGTGGTAACAAAACCTCCACTACTCCGCCTCCTCCTGGATACAGCGGCTATTACAGCAACCATCAACAACACTATCCACAAGGTGGCAGCGGCGGCAGCGATTTCTATCATCATCCTCTAAACACTCAGCAGCATAACCAGTATGTGATGCCTGCCCATCCACCGACCGCAGCAGTTCCAGGCTACTATGACCCGAACATGTATTGCCCTCTGCCTCCTGGAGGACTTATGTATTCGGTAAGCTCTGTAGTTTCGTATGTCTATAAACGTTTTGGAAATGACATGAGCCCTTCTAACACATGTGCCATGTGATCAACTCTATAGAATCCGGAAGACCACCACCAGCAGCAACCTGTGATGATGCTCGGATCGATGCAAGGTATTTAGTAATATCGAAATTCTTGTATTCGGACGCTATGCATGCATGCATCCCAAACATCACGTGTACAATGCTGCCTTTATTAACAAAATTGTCTACAATCAAAATTTGCCAATCCTAACATTTGACGCAGGAACAACATCAGCACCTGAAGCCAAGAATGGCACCATCTCCAGCGGCAATAATATGTTCTATGTTCCGGGCTATTATGACTACTCTGGCACATATTATCCTTGTTATTCACCAGTGCCGACAGCACCAACGGGTCTTGCACCAACCACTTCCATGGGTGCAGGAGCTCCTTCGCTGACTTCAGCCAATGCTGCAAATGGGCCTTTTGTCGGCAATGGACTTGGATCGGCCGACAGCGGTAATAAGCAACAACAACAACAACAACAAACACTGCGATCCTCGGTTACTGGCGGCGGATATTACTATATGCTACCACCAACACCACATCATTCTCTGCAATATCCGCAGGCCATGCAACAAGCACCCCATACCGGTCCTGCTAACGCATACATTTGTCCAGCGCAGCAGTACAACGCGAGAGGCTATAACAACAACAGCAACAACGGCAATATGCATTCGCTTTCACAGACACATGAGCGACCTAAGGATCATAGCAAGCATCCCCATCCAACCAACAAGCAGCAACAACATAGCAGTGTGAATGCTACGCTATCTATGGATCCCAAGAATCGGAAGAAGGTTAACAATACAGTGCCGCCCCAGCCATCGTTGCAACAACAAGCTAACAAAACCAATGACCCCGCTGGTACTACTGGATCTGGTCATCACTATCACCATAACGGTGTCAACCAAGCGCACAAGACCATCAAGACCTAGTTTGTTGTAGTCGGTCAGTCGAAAGCACAAAGTAACAATAAAATCAGTTGTTGTGAAGATTGAATAGCAATGGGATAGCGGAGGGTTAGTTAGGATGTAGTTTGGTTCGAAACAATCGATCAGTTTGCGCACAAAATTAGGAAACGTGACACATCATCATTCCCCACAATACATGTCATAGGGTGTTCCACAAGGAGTACTGCAACAACACAAAACAGCACAACACAACAGCACACGACATGTACTGCATGTGCAGTGGCTGGGACGCGAAGTTAGAAAAAGAAAAATCGGCATGCATCATCCTCCTTTTCTTCTTCCTCTTTTTTTCTGCTTTTCCTTTTCGCGCCCTTTTTCATTTTGGCTATTAGCTATAATAATAACAGCAATAATTGCACCTGTAATATGCCGTCGACAATTATGCTAATACTCTCGCCGTACGGCATTATCCTCGACACGTCGCCATGCCGGAAAGTATGGCACGGCCAGCCCCTGATGCGATTTGTGCATTCCGACGACCTGATCCGACTGTGTGGCAGTCTGAGTGCAGCGTACAAGCAACAATTGAATAATAACATTTTCCATATAAATGACGAGCGAGAAGACAGTCAGGACAGCCCCTTGGAAGTCCGCATCACAACGAGCTTATACAACGGCGAAGAGGAAGAACGATACCGGTGGTATGAATTAATCGTCGTCGAAAGCGAACCACAGCTGCAAATTATTGTTCAGCCGAGCAGAAGCAGCAGCAGGAGGGCCTTGTCTTATGACGATGAAAAGCAGTCTTGGATGCATCATGCGGTAGAGAACGGAGTAACTATCGTGGCACATGCACTTGGCGTGTTAGTCCAGTTACTGGAAGACCATGCTGGCTACCAGCTCAAAAACATTCCATACGAATTGACTGATCGAATGCTCAGCATGCTTGCGTGGACTGGGTTAATCAAGGATATGGGCCTGGCAAAGGCGATCGTCGATAAATTGCTGGATCAGTGCTTAAAGCATATTGCATGTTACATGGATCAAGCACTCGAGCACAGCAATCCTGGCTTGTGTAAAGCCATTGTATGAAAGCCCTTTTGAATATGTACATATTATATTGCTCTCTCTCTCTCTCTCACTTATAATACATCTTCCCTCCCTTCTTTCTTTTTATTCCCACCGGCATACAAAGCATACACGCAGCACAAGCACATATAATCAAAACACTCTTGAAGAACCCATGCTTGCTTGCCCGCCCGCCGACCCATTCATCCATCCATCCACTTACAAACTTACACAATTTCGTATATATAATATAAAGAATGCTATTTATTTTCATGCTATATTGTAATTTGCTCTTAAAGTTGGATGCCTCGCTAAAACAAAGTTAAGGAAGAATGTACTTTAGCCTTCTATCCACTTGTACGTTAATCTTCCAGTATCAACTTACGATCCCGAGCAGCCCGACAAAACTCTTTGCGCCGAAATTCAGCATTGTACCCAACTTTTTTCATTATTGCATATCAGTGCGTTGGTGCAATTTGTAAGGTATGCAGTGATGACAGCCAGCTTGGTCAGCATCTTTTTTAAACCTGGTCGTGTTTTGAGGAAAAAAGAGATGATCAACCTACTTCTTTTTTACCCGCCTCCAGTTGCGCAACTTGTTCCAAACGACGGTCCAAAAAGCGGAAAGTTTCGGCATAGTCAGCCGATCGGTCTTGTGTCATGAACAATTCGGTGGAGGTATACACGGTAGCTAATCCGGCCCGGTTCACATACCAGTTAAACTACATATATATACATCGATAGACAGCCACAACAGGTTTTTTACTTTTTAATATACTTGTTTTCTTTTGATTTCCCTGCTTGTTGTTGGCTTTGTCTCGTGTTTGGCATTATCTCGTGTAAAATGGTCCTTACATCAGGGCTTCTGTCACCAGCGTAATAAAGGATATCATCCACAAGCTCTGCGAGATGTTTTAATGACATGGGAACGTTTGCTGGATGTGCCATAATCGCAAGTGCCTATACATATGCGTCACATTATTATACATATCAAAACGCTGACCCATACTCGTTATCCATCATGCACACTGTCGCCCTCTCACGAAACCTTTTTCTTTAACCCTTACCTCAGGCCATCGATGAGCATAAGGCTTCATTAGCTCCAGACGCATCGATGTATATTCTCGAACATTTTCGCCCATAGACTTCTTTCTTCTATAAATAGTAATTTTACAAGTTAATATATAGACATGATCACAGCAAACCAACAGCAACCATGCGCGTCGTGGAGACATAGTGTAAAATAATAAACACTCACAGTTGTACTGGTGCTTGCTGTTCAGGCTGCTGTGCTGCTTCTATTTGTGCTGTGATTGATTGCTTAATCATGGCAACATGATCAGTTCGGCATTTTGTCAGAAACGCGTCGACAAGGCTTGCTTCACCATGTTCAAAAACGCCGTGGGCAACAGAAGGGTAACCAAGTGTCTTTGCACCACGCACCATGCTCTCCATGGTCCAGCCATGTCGAGGCACAAAAGGCAAAGTGGCTTCAAACAATGCGTTGGCAGGGTCACTATATGAAGCAGTTTTTCTTTTTCAATAGGTGAGGGGGTACTATGCTCCTTCTCTTTATATCATACTTGGTCACTATCGTCACAACTACTATAACAATAATAACAAAAAATGCTAGAAAACAAATTACGTTTTCATGGAAGCGCTGCTGCTTGAAGCTGTTGCCGTTGACATGCATCGATATCTAGTGGCAGCCAAACAACGTTTCGTTAATGTGCCGAACATGGTGGTTTGGTGAATTGTAAATAAAATAATTTGGGCAAGGAGGGACAGTTGATGGCGGCATGTGGCTCCACTTTTTTTGACACCTCGAAACTGCGGACTTTGTCTGCGGTTGTTGCATTTGCCCATTGTCGAGGTGCGGCTTATCGGATCTTGATAATGGTATTTCGGAGGCGAGGCAGCACGACTAATAAGACGCGATGCGTTTATTATCAATCTCTACACTAAGTATCAATATTAGCAGTATAACTAAAGTGGGAATAGTGCTGACCTATTATTGTTCCATTTAGCCAAACCATAGATTCTTCCCAAGGAGCAATCGCAAAAGTTCACGCTGTCGCATATCTGATCAGCTAGAGCGCTTCCTTGCTTCCTACCTCATTTCCCTCCCCAAAATATTATCTTGTATCACACTTGAATTCTAAAGTATAGTTGTTCTAAGAAACCCCATCTTTCAATACTATTTCTTTTCAAAACGGGCTTCTTAACTTTTAAATCCCAGTAGGTTGTTTACTTCTTAATCGTCGTATTTGTCTCTATCTTTCGGACAAGAATAGTGGCAACAACTGGTGGGCTGTCGATTCGTGCCCGTTTCCGAGTCTGTCTCTTTATAGTGACACCCGCTGATGCTTTTCATCTGGTCAGTGCACGAATTACCATGTGCTGTGGTGTGATGTCTAGCATGACGTTTGTATATCTCGATTGCAGTATCGATAGAAACCACAAACGACAGTATCAGTGACTTATTGAGAGCTGAAACAATTAACGATGGTCATTGAAAAGCGATAGTTACATTTCCATCATGTGTTCACCGACAAGATATTACACCTACAACGACATGGTGTCTGAAAAAAATCTCCCGTCTAAGCAGACCTTCTGATAGCTTTGCTACTGGTCTCCAAGTATTTACCGGCGGATAGAGAAAATGTATGACGTACCGTCTGTACATCATCCGTCAATACTGTCAAAATCTGCTCCACGGTTTATATACGGTCGTTTCGGATATACCTAACCTACAACAGACGCTACCATGATGTTATACTGTAGGCAAGATTAATGGAGAATCTGACAATGACCTGGTGGAAAAACGGTGGTTCGAAAAAGGGTCACCGAGCTGTATATTTCGATGCTACTTGCCGCATGAGCAAGGTATTAGCGTGCCACGATTGACAAAGCTCCACTGCATCGTGAGTCTCATGACTCGGCAACAAAACGTTTCTGCATCCACTATGTATCTGAAATATGCTTCCCTTCTCTGTCAATGTATATATAATATGTGAGGGTAATAATATCCACCTGGCTCGGTGAATAATCATCACAGTATAACCGGATCTTAACAGTCAGACAAATGTGACGCCAACTAAATGCGAGCACGCGCGAATTATACTTGTGCATGTTAATCTGGGTGGAGAATTGAGGAGGAAAGATAATCAAAATTGTGTACGAGTACATGTACCATGTATTGTGTTTCTTTTATACAGTAGTGACATGGTTATCGCTTTTACATGCTGTGCCAAGAGTTACTGCCGTTATGATTTGGGAACGTGCTAGCTCTCTATATACATTCTCATTATAGTCAAACTCAAATCCATTACATTTTAATTTGACGCTTAGTGGCACTAATACATGTATACATCACGTAATAAAAATAGTACGAGCGAAAACATTAGCCGTCTTAAAAGAAAATAATAATACATACACCTTCCTCCAAGTCCCTCACTCCTCATAAAGTGATTAATAGTAACTTACAGAACCAATATAGCCAGCAATCCCCCATCATTTCAACCCAGTTGACTTGCGTGCCTTGATTAAAAACGCATTTTCCACTTTGTGTAAACATGGAAGGTGGCGTGGGTATTGTCGCTATTGCTGTCGGTGTGTCCGATCGCTTTTGGCGATTAGTGGTTTTGCTACTCCAAGCACGAAACTGGATATTTTCAATGGTCGTTCGATTCAATACAAGTAGCCATAAATGGGAACAAGCAAATGTGCCAATGGAGGTCATCACTAGACCTGACCTATAAATACATGTCATAAGCATAAGTATTTATGCTAACACTGTCACGTGTGAGCGCATTTATGCATCTCTTGGGCTTACAATATTAAGATGGCAATTACAACGCCGTTGTACGTTGCCTGTGCATGTGTGTAAAGTGTTGGAGCGATAAAATATGTTCATGTAGTTAGTAAGATGTAATATGTAGCATATGGGTGTCACAATGCATCTTTTTTCAACAAATTTAATATTACCAGTCCATTTCCCATGATAAAAGCTGCAAGTGAAGTCGTAAACACCCAAGCAGCAATACCGGATGCATAGCAAATAAACTGGATGAAATATCTATAATTGGCAAACCCGACACATCCATTGACCCTAAATAATTATAGTTCAAATACGTAAGGATTTAATCCAAAAATTCAATCCTTGCGTCCGCTTCTCCGTTTTACCATGGACAATGACTTCAAGAAAAAAAGGGGACCATAAATACTGGTGTTGTTAGCGCCTCTCAACCTTTCCGTTCCTTCCCGTGTTCCATGCCAAGAAAGCCTTTCTTACTGGTCCATCCGTAGCACACAAGTATCGCATACTCGACAATGATGAGCTCGATCCGGTTTCCACCATTCGCATTTATCACACCATTGTTGAGGAAGAATGGATACATATGGCGGTCTTGTATGTTGATTGTCACCATCACTACTGTTGCCACTACTAGTATTACTGCTTGTTTCAAGCATCACCATTGTCATAGCCTTTTATAGCCAGCAGGTATACAGGTAAGATCCATGTGTGAGTGTGGCAGTAAGCAAGAAGTCAAGAATGGACAACGACAGCTAAGCTTTAGTAAACGTAATATCAGCAGTCAAGCACGTACTTTTTTAGGGGTTCCAGGTTCTTTCAAAACCACTCTTGCATAGGATGTCAGTAACAGAACAAGCCAAAGATGAAGGGGAACAAGATATATGACAGCTTGGGCTACTGTGCCTTGATGGATCAGGGTTACTGCATTGTTGATCGATTAGCATATGGTTTGACGGACACACCCTCAGCGTCTCACAAAATTACATTCTTCCCTCCATCTTTTACATCTTTCCTCCATCTTTTTCCTTTGGCGCTTGATAATACAACAGCATGACTGCTACTACTCACAGCATACTTGGTCGAGATATCCATAGTATAGAAAGGCAATGATACTGAGAACGACAAGGATTGGCATCCAGCCCCAATCGCGATGCTGCCCTGGCTTTTTATCATATGGTAATGGCAATGGAAAATCTGTTACTGCCGAAAACAAGAATAGAAAAGGCCAGCATCGGCTATATATCGGCGAATCCGTTCGACAGCAACAGACATCGGTCACATCTCTTTCTGCTCGTTTATTGTCATTGTTCTGAGTTGCTGTTGTTGGTGCTGGCTGGACTTTTTCTGGTTGCTGTTCGTCCTCTGTATTATGATTTCTATGCTGCTCGTTTGGATGTTTGCAGCATACACGAAACGGGTGACCGCCAACCACTAGGATTCGATTTGCTAATCGTTCTAACATAGAAAAGACCAACGAAAAGAAAAGTTACGAGAGAGAGAGAGAGAAAGAGAACAAACGTCGTGCCAATCAAGAAAGAGGGGTAAAAGGAAAGAAAGGTCTTTATTCGTTTCTGGCGAATGATTCCAGCGCATGCACCCGGAAAACTGGGGCGCGGTTTCTGAATGATCCGTTCCCTTTGCAGAGAATAAAGTTCTCTGTCACTCCCCCCGTATTACTGTTGTTACTGTTGCGCACGCATGTTGTGCGTGTGTGTTATGCTATGATTCTTGGCGTTTCTGTTTTTTTCCCCTTCATGTCTAGGCATCAGTTTCGCGTTGTATGCCGTAGACCACTCCATTGGCTGATGTATAACTGTGATATTTGTTCTGACAGGTCACTGTTTCAAGTGTATGTGTGAATATAAGAAAGTGAGTGTTAGGTCCTATTCATAGTAGCATATCATAGTCTTCTTACAACCAAGGTAATTTATTACCTGTCACAGATCTCAATCTTTCGTTTTGTAGCGCTGAAATGGAACGAGTCAGCTCTGTGGCATCGTGGACCATTTGAACCGCGGCTTTCGCCTCAACAGCTAATTGACCACCGGTTGTGTCCTGCATTACACCAAACGGTAGAGCTAAGTTTTTGGGAATTAAACACGAAATGAGATGGAAGAAAGCCGTTCTTTTACATTGATAATCTCTCCGTCATTAGTTGAAGCTGCGAAGGAGGCAATGTGACCCGGTAGATTAGCAAGTGATTCAAAGTTGGAGGACATTCTGCAATGCGTGTAGAAGCACTAGCATAAATTACGGCACTGCTGCACTGCTGAGTTTTTTAACGTCTCCTGATTCGAAAGCCTCAAAGCCAAGTTGTGTGTGCTGTCATTTTTTTTGTATTTTGAAACACTTAAGCTTTGCTCCTATCCGGCGATAACCATAGCGACGGAAAAAAGGATATCGCTAAACCGTTTGATTATACACAAAGTGCTGGCTTCTTATTTACAGACAGTACGGGGTGTTGTGTTCATGCATATGGTGATTTATCTTCAATGCTGTTTTTCTTGTCTTGGATTCTTTGCTGTATGTACTTGGATATGCAGATAGACTGCAATTGCTGTTAATAAAGCTCAATATAGAGAGCTTCGTATTCTACATCAGCGAGAAAGTCACCAGCCACTCTATTGCTCATGCATTTTTCAAATACAAGTGGCAGCAACCAAGCCTGGCCTAGGGAATGCCTGTGTGGCTTTAACGAGCCAAGGAACAATAAAAGCGGAGGCCTAAAACATTGGTATAAAAAATAATTTGGACTGGCACGCTTAAGCAACTCCCTCTTTGATACATCCTTCGAGTAAGTAGTAACGACAATTTATTTGCCCATCCATCCATCCATCCATTCATCCATCCGTATCATCCGTTCTAATTCATCATCCATCAATAACAGAATGGCCAAGTCCACCCAAAAGCGTTCGACTCTTGCTGACGTTGTCACTCGTGAATACACCATCCACTTGCACAAGTTGGTTCACGGCCGTTCGTTCAAGAAGAAGACTCCCCATGCCGTCAAGGCCATCAAGGAGTTCGCCACCAAGGCCATGGGTACCCAGGATGTCCGTGTCGACCCTGGTTTGAACAAGGCCTTGTGGGCGCGTGGTGTCCGCAACGTCCCCCACCGCATCCGTGTCCGCATTGCCCGTAAGCGTAACGACGATGAGGACGCCAAGGAGAAGCTTTACTCCATGGTCACCTTCGTTCCCACTGGCAACAACGCTAAGGGTAAGTCTCCTTTTCTATTGTTTTGACTTTTTGCGCTTTTGAACCGCTGTCCAGTAGTTGGGGTGTGTATAAATGCGTTCTCTCCCAAAATGCTGGCGCATGGGGAAAGAATGATCTTTTTATGCACGGTACCCAGTTTCTGGCAGTTGAAAACGCGAGAGGTTGGAGTTACTTTTGTTTTCTCCTATCTGTGAAGCGTACTTTTTTTTAACAATTGATCCATTTTCGGAATGTAGGTTTGGAGACCGTCGTTGTCGATGACGAGTAAATCTTTCGTTCACGTCTCGCTCTTTCTTAGTTTAATCGTTTGATACAACTGGTCAAAAATAAACAAAGTGGGCAATCATTGGAATGTACATAGTTCTTTTGTCTGTGTTGGTGTTATTATTGTTATTCACGGCGTGCAAGCGTTTGCTCGAAAACTTTTAAGATCTTGTACGCATGAAATCATTTTTGATCGATCTATGGTTTGATCTTGAAATCTCTCTTAATAATCGTTCACTTAAATGTTTTATAATTTTGGAGTGAGTGGTGGCTTCCATAACAAAGAATAACAGGTCGTACAAGCCATGACAACCGTTGTCACTTTACTGGTGACAATTGTATGAAGAAAAACTTCTCACATGTAGAGAAAAGCTGACCTGTTCGTGACAGAACGCGAAATATACGGTTTCTTGGGAAAATGTGCGTTGCACTGAACAGTCTCCTATCGCACATGAGTTAAGTATGATTCTCATCGTACTATTTTCAGGAGTTTATACTTTGCCGCCTTTTCTACATAAACAAGCATCGTTTTGAGGGCTTTGGTGACCTCTAAGCACAATTGCACTAAACGTGCAGGCTTTCACTTCTACACTCATTATCACACGTGCAAAGGGTGTAAACGAAAAACTAAGTACATGTGAGATAGTCTTCCACTTCTTGACACATACCGAATAAATGGGCCATATGCGTTGTTGCTAAAAATCACACCACCGGGACGATAACCTTCCACTCCCATCCACGTTGATCCACGCGACGAGATAAAAATTGACATTACGTTACTTTTCTCTTCCTTGGAACAAAAGCAAATGTGACAAGAATGTGATGTATTTTATTTTGTTGGTGTGCGTCTAAAGAGTTACTGTCCGCCTTGTTCTTTGTATTGTTTTGCCCACTACCAATGAGATACACAATACATTTGATCAATAACCCATTTTTTACTATACATACAATAACCAACGACTTACCATCATGGATGGAATCCAGCGCTTTGGTTCTTGGTAGCGACGCTATAGTAAGTAGAGTATTTGTGGTATCAGCATCAAATTGTTACGTCGTTTTTAGGTTCGTTATGTAGACTCGTGCGCTTTGTTGTTGTCCTTTACCTCCTTGTCAGCGGAGACACTCCAAATGGCGCCAAGGGTGAAAGCCATGCCAAGAACAGCAATGGCAGTGTTGGGCTTCCAGGTTTTGGGCTGAGCCCACCAGCCACCAGCAGGAGACCTATAAAGTACACAATGCGTTAACACTAAGAATGATCTCAAGACATAAGCTTTTCCATTTTCGATCGTACCAGACTTCTTTAGGATAAGGGAAACGGCTAACACCACCCTAAAACATTTCAATTCAAGAAATTTATTAGAAACGCTGCGAATCGCAAGATAAAGTGTTTGTCAAAGTTTGTCGCCGTGAGTTTTTACCATTGTAGTTTATTATTTTTTGTAGTACTGACAAAGGCCACAGCCGGAAACAACTCGAAAAGTGCAAAATTGAGCGGAGAGTGATGACGTCGCAGTACGAGGATTGCTGCTATAGTAACCTGCCGCTGCCCGCTTTTCCAATTATGCAGAATAAATTTTAACCATTTTGTACAATAATTTTTATTACAATTATATGACCATGTTTTCATCTGCCCAAAGTTTAAATGTGCGGTCAAATCCACACGAAGCAATATATCGACCATCTATTAAAAAGAGGAAGAGAGAACATGAGATATACTGTGCTGAAAGATGACCAATCACTTATTTCTCAGAGTCAAATATTCCCAAATTGTGAATGCTATCTTTTACCTTGAGACAGGTCGATACCCATGACTTTACTTTCATGGCCTTCCATACTCTTGATTAACCGAAAATCATCACCAGACCAAATTTTAACACATCCATCATAGCCCGTAGTGCCTAAATACAATCCGTCCTTGCTGTACTTGATATCTGATACGAGCGATTGATGTGCTGAAATGGTATAAATGTTGCGTAATGTTCGCATATCCCAAACCTTGACCGTGTTGTCGGCACTTGCTGAAGCAAGCTGATAGCCATTGGATGACCAGTCCAAACCAAGAATATCCTTCACATGTCCTTCTAATGTCATGGCCGATCTTCCTGTCCGCGTATCCCAGACACGGCCTACGCAATCCAAACCACTACATATATATGTTTCTGATAAGCATCAACGATTCAACGATAAAAAGATATTTATGGAAAAAGACAGCCTTCACCTTACCCAGTAGCAACGAGGCTACCATCACATTGGAACGCGATGGCGTATACTTCCTTTGAATGACCTTCTTGGAGTAATAATTCGGTCTCATTTTCAACGTCCCAGAATCGCCACGTTCCATCAAAACCTGCACTTCCGAGGTATCGTCCAGAAGGATGGAAAGCCACACGAGATACACGGCCCACATGGCCAGTTAAAGTCGAGAAAGGTGTTTCTCTAGCATAGCAAATCAGATGCACATTAGTTAACGATAAATCCCCAAAGCATTAATACATTAGCTGCGTACGGATATATTGAGAGCATTTAACAAATTAAGTTCATGCCTACTACTTACTTGTCTAAGCTCCATAAGTGGATTAAGGAATCCGCACCACCTGTTGCAAAATTCATTACACTTTTCTCTCGACTTATTGTTGAGTCGGGATGGAAAGCGATACCACCAATACGGTCTGTGTGGCCTCGAAATTGCATAACTTGCTCACACTGCGGTACAGACCATAATTTGAGTGCACCAGACCATGCGCCAGTGACAAGCATTGAAGCATCAGGTGTGAACGCGCATTGAGCGACTGGGCGTTCGTCAGCAATTTGTGATGCCCAGTTGGTATAATTCTATTTATTCGCTGAAATTTAGCTAGAAAGCCCTTATTCGATTCTCCCTTCTCCCGTTCTTGTCCAGAAAACAAACCTTAAGTTTCGAATGGAGTTCTTTGCGGCTCGCTTTTATTTGTGGTAAAGGAATATCGACTTCAGCGTTCTGTCGTTCTATCCGTGCCTTTGCTCTGATTTTGTATACGAAAAGTGCAAGAACAGTTTCAACTATTAGCATACATACTCTTGCAGGCCTTACATCTTTCCCTTTCCAGCCTTTCAGCACGCAATAAGCTTGATGTCAAAAAGAAACATACCGTGGCAAAGAATAATTTGCAATCCATCGTCGTGCTTCCAACAGTTCTTGTGATCCAGGAGTAAAGAATTCTTCTTCTGCCTAAGTTTACACATAGAAAGCCATGACAATTGTTTCCAGCAGAATTGATTAATTAAAGAACTTCAAAAATTCAAGTCTTATTATACGGACCTCTTCTTCTTCACTTTCACTTTCTGATTCAGATTCAACTTCACGGCCTTCTTGGATAGATAGTAGATATCTCAAACGAGATCGTCGATCATCTGGCTAAGATACATATGGTTCGTTATTATTAGGAGTGAGAAACAAGCAGCTGCATAGTGTAAAATCGTAATAAACTTACGCCTTCGCCAAAGAGACACTGTGGTTCATCGAGTTCCCGAAGTCGCATACGAACGCGTGAATCGTCTGTTGGTACGGCAATATTCCGCGCGCGTTTTCGTCGTTCAAATTCTTCCAGAATCTCCTTGTCAGCTTGTCTCGCTCGCAAAGACGATTCAGACATGTCAAGGTCGGTGGCATCGGCTACATCAACGCGAACTGTTAGTTTTAATTCTCCAAGGCGAAAGGAAGAGACAAAAGCGAATACTAAGTTAGAGTGCAACAGTACCTAACGAATCGAGATCAATGCTGCCTGGTGCCAAAGTCGGCACACCGGTCTCGCCCAGTTTAAGACGTTTTGCATTCTCTTGTTCATCTAATGCGCCGAAGTGTACACGTGTCTTTGCCTTTGAATTATCTTCCATGTCGCTTATCTACTGTGAATGCGCTGGCTGTCGAAGAGGATCGTTTAGCGTATAGAAGAGGGAAGGGGAGGGAGGAGAGATCTAGCTTGATAAGATCTACTGACAATAGCCGAAGCTTCAGAAATCAAATATCAAAAGTTTGGGAGGTGGCTCTTTCCTTGAATTATTTGGATTTCCGAAAGTACTAATCAGCTTAGCACATATGCAAGTATCAGGGAGAGAAAGAGAGAGACAGACAGAGAGAACGATGATCTACGTGCGTCCTCTACTGGTGGTGGATAGTATGCATGAGCTGTGATCACCGGAAATAGTACTATGTTTGTTGTTAAGCAATACATGGTACATCCCTCTGCTTTATGAATTAGAGCACATCAAAATCAATTCCCACGGCAACGCCACAGAAGCATAACAAGTACAGCACTGCTTTATTTCTACGTGCACACGTTTGGGCGATTGTGTAGTATGAGGATAGACCAAACCCAAATCAAGAGCTCGTAGAAAACGTGGCATTGATAAAGTGTGCAACTCGGAACTTCCAGATTGCCATCATGCACAGTACATGTGGGACAGCCGAATGATACTAATGAGAGAGAAAAGCCTGGGAGCCACTTGCCTTGATTATTTACTAAAATGGTTTCCCACTACTTCACACACGCGTTTTCTCAAACTTAAAGAAGGTACTTTAGCTCTTTTATCCCCTGTCGCGCCCGACCTCTGCTTTCTTTGCTCTCTTTTCTTCATTTTTTTCCACACATCGATCCATCTATACATCTTTGCCCATACATGGTTGTTTACAAAGCTACCAAGTATAACACAATTGAGCCACTGCCTGACCTGGACGTGTACACGTTCCTGTTCAAGCCAAACGAATTTAACTTAAAGTTCCCTGCAGACCGCAAGGTTGTGATTGATGGCCATACCGGACGCTCATTAACGCATAGTCAAGTGCGTGATTTGTCGAGTCGCATGGCAGCTGGATGGGTCAATAAGGTGGGCCTGAAAAAGGGCGATATCGTTGCATCTTTTGCTCCCAATCAATATGATCATATTGTTGTGTATCTTTCGTTACTCGCCGCTAAATGCACCGTAACACCTGGGTAAGAGTTATGACAAGAGCAGCACCATGGCAGTAACAGAAGGATGATGGTCGCTATGCAGTGATTCTCTCAGAACTAAACAAGAAAAATGTTATTCTCGCGTTTAGAAACCCCATGTATACAGAAGGTATGTATGCGGAAATAAAGTGAAGTGGAGATCAACAATAATTCGGGCGGGAGAGCAATGATATCTTGCGCTTTAATTCAGTTTTCCCACATATAAAACGTATAGCAAGCATAGCTAACAGCTTCTTTGTACTATATAGCCGAATTTCAACATCAGATCTCAAATAGTGGGGCCAAGGCATTGATTACAGTCCCAGAGCTATTACCGGTGCTCCTCAAAGTGTGTGCACGAGTCGGTATTCCCAAAGACAGGATTTTCTTGTATGGGGAAAAGGATCATGATGGATTAAAGTCAGTTTACTCCGTCATGGCGTCAGTACCGGAAGGTCGGCATATCGAATACCCAGTACAAGGCTTGAGCTCCAAAGAGGATGTCGCCTTTATTTGTTACTCAAGTGGCACGACAGGGCTCGCCAAAGGCGTCATGCTGACCCATCAAAACTTAATTGCGCAAGCGTTGATTACTATGGAAACGGACAAGCATGCACATAATGAGCTTGATATGACATTGTGTTTTCTACCCTTGTATCATATTTATGGGTTGACGGTGCTTTGTTTCAATGCTTTTTATAAGCTGCTACCTGTCGTCATCATTCCCAAATTTGAGCTCAAAACTTATTTGGAGTTAGTTCAAAAGTATCGTATCACGCTGCTTAGCATTGTCCCTCCTGTTGGTAAGTACATAGTGAGGTCTTCGTAGCGTATAGTGTTTTTTATCTTTAATATGATCGTTACTCATTCTGATGAAACTATAGCCGTCCAACTTGCCAAGGATCCCTTGGTACTGAAGTATGATTTAACGTCGGTCAGGATCATCCAATGTGGTGCTGCTCCTCTCGGCAAAGAACATACAGATAACTTATTGTCGCGAATCCCTGGATATCTAATTCAATCGTATGTATCATTGCATTTACGTCTACTTGTCACATTCTTTAAAGCTGTGCTCTAATGAATTGGTACTATATGTATGTCGGACAATTACTAGCTATGGAATGACGGAAACTACAAGTGGTTAGTCTATATAAAATCTATCTATATGCTTCATTTACTTCTTTGCCAACCAGCACTCATTATACTCACATCTTCCATGTAGCTATCATACAATCAGGCTACGATGGTACTGCTATTGGTTCCGTAGGCATTGTCTGTCCTAGTGTTGAATGCAAAATTGTGGATGAACAAGGGAACGGTTCGTAGAGTCATAATTTCTCGATACATGCGTTGAACTAAAATGACTAATTATTATTGTGTCAACCCTATAGAGCTTGGCGATGACCAAGAAGGAGAAATATTGGTCAGAGGTCCCTCTATCATGAAGGTACATAGACCAAAAAATGGTGCTGCTAATCAAACCATATCCATGTAACGGTCATATATAAGACGCTCCAAATACCTTAATAACGAAATGAAACCATTGATGTAGGGCTACTATAACAACCCGGAGGCAAACGCCAAAACGTTCACCAAAGACGGATGGATGAAAACAGGAGATGTCGTCAAGTTCGATAGCGCCAAACAAGAGTTCTTCGTGATGGACCGTTTAAAAGAGTTGATTAAGGTCAAAGGATTTCAGGTTGCTCCAGCTGAACTCGAATCTTTACTATTGGGCATGTCAGAAGTGAATGACTGCTGTGTTATTGGCGTTTATAGCTCGGAAGAAGCCACAGAGTATCCACGGGCCTATGTAGTGCGCTCGTCCATCACGGCAAAGGATGATGATGCTACGCTTGCAAAGAGAATTGAAGAATTTGTGGCTAAAAACGTAACGGGTTACAAGAAATTGCGCGGTGGAGTCTATTTCCTAGATCAAATCCCCAAGAGCCCAAGTGGCAAGATATTACGTAGACGTATTAGAGAGTTGGCAAAGGAACAAGATAAGGCCGAAAAGCTTCCTGCCAAACTGTAGCTATACTATTAGGCTACTAGACATTCAATAATAAAGGGTACAGAGCAATGTATCGGTTGACGCGTTTAAAGCATCCTAACTGCAGCTGTTGCTGCTGGCTATGTTAAGCGGGATATATCAGTACTCAAAATTGGTCGGTCGGAAGAAAAAATTTTTTGTGGCGGGGGACGTTTTAATGTTGTGATGGGCGTGCACATATACGTTCCTTCTCTTTCTTCGTTCGTGTCGAGATTTTTACGAGTACCTAAACATGGCTCACGATAACGTCTGGAACTCCCGTCCCCGCCAGTACGGCAAGGGCTCTCGTCAGTGGTATGATTTTTTTCCACGATTACTTTAATGAGTGGAAACGAAACAAGAACGAATCCACCATTTTACTTTAAGGATGACTTGATGGCTTATACGTTCACTTCCATTCCATAAAACGATATAGCCGCGTCTGCGCTCACCGTGCTGCTTTGATCCGCAAGTACAACCTTAACATCTGCCGTCAGTGCTTCCGCGAGTACGCCAACGACATTGGTTTCCACAAGGTAAAAAATTATACACAGTTAGCTTGTATAAAAAGGGTGTGAATGGTGGATTAGGTTTCCAAGGGCAGAGTCCGTGTATGTATACTAAGATTGTCGCTTTGCCATTAAATTTTCTCTATAGTACCGCTAAATTGTTTCTTGTGTTGGTCAACAACAATCTCCAAGAATCACCAGACGTATCAACGGGATCTTGTAAACTCTCCTTCTCTTTAAAAATAAAAAAAGAAGCAATAAACAATCTGAGTGCTTTTTACTTGTGAGCAGCAACAGTCATTCTGATAACCGAAGAAGGAGGCATCAAAACTGTGGAAACTCGGCGACGAATAATGATATGCTGTCTTGTTACTATATGTACATATTATATGAGTTATGACACATAAAAGGAGGGGGAGGGTGGTCGCTTTGAGGGGTGTGGGTGATGAAGGTCATTCGTGCTCTATGGTATATCGGGGAGGATTAGAAAGTGATTTACTTATGGCGAAATAAAACACAATAGGTTGTGTTGTGTGTACAGCACATAGGGAGTGCCACGTTTGAAATTAGTTTATATAACGGGCTTCAACACCCTTAAAACTTACAAATAACACAAGGCTATTTTCGACACACTCTCTTTCTTTTTCTCTTTTCTTCATCTTGTTCACCTCTTCTCTGTTGTTATTAAACAACCCTCTTTCCCTTCCTTTTTACATATAATCCCTTTCCATTCCTTATGAACTACAACTTGTCGCACGTTACGACCAATCCCATGGTGCTGTGTTCTGCCGTACTAGCTTCTGTAATATTAAAGAATTCAATTGATTATCGATCCGTGGAAGAGCCAACATATCTGTTGACCAACTCATCGTGCTACATAGATTGGCTGGTTGGTTACTTTTATTGCAGCATGCGTGACACGTCTTCATGGTGCAAGCTGGTGGATCATTGTCTACGAACTCGGTCTGATCATTGTTATCTATGTGGTCCTTACCAAGTCATTATTCGCCCAGTATCAATTGACGGTACCGCTAGAATATCACCAGAGAGATATACATATGATGTGCTACATCTATAACTAAATCCTTTAATTGTAATAGCTACTTGTACTGCTGGCAATTAGTATCGCCATGCTCACGCAGCTTATTGAAATGTTCATCAACCGCACGGATCAAGCGTCTCAAGCAGGTGCTGCTGGATCATGTATCCTAGTTATCATGCAGGTACAATCTGTAAAAACACAGAACATCGTTGATAGCAATCACCTGTCTCTTTTATCAATATGATCCGCTCTCCATATATGTAAATAAACGAACAAACAAATGGACAGCCGCTAACAAATAATCGTAATTTACGTCTGCTCTGATTATCTCGGCCACAATGCAATATACGACCCATTCAACAACTTTCAATTTAACCGAAAAACAGTACGTGTGGGTGTTTATCTTTGGCAGCTCTGAAGAATCGGCCATCCATCGCTCGATCTACGGCTTGCACAACACTTCAGCTCCTATGGTGACTCAGGCGCAATTCTCGAGTGACTCACACCGCACTGGATCATTACGTAGTATGGGTACAGCATCTTCTTATCGCCGTCAAAACAATAATCACAACGGGTATCCATTGGAAAAGCAACAACAGCCCTCAAAGCAAAGCGCAGTATCATCGACCAACCCGCCTGCTTTCACTTCCGATGGACCGCTTGTTGTCAACAATCAAAATGCTGCTAGTGCTTCCATCATCACAACAGAATCTGATGCAATGCCTGCTCCAGAACTGAAAAAGAACGAAGCAAAGGCACTACATGCATGTACGTTATATAATCGAATCCTTCCCTGATAGCACTCACAAGTTGCCTAACAACAAGTCTGGCGTATCAAAATTAGATCGTGCTAACGCCGAAGATCCCAACGAGCTTTCCTTTGAGAAAAACGAGATTCTCGAGATTATAGACAAGCGTGGTAACTGGTGGCAGGCAAAAAAGAAAGACGGCTCCCTTGGTATTGTGCCAAGCAATTACGTAAGTTTTATTTTCAAAGTAGTAGAAGTAAAGCGTCTTATGACAGAAACACACAGAGACAAACGCCAGCCCAAGTACTCATCACTAAAAACGTTTTGATATCGTCAATCAGTTTGCTGCATAGGGATTTGACAAGCATAGCACAACAAGGAAGCCGAGAAAAAAGCAAAGAGGAAGCGCGCCTCCTTCTTGTGCTTTCTCCTTGTTTGAAAATCTTACTCTCAATCCCCCTTCACCACTTGATCAATAATTGTAACCGAGTTCCTATCTTACTTTCTTTCTATTATCTTTGACTCTCCTTATCTTATTAACAACGCGCAAGAGGGAGAGGAGGGAAGGAAGGAGGAAATCAAAAATGCTTCTTCTCCGCTCACCTTTTCCTCCTGTTCCTCGTCACCCGCTGCTCTACATCATTTGATACCATACCGCATTTCATATATCCGTCGTCGTCATCATCATAATATCTCATACTACTATCACAAACACATTCAAAACTAGTATCATTACGTATCTTGGGCGTAGCACTGGTTTACTACGCCAAAGTGAGAATGGAAAGCTAGCTTCCCACAAACTAAAACAGCTATTTTTACTTTTACCAGCATTATTTTGTTATTACTTATTCTGATTTATCATAAACATTACACAATATTTACATACATGCGCCATTCTTCTTTTTTTCCATTTTCTTCGAGCTTCTAACTTACTCAATCTAACATTGCAACGCTATTTGTTGCTGGATGCACCTGCTGTATTCACTACAGACAACGAAATTCAGATAGAACTTCACAAAACTACTGTCACAACAAGAGTTTTCATTTCCCTCAGATTGCAGCAATGCTAACGGCGAAAATATGTGTAGAACAACTAGAGTTAATGTTTTTTGCTGCAAACGAGGGATGGTCCTTTGTTACTGATATTTGTCCTTTGCTGTACCCCGAAATGTAAAGTTCATGTGCAATGTGAGTGTTAATTTATGGATGAGAACAAAATAATCCTTTATTATCGTGCACCAGAGACACGACCAGGTGATATGGTGTGATTTTCTCTTGCACTTTTATCTAAGGGTTATCAAAAGTATGGTAGCAATATTTTGATTCGTTATTCTTTTTTGTGTAAAAGGAGTAAATTAGAGAGAAAAAGAGGGGAAATGGGATATATGGCTTTTTTCCTCTGCAGGGCAGGGGAAGAAAAAGGTAGGGGGCGCGGAGCACTAAGTACTAGTTAGTTGTAGTAGGGTTAAGAAGATTGTACACAGAGGGAAGAGAGAGGGAGGTATAAGGGAGCTGTAGTACGTTGATTTGGTTCCTCTTCTTTGTTATGCCAGCTTATCTTTTATTTACTGGAGCATACCACCAGCGGCCATGAGGGCGACAGTGAGAGCAATAGCCATGAACTCCTTGGGGACCATGTTTGTAGCAACAGAGCTTGGTGCAGGATGGGAAGGTTGGGCAGCTGGCACGCTGCTGCTTAAGGCGGATGGCATGAGGGCTACAATGATAAAGAAAATATTACTAAGGAGCTCTTTATCTTTCCTTTCAATATTGCGGATAGACTTACAGGAGCTTGGGAATGAGAAGGATGACGAAGGGAGCGAGATCGATGAGAATGAAGCGCTGGACATCATGCTTGACGACTCGAGCGAGGCCGAAGCCGAAGCCGAAGCAGATTCAGATGCAGATGCAGAGACGGAATCGGAAGCACTAGCTGAGGCAGAAATAGAGTCGGATACGGATGGCGTCGCCGTGGCGTCGGATACGGATGCACTCGCGCTGGGGGTGGCATCTGATGGTGATGCAGAGGCAGACGCAGTTGTCTCCTCTTGTATAGCACCGGGCCAGTTTTGACCGATACAGTTCGAGTAGCAATCATTGGTCTTACAGGTCGAAATACAGCTGTGGGTGGTATCCACTATAATAGAGAATCGCGTTTCCAAGTAACTGTCGTCAGTACATAATGATCATCCCAGCAACTGATTCATCTGCTCCATGGTTTGTTACTATCACTGCTACTACTACTACTACTACTACTACTTACCACACTTGCTCAGGCAGTTGTAATCAGAGTTCTCACAGGAGCATGCGGCATTAGCAACGCCAGCAGTGGCGGCGAGTACAAGACTGGCAGTGGCGATCAAGCTGAAGGTCTTCATGGCTAGGTTACTATCAAGTGGGTAAAAGAAGAGTAAGAGAGAAGAAGAAAATAAAGGCGGGTTAGTGAAAAAAGAAACCAAGTAAAAAACTTCTTTTATAGTCATTTTTCTTCCCGGCCACAGAGGTAATACATGACCCACTTTATTACACCTGGAGATAGTAAGTATGCAAGTAAGTAGTAGTAGTAATAGTAGTAGTAACAGCAGCACCCCTGCACTGTCCCCCCAATAAAGAGAGCGAGCCTCCATGTATTCAATCGCTATTCCATCTCTGGAAGCATCTCCTTTCCATCATCATCAGCAGCAGAACAGCATCATCAATTCAACGTAATATGTATTAATGGCTTTAATGTGTTTATTTTTTACCTCCTCTGAATTCCCCGCTTTTCTTTCTCTCTAACACCTCTCCCTGCGTTCCTCTTCACCTTCGCCCTCCAACCCCCAACATCTCTCCTCCCTTCCGCCCTGGATTCTACCTCGCTTTTTTCGTTCTTACTTTCCTTCCATCTTTTGCTCTCCTTGCCTCTCGCTTTACCAAATGCGCATAGCTGTAGCAACTTTATGTCGCTTGCTAGCAGTAGCATACACTTTGCTGCTCCTTGTATCATAAACCAGTCGAAGAATGACGCAAAATAGCTGACGGCGTCTTTGAGCATAATGAAACCTTTCTTTGTTGCTTAAGCGGTGTAACGTCTGACTGTATAAAAAAAAGGAAGAATCTATAATTGATTGCGTCGATCTGGTTATGATATCCCGCACACACACCTTTTCTGCACCTATCGGCTTTTTAGTGAATTTGCTGTATGTTGTGCATGTTGTCGGTGATAAAGAAAAATAAAAATAAAACGTCAAACAGATCGCTTTCCAAACTGCATGCAGGCAATCTTCGCATCGCCAGTGTATCCTGGACTAAAAGTATGCTGTGTCTGTGTGCATCGTCATCCGCTCTCACTCTTTACTCTCCCTCTCGCTCTTTCTTTCAAAAGCATGCACAAATACCGAAGAGAAACTGGCATGTGGAATTACCTGTCATGATGTGTATATTCATGTAACAAAGAGTAGGTAGACGGTCAGGTTGTCAGCTGCAACTTCAAGCATCTGTTTTACGAGTGTGCGTACTACGTGTGTAAACGTATACAACGAACAAAACGTAAGAATAAAAAAAAAACAGGTCATGATGATAGGAACGAGTGTGGCGATCTTTTAACGTTTTGAATGCATGGCTGCTGTTACCCCTCACGCGCCCGCATCCCCGCACTCCACCTGCCACTCGTGTTGTTAGAATGATAGCAGCATCACCTCAAAGAATCTCAGAGATATACCTTAAACAATAGGCAACACCGAGGTATAGCCAACAATAATAACATGCTGGGGCAAGTTGGTAATACGTGCCAATGCAAAACACTTACACAAAAGAAAAACAATCTTCGCTGTACATCGGTGCCACCGCCATTGCTTCCCTCGGACTTGTGCAGAAGGGTCTAGTGTGGATATCATAAACAAAGCAGCATGGAAATCCGGAACAGTCATGCACGGGTGATTCAAGGTTTTTAGTAAGTAAAGCAAAAGAATAAAGCGGAATAAAAGCGTCCCTTGCTTTGTTGTAGTAGTAAATGTATGGGAGGAGCTAGTAAATTAGAAAACACGACAAGATGTATTCCTACAACTACTAAAGAGTGCACTTTCTTACTACAAGTAATTTACGAAGCCAAAGCTAAAAGTTCAAATGGTGAAACAATGAAGAAGAAACGGAGATTCGGTAAAGAGAAAGCGAGATTGTGACTCATTTTCATTCGTTGGATCATTTTTAAAGCGCTCTCTTTTATTTTCCCAAGGCATTATCCTCGATTCCGTGGAAAAGTGATTCTGTTCTCCCTCTCTCTCTCTCCTCTATCTTTTCCCTTCTTGATATAGTCTTTAATAGTTTGCAGTCCTACGGACAAATGACGCATATTATACAGCAATAATTTTACATGGTCGACTTACTGAGTAGTATCCCATTCGCGGGTTTTCTCCTTATCACTGCAGGTGCCTCTTTGGCCTTACAAGCTGGTATGTAAATAACTCTCGATGCATTATTTCAAAATCGCTACTGACACGCTGTTTGATATATGAAGGATGTAATTCGAATTTGGCAAAACATGGCGGTCGGACGTTTTCTCCCGTATGGTCTTTTATATCGGGTCTTATATGCTGTTTTGTATTCTTTGGCATCGATATAGGAGCACTTGGAACGCCATTACCGGATAAAAGCATTCTCGGTAATTATACTGATCATTATGCATTGCTGACTAATCATGCACAATAACGTAGCATGAAGAAGTATTCAGTTTTAGTTAATCAAAGAGACGTGTGTGCTTAAAATCACTAGATGCCCCTGGATACGTTTGGATTGGTAATATAAAACTTGCAGCTTTTCAGTTATTGGATCGGTTGCTTACATACGCCTCGTTTGAAACAAAAAAATTGCAGGTGGTCTTATGGGTGCATACTATGTCTTTGCCAACCTTATTGCTATACCGAAGCTAGGAGCTGCAACTTCATTGAGCATATTTGTATGCTCGCAGGTAAAAAATAACAATACGTGGTGTGGTACTACGGAAATTGTGCAAACTGGTTTTTGACCGTTTTCATTGCCCATGGCGTTGACTTTGTGTGTTTCCCGTAGGTCATTATGGCATGCGTGATTGATCATGCCGCACTAGTCGGTGTCGAACAACGCGATTATACAAAGTGGCGTATACTGGCCTCGTTTGGTCTTGTATTTTGTGTATATATCATTTCAAGGTATTAAACTGCATATATTTCGGGGGTTTGTGTGTGTGTGCGTGTCTGATATCATGATCCTGTGTATCAAAAAAGAGATCATTCATGTGGGTCATGCCCGGGAAAACGTTTTTGCATGTACCTCCCTCCAACACACATATACATCTTCCTCTCATATTACAACCTGTTTATTGTATACCATGTAATTTTATTTTCTCGTTTCATCCCTACTTCCACTACTACCATACCTAATAGAATCCATACATCATATTCAATTCTTATTCCGTGATTGTTGATCTTAAAGTGGTGTTATGCGCTTAACCAAATTTTCGATCTTTGTCCGAAAAATGAGTGAGTGATAAGATACTGCTGTTCTGCTTACTACTTTATGCATGCTTGGCACTTTTCGACAAACAACACCACAATCATCATTGCGAGAGCAGCAGCAGCAGCATTAAGCAAGCATTGCTACCGTATAAAATATAGCATCGATCTGTTTCCTTTTAAAATTACCTGTGTGCATGTTCTATGATCATCCCAATTTGCGGGAGCAAGAAATGCTATAATTGTTATCACAGGTGCTCGGTACGGATTACTTGGCAATTATCATTGTGGAACGGATTGGAGTTTCCTCAATTTTCGGTTCCAGCAATTTTAGTTGTCAAAAAAAACAGGCGTTGGTGTGTTCAATTTTTAAACTACAACATATTATACATGGCTGCACTCACCGCACTGCACACTTACCGTCAATTATTACGTGAAGTAAATCGACAGGTAAACATTCTTTTATTCATGTGCGTCCTCGTCGTCAATAGAAAATGAAAGTAACTGATCGTCCGTCTTACAAATGTCTTTTATTCTAGTTTACCAAGACCAATGACATATTCGCTAAACAATTAAAGACGATTTATCGAGATAACCAGGGTGTTACTGATCCATCCAAAGTTGAAGCACTTAATCGTAATGCAGAAAATGTCTTGACGTATCTGAGAAGCTCACGACAACACAAAGTAAAATTGCAAACCGAAAAAGAGAGAGGATCGTTCTCTATGCGAAGAAATATAGAGTGGGTGTGCATGGATGTATTCAACTAAGTTTTGTGATGCTATTCAAAAATAGGAACTTCGAGACATGTACTCGGCTATTGTTTTGGAGCAAAAGAAGAGAATCGAATTATCGGCAAAGCGAGTAGGCTTGGAAATGCCCAAGCAATATTCACCGGAAGAAGCCTCAACGGACCGTGTCATGAAGGCATTTCAAAAGTAAAAAACATTGTATACATACACAAGCGTAATTAATAAAAGCAGAGGAATAAAGAAAAGAGGAGATGATGCTATGTACATTTATTTGTCGTATATATCTCGCGCACAAGGAATGCTGCAACATCCAAGTCCTGTGTACAAGAGCTCACTCGCGATTAGCTTTTTGTTGTTGACGTCTTCTATCAACGTGATGAAGGATGTATATTCTTACCTGCCAGTATGTCATATGCGCGCTGAATGCACTCAAATATGGGTTTTCTAAAATGCCTTCTTGTAAACAAAAATCGACGCGTCCATTTTTGTTGAGCATTTGGAGCTTTTCGGCTCCCGATAATTCACCAGATGACATGGATGCAGACCTCCTTCGATATTTTTCGGCTAATGCAGGGTCGCTTCGTGATCTAGAGCGCAGATAATGTTCATCAGGAGTGGGTGGAGTTGATCGATAGGAGGAGTATAGCTGCTCTACGTCTTCTTGTTTTTGTTCTACTGAATCAGATTGCTGCTGCTGCTGCTGATGTTGCTGATTTAACTCTTCTTCCATCTGTCGTGAAAGACCCAGACCACGCATGAATAAACTTGTCGTAAAACCCATCTTGACGGATTCAAACATGGCACCAGCTCGATTTGCGATACCGGATCCGACGCTAAAACCTGCATCAATGACGCTTTTTAAGCCTCCCTTGATGTATGCGATAGGAACTGGTTTGAGTTTCGCTGTGTATTGCCGGGCAATCAATGGTTCGAGTCGATAAGCAACTGGATCCGACTGTAATTAATAGAGAAAGAGATCAGTACGTTTCCTTTTCTTCGCACATCATAGGTAGAATGATGAAAGTCGCATATAATTGTATATACCTTATGGAAAATATTGTATAAGTTGTCTACTGCTGGATAGCAGAATGATATCGTGGAAGGGGTATACGACATGTTACCGAAATTGGCGGCGCTATCGTTCATCTGGTCAGCCTCGAGGCATTTCCGTGACGCAATCTTGTAACCTCGCAACAGTAGAATGACGCCAAGTGGAGATCCTACTGCAAAAAAGTTTTGTACTGGAAACAGCAGTGCCGCACTGTTCTTTTTGTCGGTCGAAGAGGAGCTTTTTTCGTCGTCGAGTAAAGATATAGATGTGGGTTTGGAGTAGTTCATCTGTGGTTGTGTGCTTAGTACGTCAAACGCAAGTAAAGACTACAAAAGAAAAGAAGATGTTTGTTCAAAGTGAGGGAAGTTAGGCTGACATATTTCTCTTTTTCAAGCGTGGCATACACGCAGCCTAAAATACTTACGCCAAGCGAGTGTCCGATAATAGTAACCTTGCCTTGTTTCTCTAAAAATTCCGGGTTTCTTTGAACAAAGAGTCGATACACACGATTGATTTCCTTAATGATTATAGATGTCATTTGGTCACGGTATTTTTGTGTAAGATAGAGAGGAACTATGGTACCAAAAAGGGGTGTTCATCCAGTTAGCGTTACAAACTAATGATCTCCCAGCATTCAGTGAAGGTATATAGAAACCTTTCGTACCACCTTACCATCCAAAAGAACATCGGATACCACCAGACGGATATTGGGTACGCCTTCCAGAGTGAGTTCGTCCAGAGTTGGATGTCCATCGTCTGCTCCAACCATACCTAGGTCCATTTCAAGACCCTCTTCGTCATCACTTGCTACGCCAAATGTGATTTCATGTCTCCATAAAATAGGCAGAACCTGTATACCATTAGGGCGTTGAGGACTGTTTGTAGCAGATATGGCTGTTGGATAAGCAGATTTTAATGTTTTTCGCAATACATTGACATCTAAAAACACCAGACCAGTTAATTTTTTCGATACCCGTGTATTGCTATTGTTGTAACTTGTTACTTACCATGAGTAAAGTTTTGACCCATTCTTTCTGACATTTTCTGACCAATTCTACACGTACATAATGGCTGGTGTAAGTTTTGGAATATACCTTTTCCAATCCCATCCTTAAATCAAAGCAGCCAACGCGTGCTTGCAGTTGCTTGCAGTTGCTTGCCTAATATTTATCTTCGACTTACCCATGTATGACAAATATTAAATGATCGATCGGTCGCATTTCCTCCTCGCTATCTTCATTATCATATCCTTCGACCTGTTCTTGCGCCATCGTGATATCGTCGATACTACGTTCGTTCTCTTTGCCCGCCTTTTCTTGTTCCATCGTTTTCGGTGAATTGGCAGTTTTGGGCTTGCTTTGTTTCTCTACCTCCGGGTATCCTCGAAGTAACCGTGTGCCGCCCAAATTGGATCGGTTCGTCAGTCGAGTAATAATACTTTTGGCAATCTTGCTTCCGGCTGTGTTGCTATATACATAATGCCAAGTTTATTTTAAATGGGGGCAGTTAGTTTCGATGATACTGGGCAACACTAATCATGAAGGAGCTTCTCTCTAAGCATAGCCCTTTCCCGTATACCATAAAACACATACTATAATAGCCACGCTGTATTGGTACCCGTGTATACAATATATTGTCCAAGATACGGCCCAAGCAAATTCCACTGCTTCTCTACCGGTTTCTGTTCCAAACTGATTTCCAGCTTTTTTTCTTCGATGGCTGTTGCGGATCTTTGTAACTCTGCGTCATCTTTGTCTTCTTGTTGCTTTTCCTCTGGATAGAGACTCGAAGTAGATGACGGGTTTGTAGTAGTAGTAGTGATTGGGTCTTCAGCCATCAAATATGGTTTGTGTTTGCTGTAAATATATCCCATTGAACAAGTTAATGATTATCACAGATCCACATGGTGATTGTTCTATCCATATCTTATCTCCTAAAAATGATGCGTCATGTACTCACTAATAGCCCAATTCAATTTGTTCCGCCAAGCTCTCTTCACATGGAACCCACTTTGACCCATCGCCTTGGATGAACCATGTTGCGCGCCGGACTTCATAGATTGGACCTTCCCAATAAACGGGGCTTATCGTGCGTGCTGTCACATCCACTTCGAACAAATGGTCTTCGTTTACAAGTACTTTGGCCCTGACATCATTGTTCTAATATTGTATTTACTACCGTGTCAGTCTTTTTGTTCTTTTCCTTCTTTTGATGTAAGAGGTAAAGTCGCTGCTCTCCACTTGCTTGATATGCTTTTTCGAGGGCATTCGAGTCTCTTTTAGAAAACGGTAGCCACTCTTTGGGAGGCAGCTTCTTTGGTGAGCCCATACTAGAATTAGTTGACGGCGATGAAGTTGACGTTTGTGTTGATCGTCTTGACAAACTTTTCGCCTTTCGGACTGAGATGGGGTCTGTAATTGGATTATCTATGGCATGGAACCTAAAAAAAACCAAGAAGATCGCAGGGAATTGTCAAGCATACACATATAGGTGCGTGTTTATGTTCGTTGTCAATAGTTATTTTAGAATTACCATCGCACGGCAAGATTAGGAACATCGCTATCGGGAATTAAGCTGCGAGGTCGGGCAACACGTCGATTGACAGCATAATGGTGAGATAGATTCGATACGTTTGCTAGCGGTGGACTATCCAAATCGTTCATTTTAATTTTGGAAGGAGGAGTAAGAGAGAAAAAAAAAGGAATCGATATGCACAAGCGTCACGGATATAAAAACCCCGGGTGTTCCTTGCAGGAAAGAAGAAATGCGATGGTTTCAGACTAGTACCGTATCAATACTTATTGTTCCTAGGCTTTCTTGGCATCTTTTCCTCAAAGCTGGGAGTGCCCGATCTTTCATTCTCAATATTACTGGTAAGCGTCTGTCAGTATGATGGTCGAGGGGTATGCTGTGCTTATCTTTGCTGTGCTGTGCAAAGACTTCCAATCGGTTTTTGGCATCCGAATTGTGCTGCCTGGATGCTCCTGCAGGTACACAAAGAAAAACTACGCTCCCTGGATACTGGAGGAGAGTAAAAATCCAAGCCAGCCCGCATGCTTCTACGCGTCTACAGTTAAAACGCACTACGTGGTCAAATTGCATTGGGACTGTACATGATATCCTACAGAGATACAGACTAATTACGTGATGCTTTTAATATCGTGAAGGGCATGAATGTTGCAACTACTCGGTGCCGTTCGAAGCCCGACACTCTCTTATTGCGCTTTTTTTTTTTTTGGCTCAACGCTGAATCTTGTTCTTACGGCATGCCACAAACTATAGACGACGCGGTTATCAACGAGCTACGATTCTTTCTCGAGAAGATTAACTCTGTAAGATTGACGTTTATTTCAAGTCTCAGAAGTGGACAGCTGCAGTTGGCGCAATATTTCTCTAACGCCGATTCATTGCCTTCCCTTCTGCGAATCTACTATAGCTCAACCACATGATCGAGACAACAAACGATGAGAAATTACCAAGGCTCATTGAGAAACTTCGACGGATCGAACAACGAGTCGCGTTAATCCACACCTTTTTCATGGCATCCTCGTACAACACCGCCACAATGCAAACACAAGACAGCAACACGAACCGGCCTTCCCTTCCGTGAAAGCAAACCGGAGCGCGGGCACGTATAATACACGCGTAAACATTTAATTTATTTCTATTCAACGACCTCCTACCATCAAAGTATATACACACGTACTTATCGCTAACCACCCGGCAGTAAATACACCACTCCCTTTCGCTTCTGCAATTGCTTGTACTTGATCCACGATACCCTTTTTCAATATTTTATTACCATTACAAAAGCAAGAACATCAGTCTGCATTATATCTATTATTGACCACTGACTCCTCATAACGGTGCCTAGAACGTAGTAATGCTGTTTATGAAATCTTGCTCAAGTCACGCAGATTCTGGTGACCCACGTAGCGATAATAACGCGACAATCAACAGACAATGAAATATGTCATCGTTCTACAACTATGCCACAGCAAGTCATGCTGCCCTGAGGGTTGTCAAAAGGCAACTCCATCCATGTGCAGCAAAACTTTTATTGTTGTCCCCAACTGGTGATAAAGCGGGATTTAAGGGCACAATCCCGAATTTTCCCACGAGTCCGCCCAGTAATTTTTGCCCCAAATGCTAAAAAATCGTTATCTTTTTCTTCTCCAACCTCCTTGTTGTTCTCGACCCCTGTCCATGTACCGCTCATCCTCCTCTTCACATCTTGCTTCCTCTGTTGCTGCACGTACGCGTTTGGCGCTAAGGTCTTCCGCGAACAAATGTCATTACCATCGAGTGCTGGCGAATGTAAGCTCTTATTTTCTTGACACCTTTCCACTCTGTTCAAGATAAAAAGACAAAGGGAACGGTTCATTAAGCCGTATCTTCCACACCCCTTCTATGCCAGAGTCCCTTGAGACATATGAAAGAATGAATGTATGCATGTCATTAAACTATATTTGCTCCCTTGGCGATATATGCAAACAATAGAGACTGTATACCAGCGTCGCTTCGACTACTAATGCAACAGCACAAAATGGTTCATCATCATCGTCATCAGCAGCAACAACTGCAACACCAAGCTGGCACAGTGCAGAGAAATTCACCAACGAGATGAGTTTCATGCAACATCTTCGAGATATTAGCAAGGCTTATCGAGTCATGGATCACACTGGGCAGGTGCTGGATGCAAAACACGATCCTAAACTATCCAAAGAGGCAATCCTGAGCTGGTACCACCAGATGTGGACATTGCGGACCATGGATGAGATTCTGTATGAAGCCCAGCGCCAGGGCCGTATCAGTTTTTACATGACCCACTATGGTGAAGAAGCCATGATTGGTAGTGCGGCAGCTCTTGAATCCCACGATGTTGTTTATGGCCAAGTACGTATGATAATCAGAATTAGCTTTCGTAGTACTGTCTAATATAACTGCAACAGTGTTTGTTGACCGTAACGTTTTTATTATGAATGTCCATCCAGTATCGTGAGGCTTTCATGCTTCTTTACCGTGGTTTTACTGTAGATGATTGTATGAACCAATGTTTCTCGAATGCTCTGGATGGTGGCAAAGGAAGACAGATGCCTGTGCATTATGGTTCCAAGGAGCATAATTTCCAGACGATCTCGTCGCCCTTGGGCACTCAGATTCCACAGGCTGCTGGTGCAGCTTATGCGCTCAAATTAAACAATGATAAGCAGGCGGTGACCATCTGTTACTTTGGCGAAGGTGCCGCTTCCGAAGGTGATTTCCATGCTGGTTTGAACATGGCTGCTACCTTAAAGTGCCCTGTCATTTTCTTCTGGTAAATAAGAACTATTTCCTAGTGTTCCTTTGATCACGTTACATTTAAAAGAGGCTGCATATTACATGTGTCTTACTAAAACACGCGCGGTATCCACATATACATAGCCGCAACAATGGTTTCGCGATTTCAACGCCTGCTAGTGAACAATATAAGGGTGACGGCATTGCTCCCCGCGGCATTGGTTACGGCATCGACACTGTCTGTGTTGATGGCAATGACGCATTTGCCGTCTACAATGCCACCAAAGCAGCTCGCGCAATTGCTGTGAATGAAAACAAACCCGTGTTGATTGAAGCCATGACCTACCGTGTGGGACACCACAGCACGTCTGACGACTCGACAAAATACCGAGACCGCAAAGAAGTCGAAGAACGCGCCAAATTTGATAATCCAATTACCCGCCTGCGTCGCCATATGGAACTTCACGGCTGGTGGACCCAGCAACAAGAAGATGAGCTACGCAAACAAGTTCGCAAGGATGTATTAAAGAGCTTCAATGCAGCTGAAAAGCTACCCAAACCTGGATTGGTTGAACTGTTCAACGATGTCTATGACGAGGTACCGCCGGCACTGGCAGCTCAGCGCGAGGAGTTGGAGCAGCTGATGAAGAAATATCCAGAATACTATAATACAGATGAATATGCATCTGCTTCATTGAAATGAAATAAAGTTCTGTTATTTCGTTTTGCTTACTACTGATACAAACTCTACTAGTGCCACACTTAAACATAGCGATGACAAGGATTGAATACTACTCAGCAAATAAAAGGTTTATTGTTTGATTACTATTATTGACATTGCAGTCGCATTATACGAAGATCATGCTTTAGCTGTTTGATGTATTCTTCACGGGCCAGCAGTTGTTGTTCCAGCAGGGAGTTTTTAATTGCAAGCTTGCTTCGTCTCATATGCATGGTTTCTTCCTCAGCTTGCATGCCTTCAATTTCATCCAGCAGTATCCTTATTTTGCGCTCGTATGACAAGGCTACTGATCCATGGAAGCCGCGCTTGGATAAAGTCATGGAAAGCTCTCGCGTGTCTCCTCGTGCTACTTCCTCTATGCTGCTGTCGCTTCCATCGACATCAGATGGCGCTGGAAGTACCATAGCGATCTCACCAGTTGACTGACGCCGCCGTTTCTCTTTGTTATATGCAGCATCAGTGTTGCTCAACAATTGAATACGCGAAAGTGCACCGCGCAGATACTTGTTTTCTCGTCGCGCGTCGGCGAGTGCTTCGTTTTTGAGACACATGCCCGCGATGTGCTCGTTCTGTTGTGTTTGAATCTGTTGCCGTAATCGTGCATTTTCTTGGTCTGCGAGCTCAAACATGTGACGCCATTTGTTCAACGAGTCCTTCTGGTGATAGTGGTGATGATCTTGACAGTGTCCTTGTTGCTCTTGGTGTGAAGAAGTGATGTCGGAGGTGATGGCGTGATGGTCAGAATTGAGAGCCGTTAATGCTTCACAAGCATCATCTCCGTCGTTACTATAGGTCCGACCTCTGTGCCACTTTTTCCCTGGATCCCTCGGTGGCGGGCTCAGCGCAGTTACGTGATGTTGTTCCGGTTCGCATGATGGATAACCTTCTTCCGGCAGATGGTTATCCACAGAAGACGACCAGGATTCCATAGAACGTAGTGAAATGCTGTCAATGGAAAACCGAGTAGTATCATGAGACGGAAAAGTAGACCGGCTACTGTTACTCTCCATCCTCATTTTGGGTTGCTGAACAACCGGCTCTATAAAGGTGGATGATGGTATTGTACCACCTTCGACGGCACCTCCGCCGCCATTATTATCTTTCGTCGTTTCATCGTCACCAGCATCATTTTGTCGTTGCTGTGGTAGTTGGTCAAGCATGCCAATATCTGTTACGATTGGCTGTGATATGAATGTACTTGCGTCAAATGAGGATGCGGTTGAGATATGTGAGGATAAAGTCGCCGATGTGCTGCCGAGTAACAGGTCGTCGTTATCAAGATTATTGGATCGATTGATGACCACTGCACCGTTGGCTTTGATACGGTATGGGTCTTGCTGGTATGTATGGTTTCGTTTAGCCGATGACATCGCTGTTGAGGTCGTTGGTGCTGTCGTATGCTGTGGATTTTCTTCAAAAAGCTGCATCACTGTACCCAAAGTTTTTGGCCGATTTTGTTGCTGCTCTTGTTGCTGTTGTTGAACATATGGACTAACACCCCGTCGAGGCTCAGTGACGGCGCGTTGTTGCTGTTGTTGGTTGTTATTACTATGCCATGATGATTGTGATGTACTCGACGAACTAAAGCTGGAGTCATCCAGTGACGCTTTTGTATTCTGTGATTGGAAAAATTTGAGCCGCATAATAAATAATTGTGTTGACCGTTGATTAATAGTTAATGTGAAAGGAAAACAAAGCGAAATCTCCTTCTGCTGGTATATATATTTAAATATATATAGCATAGTCTCCACTGTCTCCCCACGCCATGTAACAAAACCAATTTTGCTACGTCTGTGCCAATAGACAACTATTAAGCAGACTTGTGTAACTCGATAAGCGACACATGGGTGTGCAAGCAAGGCACGATCTTGTCAGTTAATAACCGGAGTTGTATTCCATCGTGCGGTAGTACAAGAGCCTTCTCTTTCTAGTATCAGCACAAACAGTATTGATGGCTTGCTACTACATAAACGGTTGGCATGGTGATCACTTTTTAATATTTGTGCACCAGGCTATTAGAATTTTGGAAGTAACTTATCCGTCAGAACCACCTTTGGGCTCATTATCATTCATTCAACGATTTTACCCTGGTACCCAACGCCACCACGTTGCTCCACAAATAACCAATAGCATCTTGTTAAAAATCAGGTCATTTTGTAGCCCATGTGTGGTAATAGGAGTCCGTTGCTGTTTTACGAGGCAATACTTTAAAATCGATGGTAACACAGACAGTTAAATCCCTAACCTGATTGTAACTTTGTACCAAACATGATTTTTTACTTTACCTTGGTAAAAAAGAAAAACGCATGCATGTTATACTTATCTCTGGAGTTAAGGAGGAAAATCATGCACACGTTACCACAAATAAACAGTGATCGACGTCAGTAAATAAACAATATGATTGAAAGTACTCTTTGAGAAAAAACCATCGATACAGTATCATATGCTTTGCCCCCCCCCCCTTCTCTTCATACTTTACTACCACAGTACTCTCGTTATCACACGTTTTGTAGCCGTAGAACGAGAGAGCAAACGAATATACAATATGCTATCAATGCGTCACGTATTGCTAATACATAACAATAATTGGCGGATACTCCTATTATAGAATTGAATGAAAAAGGTCTTTGACAATTTTGACAGTCCTACGTAGTTCATTCATCAACTAGATAAGTGTTAACGTCAAACCATTTTAATGCGGAAAATACTCAAAACCCAATTAAGTGTATACTTAATTATGCTTGCCTGCCAGTGCAACACAAATATGAAAAACACCAAATTTACATTCAGTAAACAATTTGGTTCCCTTGCATTGAACACCTATGTGATAAGCAAATCTATGCTGTTGCAACAATTTGTCGTAATACTTAATATATAAATGAAGGAGTATGCCAGTTTGTAAACAAAAAGCGATAGGACGTTCTTGATATTGCTAATGTACACGGATTGGATTTCTGGTATAGATCTTTGTATTTTTAGTAGTAGCATGCCTTTAAAAGTGAAAGCGATCATATTTGAAAAGCGAGCATTGCTTTGGCGTGCCAAAGGACAAAGCGAAGTCAGCGGAACTAGTTGGGCGGCATCCTTTGGCAGGGACTACTGTGGAGGTTTTCGCCTCGCCATTTGAGGTATACTGCCTTCCCTAATGAGCTAAACCAGCGTTCGTACTCCACTATACGAACGGTATTTTCATTCCTCCTTTCTTATATACGTACAGTACTACGAAATATCTTTGTATTTTATGTGATTAAAAACTATTACTGCCATTCTATCCTTACTATTCTTTCTGCTCCTGTTTCTCCTCAGCAAAAGTACCGTTTCGACAATGAGTTTAGTGTGTAAAAGATCATAGTTGTAGCTCTTATAGAGCTGGCCATGTCACTGTATTTCTTTCAGAAACTCAACGATTAAATCAATTGAACTAACAGTTTGATAACGGCGAGTCAAACAAGGTAATAAAGCTTAAAGGGTCAGTTCCGTACTTAGAGGTCTATTGAGCAAAATTGTAGCATCGACACCTCTTTCTTTTCCGCAGATTTCTCCGGCTGCGTGAACTACATGTCATTAGCACGAAACTAGCTGTAGCTCTTTACAGACGGGATGGAGCAGTGGATTTGAAAGAGAAGACAGAGACTACAAATGCAAAAGAGATAAATAACAAAAGAAAAAATACTATTGTCTTTTGCAATGTAGGAAGCACTATCGCGTCTAATATGTAAGTATATGGCAACGGGCCACCAACAAATAGCGCGTTAGAAACATAAGTATTGCTGGTATGTCATGCCATTCTGTCGCTCCTTTGCCATCTATGAATTGATCTAATGACAAGGCGTTTGTGTTGAAAGCATGCTTATTGTATGTATATTGAATACACCGGATTAAGCCAGACGATTATTGACTATACCTTATTTTGGGATGTTTGGTAAGAAAAAAATGTGCTTGACTGTGAGGGCCTGTTGATGCAAAGGGCAGCACTCATTGCCTTTTGGCTTTTTCTTTTGTCTTTCTCGGCAATTGCCAAGTGCTGCCGATACTCGCTAATTATTGACCACAAAAGCATCATAATCAATCAAACCGACAATTTATTTAAAGATAAAGACAGCAATAGAAACAAGCTGTATTTGCAACATTAAAACTCGATGTATAATTAATTGATAGCCGAACAAGACAGTCATATTAGATGGCTCATCAAAAATAGCCTTTTTTGTATAAAAAAATTCTAGCTTCTGCACTCAATGTAAGACTGTTGACTTGTACCGTAGCGCATGAGCGGTCAGTTTTATTTTCAGAAGCAGGATACTCTTTGGATAGCAGGTAGTGCATGGGAACCGTAATCAATGTGATAACAATCCTTAAGAGTGTATACTAATTGTGAGAAACTAAAAGGTCTACGGAAATGCAGTAGACAGCATATGCTAAGATTTTTTATGGGACTGATTTATTACCTTAGGAGCTTTGCTAGATCCTCGGTACTTCTTGTTGAGATACCACGATGTAGGACCAATCAGGTGACCCTCTTTGGGTCCATTGAGGAATAGCCAAAAGAAATTGCTACTGGCTACACTATCTCTTTCTCATCAAACATAGTGGCAGACTAGTTGTATAGCATGTGTCATCAAATGGATAACAAGTTCCGTGCATTTACTCCCAAACTTTTGGAATCTTAGCATAATCTACTGGTTTATGAGGATACTGACAAAAGAATATTGTGCGGTGCCTCATTGACATGACACCTTGACAATAGCAAGTCAATTTCCAGTGCTAATTTAGGCATAACTAGCAACAACTCAACACTGTACATACAATAACCTGATGATAGCCCTGTGTATCTTATGCTGCGGTATCAACTCGCTCACTTTGTACTAGGTACTATATACTGCATTGATGGCATACTCATTTACAGTAGTAAGACTCAATACATGTGTGTTGCAGAGGCTAGAAGAGAGATTTACCGCTTCGACGTGACAATGTACTAGTTACAAAACATCTGCTGTTGCCAGAATTGCCAGGTATGGTCTCCCATTGTACCGACTGTATTTTTTACCACGGTTCTGTTTGGCGCTTACATGAGATTATTGTGTTTTTACGCATGAAGCCCATGAAGCTGTAAAAGATGGCTGTGATTAAAATATTGGATCCAACCTGGCTACTTCGTTTGAGCGCCAGGCTTTTGCAAACGTTCTCTAGCAAACGCCAAGTTAGCTTCTTCTTATCATACTCAGCAATTTTTTTTGCCTAGTATCATAGCTACTCGTATAGCTTCACTCAAAAGCACCAGCGAATATGTCTCTGCTACTAGTGGTATTTTTGAGCTCGAGAAGTTACGAATAGCACTAACGTAAGTATATATTTTTCTTTGATAAAAGGCGCTATCGGACCCGAGTCTCATGCACAGCTTTGTGGGGAGAAACCGTCGCCACGTTTTGCCGAATGGGGTAGAGCGCTGAGAATAGCTCTGACTAAGCGCAATGCATCATTTTTATAGCATTTTAGCGAGGTCAGAAAAAATAGCCCCATTGCAACCCACCTTTCATTCTTTTATATCTACTTTGCCCTCTTTTTTCTTTATTAATTTAAACTAAAATTTAATTTGCATGCACTTGTAAAAAAAGAAAAAGCCCGAATGTCATCATCAAGCGCTTCTTACACAACTCAGATTCGTTTTGCACGAGCACTTAGTGTTGTGCGTGCATTACCCGATCGTGGAGCACTCCAACCGACTGCAGCCGAAAAACTTAACCTCTATGGTCTATACAAACAAGCTACGCAAGGCGACTGTAACATTTCACGACCCTCATCAAAGCAAATGGGTCGCTATGCCAAGTGGTAAGAAAAGCGTTTCTATAAATATTGCTCGTGGACAAATAGGAAAGAGCGCTGTTTATGCTTTTCTTTGTTTATACCATTTGTTGTTAATTGTTTATGTGACAAAAATAGGAAAGCATGGGAACGTCGTCGTGGAGTGGGTCCAGTGGAAGCTCAAAAGATGTATGTTAATGCTTTGATTGAGCTGCTGGTCGAGGTAAGAAGCATCTTTCATATGTTTAGTCTTGAAAACATATTCTTCGATAGCATAACAAACACACCTTGCTTTCTGTATACATCGTCGACACACTCATAGTTCATCCATCGCTATCCGGATCACGAACAGGCGCCTTCGCTTTCCCAGTCGCTTCACTATATTGAGCTGAGCGAAGACGAATCCAACGTAGAAGAGTCCTTTGTGGACGCGTGGGATCCAGATGATGCAGAAAAGGAAGAGTACTACCTCGCCCATCTAGGACCCCATCAACTGGATGAACGGCAGCTGGATCTGTCGTCGCCCGAACAACGCTACCACAACCATCTTTTGGATACACCCTCGCTAGCCACATTCCCATCCAGCACCAACAACAGCACATTCCCTGAAACTCCCGAACTGTCTCCACATTACTCACAACAGAATCAAAAGTACTGGCACCGCAACAATAGCAAATATGCACGACCGATTGATTTCCTGGCACACGGGGCCAACAGCAGTGTCACATCCGATACGGACACAATGGATCGTGAAGTAGCAGCCGCCACTGCATCCTTGGCCTTGTCATCGCCCAACTACCATCCATACACACCGGCTACCAACGGCAGTAGCACTCGCAAACAGTCTGTAGACAAGACAAACAACAGCACTGTAACACCTTCAGCAGCAGCAGCAGCAGCAAAGAGCAGTAGCAGCACAACAGCCGCCAGTAATGATGGCAGCAGTAACAAAAAGCAACGCGTTGGTGATGTCTCTGAGCGAGCGCTGGAGAGTTTACAGACCGAGGTCACTGCGCTATCGGAACAAATTGACAGATTAACACGGGGGATGGTTGAGCGCGACGAACGACAGCGGCAAATGCGCTGGTCATGGATGCGCCTGATTAAATCAATCGCCAAGCATACGTTGATCAACTCTTTGGTACTGCTCCTTGTATTCATGGTCTTGTGGCGCAGAAAGTCACCTGTGGCGTTAGCAATCGTAGGCTATGTCGGTCCTCAAGCGCAAGAAATCATGCGCTACCTAGTACGACGCATCGTATTCTGGAAGGTGACCGTGTGAACTACCACTGCATGACACAGTTACGCCTCCTCCTACCCCCTTCATCCTTCTTTTTCTCTTTTTTCTTCAATTCTTTGTATACGTCCATATACTACTACATATATTACCGCTCACCATACCTTCCATACCCTCTCCATCTACTGTTTTGATACAAACGAACCGCATCCCGACGGGATCTAGCAAACAATAAGGAAATAAACCGAACCTGCAGCAAACCTTATTTTACTTCGCTCGTACTGTAATCACGAGTTATAATAAGATAAATAGTGAAAAGTCTTTTTCTCTTTCCTTTCTTTCTTTACGCGGATGATTCCTCCCCTGCATCAAGACATCAGCAGTCATGGTTATGACAGGAGTCCTCGCGGTCGGTATATAAACCTTCTTGCTCTCGGCAGCCTTTTGCTCTTTGTTACGACGACCTTTTTATTCTGTTTCGACCAAGACGGCTTCCAGTGTTTTTGCTCGCCTTTTTCGTCTGATCAGCCTCCAGCAAACCCACCACCGCCGAACAAAGACATCGACATGCCCAACAACTGTCCTAATAATTTTGCAGAGTATGTCATCAAGAGCACTTTGATCCTCATCAACTGCGATTTCTCTTCCTTCCTTTTCTGCGCATGTAAAGAGCGTGTGTTGCATATAATGCATTCATCATCGCTGGATCTATCATTATATGTAACCAGAAAACAACTATTTATGCAAACAACCATGTAGCTACGCCGAAACGTTTCATGACCCGGGTAGCGGTGGTCCATTGAATCTACCCTTCCAGCGACCTGTAGAAGCATGTCGAAGATTTACCAGCAGCGTCGTCAACACAGCCGTTGAAAGTCTAGCATCCAAAGTATATATCGCATTTCCTCGTCTTTTTTCGTGCCAGAACCAACATGTCACTCGTGACATCGTCATTGCATAATATCACTTACCATTGCTCTTAGATTGCGGATCTCGATCTGGCACGACTGTTCACTAATACCTATCCCAACACCCTCGATACCACAATCGAATCCACTCAATGTATCAATACAACCGATTGCAATCCATTATCATTTGTCATTACCGGCGATATCCATGCCATGTGGCTCCGAGACTCTGCCAACCAATTACTTCCCTATCTCGACTATGTAAACAAAGACCTAAGTCTAAAGCGACTGTTCCTGGGCCTTATCCATATGCAAGCAAGCTTGATAAAAGTGGATCCGTACGCCAATGCTTTTAATGCGCCCAAATCCATGGCAACAACTGGGACCGAATACGGGCATGTTGATAGAGCTTTCAGCAATGAAGGTTAGTAGTATGAGTGCTACGGCAAATAAGCGGAAAATTGGAAGCGGCACAGAGAGCGGGTAATCGATGACTTGCTTAGGGATGGAACTTTGAAATGAGACGGCGTAAGGGGAAAAAGGGAAAAACATAACATAGTTAAGGTTGAAATCTCAAGACGTACCTTTTTACTTCTATTTGTTTGATTACTTACGCAACAGCAGTTTTTGAACGCAAATGGGAAGTTGATTCATTGGCGTCTTTCCTCGGCTTTTCGTATCAATATTGGAATGTCACGGGTGACTCGTCATTTGTCCAAACTACTGATTGGATGGATGCTGTAGAGACCATTATTAAAACCATCCATGAGCAACAAGAACCAACTTTCAATGAAGAGACAGGTAAAGAAAAAAGTCCTCGGCGATTCTATGGACTTCTATCACCCTTCTAACCTACCAATACCAACAGACTAATGTTTGCTTAATTTTCAAAATACAAAAAGGCTATCCGATGGACAGTTACTACAAATTCAAGCAGAATACGGAAAGGCCTACAGAGACTCAATTTCTGTCTGGCATTGGTCAACCCGTAAAACGCACAGGTCTCGTCAAAAGCTTGTTTAGACCCTCGGACGATGCTACGGTATATCCGTTCTTCATTCCTGGTAACGCCATGATCTCGGTAGAGTTGGCGCATGTGGCACAGCTTGTGCAACAGAATAACGCAGCCAACAACGATCGCTTAGCCCAGATGGCTACAGAGATGACGAGATTATCAAAAGAAATCCGCGATGCTATTTACACGTATGCCGTTACCGATATCCCCGGTTACGACAAAGTATTTGCATGTAAAGTATTGTGGTGTTTTTTTGTGTGTTAAAGAGAAAGATATCAAAGTGCGTGGGAAGAGCGGTTGTGTGCTACTAAAAAATATGGACGAGCCGGCATCAACATCGTCATTATCGTTGTCGACACTATCCTAATCCAACAACGGATTCTCAAATCATTGCTATAGACGAAGTAGATGGATACGGCTCGAAGTTGATAATGGATGATGCGAACGTGCCTTCACTGTTATCGCTCAGTATGCTAGGCTTTGTCAGTGCTGATGATCCTGTGTATCAAAGCACGCGTAAATTGGTGTTATCCAGGGATAATCCTTACTACTTTTCTGGCCCGCGCGCAGGTGGTCTGAGCGGCATTGGCGGTCCTCACGTTGGGTTGAACTATGCCTGGCCGATGTCCCAAATCGTTAGGGTAAGCAGCATCGTACTTATTTAACCCTATATTATCTTGTGTGCGTGCTAACATATGGTACTTTACGCGTGCTTTGCAGATATTGACATCAACCAATGATACTGAGATTGTGGAGGCTCTTGGTATCATTCTCAGATCCACGGATGGCACCGGTCTGATACACGAATCAGTCAATGTTCATGATGATGGTAAGGAAGAGACAGAAAAAAATGAGGACGATGCTACGGACTGAGCTGATGGATTGGGTATTATGGGGAATGATACGAAATAGGCAAGAACAAGTATACACGTCCGTGGTTTGCATGGGTCAACGGATTGTTTGGCCAGGCTATTCTGAAATTGGCAAAAGAACGACCCCATCTCTTGTTTGACAGACGCTATAATTAACTCATTTAAGGTTTAATTGTATACGCCCCGGAGTCGTTTTTATAAACCAAGGCACTAAATAATAAATTACTACTACATACTAGCCGCGAAAGTATCACATAAAGCAAGAGGGAAACGGATGATGAATGGATGAGGATGATAATGATTGCGAAGTTATATAGTCAGAGGGTTCCCTGAAGGTTTCTTTTACATATACAAATAAACAAGAATATACAATGGCGGCAGAGGAAAAAGGAAGGAGAACGCATCGCTCATATTAAAGGTTACCGAGCAGGTCCAAGACGCAAGGATGGGGGCATGCCTAATGCGTTCGGTGATACATGGTTTGCTCGGGGTCGTCGGCCCGTAGATCGTTGTTGTCTCATCTTTTTCGCGGTAGTAGACGGATGGACATTCCGACGCTTCATTGAAGGTACCTTTTGTCCTGGAGCTAGCTGCTGTGTTTGCTGCTGTTGCTGTTGTAGCAGCTGTAATCGCTTGTGATGATTGATTTGTTGCTGACGGCGCATCGCCTGCCGCAAAGCCAAGGAGCTCCAGTGAGCTGGAGGAGGAGGAGGAGGACCCACACTCTTCCGCTGTGGTTGCTGTTGTTGCTGTTTGTGCTCTGGATAACGCTGTGTATAATCTTGATGCCGTTGATGCTGCTGCTTAAATCCATCTTGCTGTAGCTGCTGATGTGTCTTTGACTTTGTTGGTACTGTAGTAGGTGGCGAAGGAGTCTGCGTATTTTGTTGATGGAATGCTGAGGACGAGGATGTGGGCGTGGATGGAGAAACCGGAATCGTCATCTGATCTTGCCCTCCCCCTGCCTCGTCCATCAGTGAATTGACGCGGGCAGTAATGTCACGCAGCTGCTGTGCTAGGAACTGATCATCAGGCTGCATAAAAATTGATGTTATAGTTTGTCAGTCAACCATATCGCGTATTGATGACAATAAGCGCCGCTTAGAAGGAAGGACTGAGATATACGAATACTTACATGCATCACCATACGAGCAGGCTGGTCAGCACCAATATGGCTCATGTGTTGAAAGTTGGCAGGCTTACCAATGATACTTTTCGTCACTCGTTTGTATTTGGCGTTCCGTTTAACGGAGATGCTCTTAACATTGTGTTTTTTGCCTTTCTTTTTCTTTTTCTGTTGTTGTTGTCGTTGCTGCTGCTGTTGCTGCTGCTGATCTTGCTTGTTAGGGTCATTGTCAATGACACTGCTACATTTGCTCTTACGCCGTTGCTGTAATAAGGCTGAAAATCGTATCCCTCCTTTCTTGACATTATTACTGCTGCTGTTGTTCTTGCTACTGGCAATAATGTCCCGTTTAACATCGTCGTCAATTTCACTTTTTTCGCAAGCTACAGTGGCGGATGCACGTATGAATCGTCCCTTACTATCTACAGCGCTGTCTTGTTTTGAGGGTTTGGAGACTGTGCTACCCATATTAAGGTTTAGGAGACTGGTGGGGCAAGAAATTTAGAGAGATAGAAAAACGACAAATGGGAACTTGTTTAAGAAAAAGAAGCTCTTTAATGAAGAAGAAAGACAAGCAGGCTCATCGTCTCTGAGAGCTTCTTATATAGAAAATCAAAAAACAAACTACCCGTTTTGGGTTGTATTTGCATAGACGCCACAGCTATACGCACGAAAACCATATGATCATTAAATTTTACTGTTGTATTTGAATATACGAAAACGTTTGTGTGCACATCATCTTTCGGGATTGCGGTTGGAGTTTTTTTGTGTTTGTCTTTCGTCGACCGCATTTCATTACGAAGCCTCTACAGTACTAATTGCACATTTGACACTGAAGAGGCAGACTCCATCGAGCACAATGAGTAGGAACTCCAAAAGTAGAGAGATAAACGGTGATTCATACGAGCTTATATTTGTTTCTTCGTCAACTATAACGATAAAAGCTATAATTGGATGCGCGTCATTGTATTGGCTTCATAAAAGGGCCATCATCTTCCGATTTCAAATGTATAGCTTATACCCGGCACAATACAAAGTGCGGTTGTCGACGAAACTCCACTTGGTGCCTCAGGATCACCGCTTTTGCTATTTGATCATAGCGCACCATTTTCACTGCGCGACCTCTGTAGTGGCAAGTCGAAGAAAGGTGTGGTGCTGTTGGTCCAATCGGTTCCTGCGTCGTAGCAGCTCCTCCTCGTCATCTGTAGATCCCCCATGCCTTGTGTATCTGACAGTTGATCGACAATTCGCAGCAGCCTCATAAAGCTAGAGTGCCCATCACAAACAATGCAGCAGATAGTCGTCACACGTGCAAGCACTACATATAAAAACCGTGAATACATTTCATTTTATTGTACTACAAAAACGATGGCTCCAACTACTAACGAAATTCATCATTATTGGTTGGTACGGGTTATCATACTATAGTGACTAGTTATTTTTTGTCGATTTGAAGGTATTGATTAAGTACGCCCTAAAAATGAAACGATTAAAGGATGGAAGGTGTCTTCAGTTTTCTTCATATATATGACAGTGTCTTACAGCAACTCGCTATACTTACCTTCCGAATATGCGAGTGGGGTAACTGGATAAACTGCCCAAATCGTTCCTGCCGCTCCTTTAATCATATTAAATCCTTTCCCTCGCAAAAAATTACAAGCTCATCATATTACAGAGCTCAATGATAGGGTTTCCCGGGGCTGTCTTCCCGTGTTCGTATCTGTTATAACGTCGTCAAGAAGTCTTCCGTGCTGCTGGCTTGTCTGTACAGGTAGATCGTCACCAACTATTACAATAGACAGCTTTTTTTACCACCACGACCACCATTTCTCCAACAAACAAATACATTTTGCCGCTTGCGCGTTTGTAGCGCTATTATAAACGCGTCCGGTACGCGACTAATATATAAGAGATTCTGTATTACGTGCAAAGGTGATGCACTGCGTAAGAAGGCGACATTCTTTTTAGTTCGACACGAAAGTAATGTGGCTTCTTCTTATGTGAGCACTTGTTACAGTAATCTCTGTTGATAAATACTTTTCCTCAGGGATGTGTTGCTGAAACCCTGTGTGTGCACCTTGTGGCTTGACGGGTGCACGCACCTTCCTGTATGGATAACAAGCGGCGACGTTGTCGGGACACGCCCTGCATGATACCGGTGAAACATATTTCGTAGGACAACCAATACACGCAAATCACACACGCCTTCTTCTTGACCGCTTGACCGCTTGACCGCTTGACCATGTCTCTTCTGCACATGTTTTTTTCTTCCCTACCCTTTGCTTTCTCACATGTTTTTGAATGACGAATCACAAGTCACGTGACGTGTTTTTTTAAGACAGGGGTTTGAGTTCAAAAAATGTAAATACGCCCACATTTCTCAGGCCATTCCCTTTTTTCTCTTCACTCTTTCTTTCCTTCATTTTTCTATTTCCTTCACTCCCTTGAAATCCTCCTGGTCTTCCTCTTGGCTCTTCCCTTGGTTCTGGTCTTCCCTTCGCTCTGGCTCTTCCCTTGGTCCTGGTCTTGCCTCTGTCGGTCCTGGTCTCAGCCTTTTTCCCGTGGTCCCCCTGGCTGCCTACAACCGGTCCCTGCTTGGGGCTGTCTAGTCTGGCGTTCAACGGTGTTGGTCACAACCGGTCTTCAGGCGAGATCAGAGGACGGAGAAATCCTTTTCGGTTTTTCGCCATAGAAATATGGTAGTGTCCTTTCGGTTGGATGCCTTGTCTGCTGGTCTGGTCTGGTCTGCCATGGTGGGGCTCGCATGAGGAGCCAGGTGCCACCGTAAATCGCGTTCGACTCTCAGGACTCGACTATCGGCAATCGACTGTCTGGCAATCGACTGTCTGGCGATCAACTCTCTGGCATTCGTCTCTCTGGCATACGTCTCTCGGCAATCGACGCTCGGCATTCGACGCTCGGCATTCGACACTCTGGTATTCGACTCTCGACAATCAACTCTTCGGCATTCGACGCTCGGCAATCAACGCTCGGCAGTCGACTCTCGGCAATCAGCTCCCAGCTTCAGTGTTCGGCTCCCAGCATCCGAGTATCCAGTAAGCAGCTCCTCCAGCATTCGACAACAGCAGCAATTTTTTTTCTTTTTCTTTTTTGGGTGTTTCGAGAGTCAATTCTTTCCCCTACCCCCACCCCTTCCCTTTCCTCTTCCCTTTCCTCTTCCCCCACCCCTTCCCTTTCCTCTTCCCTTTCCTCTTCCCTTCCGTCCTTCCCTCCCTTCCTTCCCTTCCGTCTACCCTTCCATCTTCCTTCCGTCCTTCCCTTCCCCCTTCCCCACTCACAGGCAATCCACAACCGATTGCTTGCACTTGACTCTCGAAACGTAGCGTACGTCATGGTTCCCACTCGTTTGTACCATGATGGCTGGGTTTGTGGTTGATTGACCCAGCCAAATGTGTGGGAGACTGGGACTCCCAGGCCGAGGCATTGGTGGCTTTCTTTTCCTCCCCCTTTTACATACTTCTTCTGTTTCTTCTTGCTTTCTTCATGCTTTTTGTATAGCCTGCAGGTTGTGCGAACTGCTTGTTGAGGTCACTTTGTAAAATCGCGTTCTTATTATTTGTCTTTATTGTCCACTGATTGTGTTCTTTTAATAAAATTTGTACCCTTCGACTATTGATATTCATAACGATAACTTTTGTCTTCTAGAAATTGTTTCTTTACTCTATTATTACAATGAATAAAAACCCGCTCCTTTACTTTATGCCCTGCTCTAACTCATTTACAATTTCTTTCCTTGTGAAGGGATTTAGGAACTGTTAAACCTTGCAATTGTCATTTTCTTTTTGATCATGTTTGAAAGCAACCGCAATGGCCCTGTTTTAATTGAAGCTGTCAACCTCAAACAGAGGTTTACGTTTGCGTTGACTTTATTTTTCGTTGCGTTGACTTGATCGTTTTTTGGATCTCGTCTCCCGACTTCGCATATATAACCCAGGCAACTGTTTGACACAAGCCGAACGCACGAACCATGTCAAAGCGTTGTGGAACCGGCCCATTATAGTGCCAATGTATGGGGCGATTGGGAGAAAGTGAGCTGCCTTTCGCTTTTCATATGAAAGTACCATATGAGCGTTTTTCAGCTGGGGACAGTTTGGTATACCACAGCGCCTTTAATTGGTTTATTTAGTCATTCTGGTTGTCTGTACTGTTTCGAAATAAAAGCTGTCGAATTATACTATAGTTTCTACTCGTCGCATGTGCGGGTACCCACGTACGAGGATTTAAAGCAAATGGGTTCTGGCCAGTTGGCCTCGAAAGTAATAAGTCTCGCTGGGCTGCTAAGATGTGATGCCTCTTTACCTTCGGACCGACCTCCGACGTTTTGTCGTATTAAGCTACATAGTATCTTTAATTGTTGACCATATAAACTTCCATTCGCCGAGATTTTGGACTCTGTGTTCATATTATCTATCATACACGTGTCATAATACGCTAGATAACCTAACTTAGAATAGCACTTAACTAATTACATTGCGAAAATAGCGAAGCTGCATCTGTATAATATTATACAGCCATAAACAACTGACAGCATACATGGAAATGATACTGCTGATTTTGTTAAATTCTTTACGATGGTTCATGGTCAGTTTACTTAATAACATAAGAGGAGCGTCATTTACAATATGTATCCAGTACATGTAGTAGAGTTATCGATCGTTAGAAATATGTAGAGAAATGATAACTCCTACACATCACACTTAGCCTTACTGCTACTACTTGGTTTTTATTGATTCCAAGTGAAAAAAAAACGCACCCGATATGATAGGGACAGTTTGAATAAGTATTATTTTTACATCTCAATTTACAAAAAAACACCTTTTTTTGTTCAATCCATTCCTCCAAAGTCTCTGCTGGCCGACCAAGAAAGATAGACAAACCGGGTGTTGCGTTACGATTTCGAAGCATTGAACGACGACTGCAAGAAAATATACGCGAGACTGTGAGGCATACTAGCTTGCCAATATTCCCGGTGGAGCCTAGTATAGTTATTTTCTCCTCGTAAGCCATTGTTCGTCGTGAGTTTTGCTTAATACACTTTTTATATCTTTACATCCTTTAAAAAAAACACCGGAAAATGGTATACCCTTTGCCATCCTAGTTTAGTGATGTGCTACCGTAATGAATGCTGCCGAATTAGTATGTGTAACTTTTTACAGCGAAGACGAAATCGTGCATATCGCGATTCTAGCTATGTATCGTATAAAGATGATAAATAAGCCCCGTGTTTTGTGACATTTAACAAGGCTCGTTTATTGTGTCTTCTTAAAAGTTTAACGTTGCAGATATCGTGCAAATTGCGTAAGAAAATGAAGCAACGATCAATTAAGGCATACATTTGTAGGTATGCTATTACCATATTGTTTCTCATGTGTTGCATTTAAACTATATTTACGAGGACCAAAATAATGATCGTTATTATTAACATTATTCATGTCATTTTCCTGCATAACGTTACGCTATGTTATAGAAAGGCCGACTTGTTCTGTTTAATCCATTGCTCCAACGTCTGAGGGGGACGGCCAAGGAGGATTGATAAACCGGGTGTGGCTTTTACATTTGAGAATGCGTTCGTCATCAGCTGAAGGGACATGTAGGCGTGCAGATGTGACATGCCGGCTTGTTTGGTCATCATATCGTAGCTTTGCTGCTCACTTGCGCGCTCGTATGTGATATTCTTTCCAAGCACCTTGGATAAGATTGCTGCGTGTTCTGTTGGTGTTCTTGGGTCACCGATCATTTCGTACACTGCGTCGCCATGCTTCTCGACAGTATCCAGCAGGATATTAGCCGCAACATCAGCGATATCGTTCGGAGAAATCCACGCCTGTGTCTCGTTCGGGTCTCGTGTACTGATGACTTTGCAAGCGCTTTTGATGGTGAGAACATCTGTTGCCAACTGATTTGACATGAAAAAAGCTGGTCGTAAAGTCACCAAGGCTTTACGATTTGGGATAGACAGCAAGGATTTTTCAACTTGGACAGCCACTGAGTTAAACATCACGCTCCGATAAGGCATGGATGCAGCTACGCCTCCAAGCATCAGAACCTGCTGAACACCAGCATTGTATGCTTTTTCGGCAAATGCACGCGGAGTAGCCAGATATGCGTTCAAATCGGTGGGCTGGATGAGGAGAAACAGACGTGCATGTCCGGAAATCGATTGTTCAAAAGCTGTCCGGTTGACATAGTCGCCTTGAACAATTTGCAGCTTGCCTTGAGGATGATCATTACCATAGAGCTCTTGGACTTTGGCAGGTGATCGTGCATATAGTGTAACAGCCACTTTTGGATCGGACAACAGTCGGCGCACCAAGGGCTGACCAATGTTGCCTGTCGCGCCAATCAAGAAAATTCGTTCTTCATAAACCATGGCTTGCTACTGTAGGTGTTGTTCTTTTAAAGTGATATATAGAGCCCATTTTTATATGTGTAATAAGCACCTAAGACTGCATTGTTATGGGAAAAAAAAAATATTTAAACAAAGGAAATTTACGCTATCCTGCCATATGGAGTATTGTTTCGTCAGCGGGCGAATAGTTTTACCGATGATGCGAGTGCTCAGAACGGAAATTGAGCCAGATCCGGCTATGAGAGCGATATGCATAAAAAATTGTAACAGAGCAACTTTTTACTGTTTAGCATTTAGTGTGTGCTATATATGGTAGTCTATGGCGAAACACCATCATGTATCTTGTCAATGCTTTACTAACACGAGAAAGTTCAAACCACAGAGGAAAGTTTATATTCGATACAACATAAATATATTATACTTTATTTTCCTGCCTTTTCAATTAGTCTTCTTTCACTTGAAACCAATGATTTTCAAGGTGCCATTGGGCATCATTTCGCCCAACACAGAAGTCATAAACCAACCATCCGCATCCATCACAGCCTCGGTTGCTTCAGGATCGTTCCAGTATCCAGCAAACACATTGTTGCCACGAATCCAGACTTCGCCACGTGGATTAGGAGTATCACTGCTCGTCATGTTGCGGTCAGGCAAATCTTCCAATTTGACTTCATTGCATGGCAGAGGAGCACCACAGCTGGCAGGATCAGCAAGGTAGTCATAAAACATGGACAATGTCGTTGTGCCACAGGTTTCTGGTCGGTTAAGAGATTTAAGCACCTGTGTACCGAGCACAGTTCTGAAGAATGGTGCCAAAGAACCACTTTGCAGTTCTAAAAATCAAAGTCATTTCTTGTCAGTAAAACAATGATCGGATTGGCGAAACCAAGAGAACCAGTCTGTACCGTTGTCGATGATTAGTAGACGAATGTTGCTGCCAAAAGTCTTTTGTCGAATGTCTCGGAAAACAAGCATGTCATACTTGCTGTCTGCAACCAAGCGACCGTCTGCAAAGTATGCTTGCTTTCTGTCCATGCCACGACGGAACAAGAACGAATTACCATACCGCTTTTCAATGTTTTCCTTGACCTGATCGAGGAATGGTGCGCCACTAATGAAGGGAAATATCGATTTCTTTATTCTCTTTGATCTCAATAAAGGGTTTTCGATAAAAGAGTAAAAGAGATTCAAGCTTACCTTGCATAAATAGTAGGCTTGGCTTCCAGAGCAGCCGAAAGATTGGATGACACATCCACTTTGACATCGCCATCACCAACTTCATCGCCATATGCAATTGATCCTCCAGTGACACAGATAAGACCAGTAAGAACATATCCAAACACATTATCTATATAGTTTTGTTTAGTGAGCTATTAGTATATTCGGCGTGGAAGCCATTTTCATCAATAAATCACTTGCGCTCTTACCAATAGGAAGGTTATGCATCAATCTGTCCTTTGGAGTGATTCGTTGTTGAGGGGGTATGACTGCCATATAGCTTGCTAACGAATCACAAAAAGATGGAAAAAGGTAAGGTCATGCGCTTCCCGCCCAGACCATCCATGCAATGCCCTTGAAATCTTACCAATAACTGAGACAATATTCTAAGAAATAAACCACGCGACTAAAGTGAATACACAAAATTTGGGAAGAATTCGAGGTGTATGCATAATCAATTACCTTGTGGGTCAACACAGCACCTGCCTTACCACCTTCGTGCTAATTTTGAATCATATACACATAATTATTAGCACCATACTTGTATTTCCTCGTTTTTCTTTTCTTTTAGTTGATAAACCGTACGTCGTTGGAAGTGTAGTAGATACTGGCAATGTTGGTGTTTTCTATGAACAGGATTTAGATTTCTTTTGACCCAAGGAAAATCTAGAGTTCAGATATGCTTACGTGGTTGGCTCTGTTCTACTGGATCCTGGGATCCCTTTGCTACAACATCCTTAAGACCTGTCACCTGGATATTCAACTTCTCTGCCGCCTCCTTGCTTGCCGCATTGACGTTGCCAAGGACAACCAAGTAGCGAACGCTCGTCTTGGCCCCAGACAATACAGATAATACGCGATCCATCAAGCCATCATCAACAATAAGGACGCTCAGATGCGATTTTTCAAGAACGTGCAAAAGATGCGACGAAGTCGACTCTGCAGAGATAGGCACGGTCACAAGGCCTCCGCAGTGGCATCCTATTATGCATGTATCATGCGGGCAGAATCCTGCATTTAGCGATTTTACTATTTCCCACAATAATATCTTTCAGGTTACGCTACTCACCAAGCTGAATAGCCAATGTATCTTCAATAAGCGATGGTAAAGTGATTAATTGGATGATTTTGACATTTTAAGCTCGGGGTTTATTGTATACTTCTTTCTATTTAAAAACAAAATACCTGGAGAGTTGGCTGCATACAATCCTACAAACGACGATTCGGTATCAGATAATGGCTGCAATCCTGCGGTGCCGACCAAGCCAGAATAGACTTGCTTGGACTTTTTCTCGATTGCATCTAATAGAGCATAATTATCAATGCCATAGTTCTTTCTATGGCTCTCCATCATCATTTTTCTTAACGTCGTAGATGTATGGGTTATACGATTTACCATAGTTGCACTGTCGAGAAAAAAAAAGAAATACACATAATGAATATTTTAGGTTGCCGATCAATAAGGGGGTCAAGGAGAAGCCAAGGTTTTATTGCTTTACCCAGTTGAAGGACTTGTTGTCACGCTTTCCAGCAAACACGTTCGACTTGTGCTTTTCAAAGGCAGCTTGATAAAAGTCACGAAGCGTACGAATGGTGCGGTCAATGGTCGAAAGAAGAGGTGCACCATTGGGATACATTCGTGAGCGGTAAACGGCACTACTGCCTGGGTATCGTACACGCGAGACATCCGATTGCGTGTTGAGCAGTAAAGGATGAATGTCAGGTCCACGTGAATTGCGAGCAGAAAGAATAGCGGCTGCACTGAAAATGGAGGCTAGCAGTGCGTAGCTGAGAGAATCGAGTTCAAAGCTCATGGTTTCGTTTGCGTTTGCGTTTTACGATGAAGAAAAGAAGAGAAGGAAGGTTCAATGGGCCGAATTAGAGGCGTTGAAAATGCGTGGGGAGCGGAATTACTATTTTCAGCTGAAATTACATACGCTTGTTCATGCTGCTGCTGCTGCTGATATAGTGTTTGTGCATATTATGGAAATGTAACCATGCCAACGACCCTCCCCCTCGCCACATTGCCTGCGACAAGTCATCAAATCTTACTATGGGCTAGATTATCAAAATTATCAAAGTACTATTTTACAAAAATGCAGCTTTATTTTGCTCTACCCATTGCTCCAAGGTTTCCGGGGCACGACCAAGCAGAATCGACAAGCCGGGTGTGGCCTTTTGGTTGCACGATTGTGATAGCTGCAAGAATACCCACGCCATTATATGTGACATACCGGCCTTCGTGGTCAGCAACTTGTAAAACTCCTCGTCAGAGGCCTTTTCATAAACGATCTTTCTGCCAAGCACTCGAGTCAGGATTTCGACATGTTCTTGTGGTGTTACCGATTCACCGATCATTTCGTACACTGCATCACCGTGTTTCTCGACAGGCTCCAGCATGACGTTAGCAGCAAGCTCGCCGATATCCCGTGGGGAAATCCATGGTTTTATTACGGTAGGCTCGCGGGAATCGATAACCTTGTTGGCGTTCTTGACAGTAGATGCATCCATGGACAATTGGTTAGACATAAAATATGCAGGACGCAATGTGACAACCGTTCCACGGTTCGAGATGGAAAGTATAGACTGTTCGCGGTAAACGCCAGTTTCCGTAAGAATTGAACTTCGCCACGGCATGGATGAGTTGATGCCGGAGATCAGAACAACTTGCTTCACACCAGCAGCGTATGCCTTTTCGGATAAGATACGCGCACTTTCATCACCCACTTGGTGACCTAAGACGAGCAGAAAGAGACGAGTATGGCCAGTAATAGAATCTTGAAATAGTTTCAGGTCCTCCAAGTCGCCTTGGACGATTCGTAGCTTCTCGCTTGAATAGTCAGTAGCAGTAAAAAGTTCTTGGGCCTTGACCGGGGTTCGCACATATAGCGTCACAGATGCTTTGGGGCTCGACAACAACTTGCAGACAAGGGGCTTGCCGATATTTCCAGTTGCGCCTGTAATAAAGATGCGTTCTTCGTATGCCATAGCGCTGTGTTTTAGAAAAAAATGAGCTAGGAAAAGAGAAAAGGGTGAATATAGTGAATTTAATAGCTCTTTTTTGCGTGGGGAAAAGTGGGGGTTTATAAAGGAACCATAAACCCTGAAAAAGCGCATGTATTTGGATTAGTAATTAGTCTTGTAAAACTTCGGCATATTCGTCGCTGCCGAGTCTAAATCAGTTATGCCGCATGTAGAGCAAGTATGTGTTATTGTTTACTGCGACACAAATAGGAAGGTGCATTTCTTACTTAGCCACTTATTAATATAGTACATTGGATTTCTGCTTTCTTTCTCGTAATTTCACATAGTTCTCCAGATCCACACCGTTTCTCTTATCGGCTTTCTGTCAAAATAAAACTCGTGTTTTTATTGCTATGGCAATAGTACGACCACGGTATCCTCTATAGTATGTAGCTGTCGACCCTTGCTTTTTTTTCGTGTATTGACATCGTAAAATAATCGTAGTTGTCCATACATGAATACCACCTGTCAATAGCGCAACTTTAAAAAAAACGAGCAATATACACAGCCACACAACCACACAACTAGATTACACGAGAAGCGGTGACATGCACCGAGAATCCGCGCTCTACTTCTAGACGTGTACGTACAAGTAGGTCTCAGCATACCGAAAAATGTCCGCACTACTGTATGTGATGCTTCAAGGTCGTTTATTAAAAAAGATAGTTTTAATCATGTAGATAGCTGCATCATTCAGATGAAACATATATGTGATTATTTTGTTAATGGTATAGCCAATAATGGCTATACTTTGATATACAAATTCTATTGACGAGGACGGAACTAAGGTAGTGGGCTGAAGCAGGTTACAGGGAAGTTGTTATACCTACTAACAATGTCCCAGTCTCGTTCCATTTATAACAGCAAAAGAGCATGTGGTCCAGTATGTTTCTCATCACACTCGCTACACTTTTCAAGCCCTTGAAATATTTTTGCTCTGATCTTAGTAGTACCCTGTTCTTCTCCTAGGCACTAACACTCTGTGCTTCCCCTGCCTTCTTTGTCGGTTCGGCTTCGGTATCTGATTCTCCGATACTGCCCAGTAAGCTTCGGGCCTATTAATTATCCGAGCTTGACTACTCTTCCAAAACAGTTGTTCCCCGTTAATTTCATAGCCAAGGTCCCCGACTTTTGTGTGTACTCTAGGGATCCTGCATATATATACCGTTAAATCCTGATAACCACACAACAAAGAGGCATTGGGAATGGCACGCATGTGTTTTCGTAAAATACCTTCGCTGCTTTTATTTTTGAAAAAAACACCGTGCTTGAAGCATTCCACGCTCGAAATTTTTTGAATCAATGAGCGCAAGGTTGACGGTTTTTGTCGTGGTCGTTGAAGATAGCAAATGAGACACGATAATACGAGATAATAATGAAGAAGTGGATAATAAGCTAAGTGATGGTAGTAGTAAATGCTTCTTTTCACTTTATAACATATATTATTGAAAACAAGGTGTTGCGATGCTATCGTTTTTAGTATTTATACTGTGCTGAATTCCATGACCATGATAAATAACAAACAAATGGGAAGCCCAATAATGAATGAAGAATATCTCACAGTTTAATGGAGAGTTTCTTGGCAGCACATTATGGGAACGAGTGCGAGTCGCTGCGTTTGAACAGCAGTGTCAATTAAAGTTTAAAGTCATGTTTTGCCACTGGTGGTTAAATCGAACCCGCCGCAAGCGAACTATATGGTTATCAAGCATTTGGTTACTTTTCACTCTACTTTGTTTATAAGTGGGCAAAAGGTACATTATCGTCAAGCAGCTCTTTGTTGTGTGTCGGCGAAAAATCCGGAAATCCGGAAATGTTTATGAAGCGGGTGAATATAGTAACACAAAATCTACGCATTGTGAGCACCCAATTTACGAATCTTCCTTCTTGACACCTTCTATGAGATCATTACACATAGCTTGCTTAATTACACATAGTCTGATTACGTATGCGTTCGCCTATTTGGTTAAGCGCAAGACGAATCGTTGTTCCTTTTTTGAAATTTAATTACGCGTCGATTACCATTTATGATACAGGTTGAATCGAGCAAATTCCGCGTCAAATTCTACGATCCTCGGCTGCAGGTGAGCGGGGTGGAAAAGGGTACGATTGACGATTTTCCATGTTAACTATTGTATTGCATTTCAATCCGTGTTCCAGCTAAATAATCAGCAGCGGAGAAGCTGAACGGAACTACGTTTTCCATATCAGCGGTGGTCCAGTAGTATATAAAAGAGAAGGGCAGGAAGATGAATGGAAGCTACAGAAAATACTCTTCCTTCTCTCGAGATAACCATGTCTGCTCAAGATAATACGTTCCATGGATGGGTCTGCAACGGCAAAGGTATGCGCCATTTCGTTGCTACTGTAATTGCTCTTTTCTGCATCTGGACTCTAAAGGTATTGTGTTGGCGTGTCGGCATCATTCGAACTATTTTAATATCTTTAGGCCAACCACTCGAGTGGCGCGAATTATCCTTGAAGAAGTTTGAAGATGACGACCTAGAGATCGATGTCACACACTGCGGGTACGTACATTATCAGTTGCCCGGATTTCTCTGTGATAATTGGTAGCGCTAACAGTTTTTGGTCCACGTACAGTATCTGTGGCAGTGATATCCACACTTTAGATTCGGGCTGGGGATCTACAAAGTGAGTGCAGTCTATATCGTATATCTTATGCCTATTTGATTTCAAGCTTATATTATTCTGCTTACACTCACAAATACTTTTAACTTCATACAGCTATCCTTGTGTTGTTGGCCACGAAGTAAGCCCCCCCCCCTTTATTTTTCGTATTAAAAACTCACACATATATGTAGTGGGAAAATCCTTGCTAATTGCTGTCGCTTTCTCTTAACAGATTGTTGGCGTTGTAACAAAACTCGGCAAGAACGTAACTGAATTTAAGGTTGGTGACCGCGTTGGCATTGGTGCTCAGTGCGACTCTTGTGGTGAGTGCCACGAGTGTAAGAACGGTCATGAAAATATTTGTCGTACTGGTATGACTACAACATACGATGGACGTTGGAAATGCGGCGACAAGACTTACGGTGGTTACGCCGATAAGTGGCGCGGCAACAAGAACTTTGTATTCAAGATTCCTGACGACATGTCTAACGAACTGGCTTCCACCTTTTTCTGTGCTGGTGTCACCACTTACTGGCCTTTGAAGAATCATGGCGTTAACGAACAGTCTCACATCGGTGTCATTGGCCTTGGTGGTCTTGGACACTTTACTGTAATGTGGGCCAAGGCAATGGGCGCAAAGGTCACCGTCTTTTCGAGCTCTGACCGCAAGCGTGAGGATGCTTTTGTTCTTGGCGCCGATGACTATGTAGTCTCCAGCGACAGTGAGGCCGTTCTTGCTCGCGATCGCCAGCTCTCACACTTGGTGTGCACTTCGTTTGGCAACAATTTCGACTGGTTGCAGTTCCTCAGCATGCTCGAACCCAACGGTGTCTTCATCATGGCTGCTAATCCAGAGACTCCGCTCTCTAATATTCCCGCTGGCATTCTGCTCATGCGCCAGATCTCGATTGTCGGTACCGCTATCGGCTCGCCAAAGACGATCCGCAAAATGCTCGAGTTTGCTGCCGAGAAAAACGTTAAGCCTTGGATCGAAAAATACCCCATGGAAAAGGTCGTCGACGCTATCCAAGATTTGAGAGACAACAAGGCCCGCTACAGATATGTCCTTCAGCGTAACTAAACAACAAGGAAAATACACGTTTTTGGTTTTTTTTTCTGTATATATATTTCTATAAATAAATTCTAAGGTATGTGTAAATCACTACGTCATCGGTGTTTTGTTATGTATGTCTTTTGATATATGATCTGTGCCCGCAGTTAGCAGAATTGGTACAGCGTAGCACCATGATTAGCCAGTAATATACCGGTGGTTCAGGTACGGTGGCGCGCATAATTTTCTGTATAATGTCAAAGCACGGGACACAATAGCTGCGATATTTCTGACTCTGTGTATCGTAGCTTCGCCTTTGGGTGAGTCTATGATCACAACGTAAACACAAGATATGAACTTGTCAGTTTCTGAAGGTGGAGCAATATAATACTTTAAGTGAGCGTCCGGTGGGTGTATACTGTAGGCCATCGTGGTATAACGCATTTGCAACATCAAAATTGATAAAAATAAACTTATTTAGCGATAATTGTCACTTAAAATATAACATATGACATACTGGATGGATGAAGCCGCTGTCACTACAAATTGACTTAGGTCTAAAATTATACAGATGATTGTGCTGTGAAAATGTATGATAGAAGGCTTATAAAAGACTAATATACAACACATGGATCACTATGCCTTCGTCACTGCGTATAAACATTTTAAGTTTATAGCTCTTCGGCAGCTATAATTTAACATTGAATTAGTTTTCTATGTGGCGGATCAATACAGTATAACAAACGACACATACCCCAGCCAATGACACCGCAAGCCAATCGAGCACCAGAGTTTCCGGTCAATTTTGAGTCTGGTGTATCACCTTTGCCTAAATCATCCTTTCCTTCGTGCAGGACAATACCACGTCTATTTATCATTTGCGTTACAGTGATGTGATAAAAATATATATGATCCGTTATATTCATTTGTTATTTCGCTTGAGTAAACTTTGAATACATAATGGATAAGATCTTTTGTCGGTTTACATACCCTAGAATCGAATTCTTGCCTGAAAATTCCAAAGAATCAACCGTTAAGCGAACGTGAACAGTATCATTTGCATCTGCAACTACATTGCCAAAATCGCCAACGTGCTTAACTTTGTCGGTCGGACCGCCGTGAGTATGGTTGTAAGGATTGAAATGAGGTCCAAATGATTCACAGCCTATCATCATATAATCACGGTTATTACATATTCAAATCATTCAAAAAGCTCTTCTCTTGTGCTTTAAAATGTTATATGGAATATGGACATATACCTCTGCTAAGATCTCCATATTGATGAATGTGTAAGCCATGCTCACCGGATGAGACGTTCGAAATGTTTCCGTAAACTTCAGTCTCATTGCTGCCGTCTTTTTGAGCGAACCAAATTAAGCCGACGACTGCATATGCGCCATTTCGAATATAAGCAACAGCGTTGACCATAGTAGCTATGAGGAGAGTCCAAAAAGGTATGGTTTGAAAAGTTTGAAGAAGCTGTAAGCTTTTTATATAGACGGCGGAAAGAAGCTTTGTGTGCTGTGCTGATCACGACCTATTGAGAGGCAAAGTCTTTTTATACGAGTGGAGGCAGGATGCCTTTCTCACTTTGAACGCCGTTGCTTTATCGCAGCGGCTTAGAAGTATAAATAGAGCTTAGTCGTTTCACTTCGCCACCACGTATTACGTATGTATTACATATTCAAGTGATGGTGTCACGCCTATCTATTGGAGGCTCAGACACGCAGGTGCGTCAGTGAAATTTGACTGGGTGCCGCATTTGCATTAATCCCATTTTCGGTGGAAAATGAAGGATGGTGCTCAGCCCATCGACCATTATTGCAAACAAACACAGAAACTTAAGCACCATTTCAGCTATTCTTTATACTCATTTCCTTTTCCATTTTCTCTATCATTGTCCTGCAAGTTCACTAGCAGCGACTATGAAGGGTATTGCTTAAAATGATAAAACAAGAGCGTATCTTCATGCCTTGTGAAATCGAGACGTAGGCGTCCCACTTTCTTATCGAACACATGAGAAGATCATCATCATGGCATACTCCTCTCTCCATTTTTTTACCGTTTTGCGAATGTCTTCGGTTTATGTTACAACAAGCCAATTTGCACATTGTGTAACCGTAAAAGATTTTGCAGTTGTTTTCGATGAGGCAGAGCCAAAGATGCTAGTACTTTAATTCCGGAGATGTACACAGGGGATTTCCAGCAGCCATTAACGCAAAAGAAACAGCCACTTAACAGAATTCTACAACTGCAAGAGAGACAGGCTTGGTTTTCCTTCACTAGCTTCTACGGAGAGAGGAAAACAGGTTTTGATACGATATCCTATGTATCTTTGGTATGCAATACCAGTGATAGATGGACAGGAGTAGTAGTACATACTTTTTATTTATGATATATTCAACAGGAAATCATGATTATACTGTAGATGAAGATGTAGAGTAGCATATACTGTATCTAACTTCTAGATGATCATATCGTCGTGCTGGTAGTTTACGAGAGCGTAGACTTCTGTATTACATACTAAATTTTCGCTTTTTTGTGAACACGAATTTATAAAGTCTGCCACAATCTCTAGATAATCAAATAGGAGCACGGCTGCTAACACTTAAACAATTACCCCCCTTCATCAAAATTTTGGTCCATACTGGAAGAAGAAGTCGACAGTAATTACACAGCACATGGGAACCCTTAAATATTACATAAACCTGTATGTCAATAACAAGTAAAGGATTTATTGACTAATGTATACTGTAATGACCCTGACGAAAGTGAACAGTGACGCCAAGTTTAACAAGACCTTGGTGTACACTTAACCGCGATCTTCTGGAAGATCGTTATGCCGAGCGACTCGGTATGGATCAAACTTCGGTACTAAAATACATAGTGCGTACCGGAAGACTTGCTAGAAGGCAATGCATTTCTTGGTTTTACTATAGATGAAATAGTGTCAATATTATATTCACTTTTAAAAGAAGTATAACTTCACGCTTTATTATCGCATCGTTCTTAAAGGGCGCTAATCCCGTTCATTTCCTCTTCATTGGAGGTTCTGGTACCTATAGGCAGATAGTTTAAACGATTAGAAGAGTTACTTCAGAATTGTTTCTATGTTGATCTGATTGTGGAATCGGCTGCTATGTAGACAGGATTAACCAAATATTTGATTCACTTAAAAAAGATCAGTTAATAGGCAGGGAGTTATGTAAGCCACCGATCCCTCCTATCGATAAATTACAGTATCATCAATCCATTTTCCCTGAGTGTATGAGTTTCGCTTGCTTCAGGACGACTCTTCTTATATTACTTTCTTTGTATTTACTACATATCCTAGAAGGGATTTAATGTAGAGCTGGAACATTGTCTTTCCGGCTTATCTTCTTTTGGTGTGAGTGTAGAAAATGACATCATCACCACCGTTATTCACAACATATTTGGCTCTGTTTTCACTGCTGTTGTTTGTTTTTACATCTGAAGAGTCTTCAGAAATAAGGTGTGTTCGGATAATACACAAGGACAGAAAAAATCGCGTGACACAGCTCGGTTTGTCTCCTCTCTATTTGTACCTCATCAACTTGCATAACAGCCTTAAGACTGACAAAATAGAAAAAAAAGTTGATCCAGATTCCCATTCTTGCTTGAGAATTTGTTACACAATGCATGAACCACTACGACGGCTATTTCTTACGCCGTTTTGAGAACCTGTAAATCTTATTCTCTGGTGCAGCGCGAATCCGTCGTAATCATGTCAGAGTGCCCTACACCTAGAGGCTTGGCCGAGAATGCAGGCTTGTAACGTGTTAGGTTGACTACAGTGACATTTCGACCGATCTCCTGATTGACACTTCTTTTATATAGTAACCCTGACTTTGATCTAAAACAACTTGTCCTCGATCCAGAGTAATTGTCAAAAGCGAGATGGAAGAGGGGGAAATCCCTAAACATATGAAAAGTTTTTATAATATTTAGCTCTCACTGTCGTCATATATATTTGTTAAATATACAGTTCCAATATGCATATCTGGGGATGGTTAGTTTCTGGATTTTTAACGCTGGCGGCAGTGACCTTGACCGCGCACTCGATCAAACAACATCTGTGTCACTATTATACCCCTTCGATCCAGCGCCATAAAGTCCGTGTGCTTGCATACCCGGCAGTATATTCAGCACTAGCATGGTTTTCGTACCTTCAATACAATTACGAGACAGTCATTATGTTCTTCGCCACACTGTTCGAGAGTTTTGCAGTGTACAATGTCTACATGTGTTTGGAGGCCTATCTCGAACCGTTCCGTCAAAAGTACGCTGGACAAAAGATACCTATTACAACCAAAGTGTTTGGTATTTTTAAAATTCATCTGTAAGTGCTTGTCCCGCGTAATCGAGTTCCTGTATTCGAAATCAATTAACTCTTCTATGTATGATAATATGACAGCAACTCTAAATGGGGCCTACATTTTCGAGTAATTACCAAAATCCTGGTTCTACAATACCCAGTGTGGTAAGTAAAATTTCGATAGAAAAGGGCACGCATTCTTGTCTATATTTGGATTTAATTTAACTTTTGACAACAAATGTTACTAGGAATATCATAAACTCATTGATTTCAATCATTACCCAGGTCAAAGGTATGGAACCACCTCGCCAAGTTATCTGCTGAATTCACCCTTTATGAAGCATGTTGGACAATGGGTATGCTGACAGTAGGATGCGCACATTGATTTCAGGTGTTTACTGCGACGGCCAATTCGTATTCAATGGCGCATATCTATACCTGGTCATTATCAATTTCACTTCATTGTGCATTATCCTTATGGCAATGTTCACATATCTTTCAGTGTTCAACGAAGAGTGGCACCATGGCAGGATACGTGCGCATGCCATGTTCTGGTGGTAAGTTTGCCAACCACATGAGTATCCTCTATTTACGTGGTTTATGTGGTGGTATGCTAAAGAAGTCAGTGAGGTAACGGTATTTTCTCATTGATTTCTAGCGTAAAAGCACCAATCATGATCATCTTTTACTGTGGTGATATCCTACTTGCTGGACTGGGCCATTTTGGTGTCATTCAGGATTCACGACCGCAGCACAGTGGTGGCACGTTCTGGCCAGCCGATGCAGTTAAAAACGGCTATTATGTGCTGATTATTTGTGCTGTAATGTCACTTGTGGCTATATTCATGGAACGTTACTATGGCTTGGACCCAGAAGAGTATGCGCGATACGAAGAAGATTGTACTTGGTCTGCTTATATGCATGCGTTCGCAGATGGTTATCTTGCATTCATTCCCGACTTCTTCCGCAACGTATTTTCATGTGGCGGTGATACAGTGGTATTAGCAAAGAAACGGATGGATCTTCGACAGAATCACAAGCGACGACTGTCAGAAGACGAGCGACACTTGTTGCAACCGAGCGATATGGAAACGGCTCAACCGTTGGAGGACGAAGAGAATGTGTATGCGGCATTAGGGCAGCGCCGAATATCGATGGATGATGACGACGAAGATGATGGCCGGCTCAATGCATCAAGTGTACCCTTGAAACGTTTAGGTATATCATCATCGGCCAAGAGTGATGATCCCATACCGACCATTTCTATGCCTCCAGCGCCACGAAAATCGCGTATGATCAATCACAACGATCCAGTAGCTGTTGTATCTACCACTGGGTCTTCACATTTCCAGCCGCATGAAATAAGTAGGGCTCCTAATTTCTAGACTGTTTTCATCATCCACTGCACCATCTGTATAACCCTGTATAAATACGTCTTTTGATACCATCGACTTTGGCATATGTACATGAGATGTATAACGTAATCCAGCGAAACATTTGGAAACAAAATGAATATTTCGGAACGGAGTTTAGCTTTGGCCGTCGGGTTACTCTGCTTGAAAGCTAATAGCGGAATCCTGGGTGCAACAACAACCTTGTTTCTTTACTTCTTCCTTTTCCCCCTCGCCCCTTGTCAACCCTTTTCTGTGTTTTACGCCACTCGATTGTTTCGGAAAGGGGTTACTCGGACCAAATAAAACCATGAATCACTCTTTTCTTGTCCACATTTCCAAAAAGATCACCCGATCGCAACTTAACAATGCCCTGGCCTCACAGTTGCCATCCATGTCGTCGACGACGACCTCTTCTGGCGCACGATCTTTCTCGACTGCCGCCACAAGACCTGCCGTTACCATGTTAGCATCCGAGTCAGTACGTCAGTCTTTGTACAACCGAGGATCTTCGGTCTTTGTTGCACTGCAACCTATTCGCAGCGCAGCAGCAGTAAAGCGACACATGAGCACCCTGCACTTGCGAGAACAGGACCCGACCAACAATGACTCGCTCGGTGATGCTGCTGGAGGAGGAGGAGAAGGCGGTGCAGCAGCAGGCGGCAGTAGCAACAACAACGGCAACGGTGAGAATAATGGAGACGGTGATGACAAATCAGCGCGACGCGCGTTCAACGTGATTGACAATCAACTGCAAAAGCCGACTGTACCCGATGTGTACCCTCAAGTACTCGCCGTTCCCATCGCGCGTCGACCCTTGTTTCCTGGTTTCTACAAGGCTGTTGTCATCAAGGACCCCAATGTTACCGGTGCGATTAAGGACCTGTTGAAACGTGGCCAGCCCTATGTCGGTGCGTTCTTGCTCAAGGATGAAAATGTTGACGTCGATACTATCACCAATTTGGATCAAGTGCACAAGGTCGGTGTATTTGCGCAAATCACCAGTGTGTTTCCGGCCAATTCCAAAAATAAGGAAGAGGGCGATGGTGGGTTGACAGCTGTACTGTATCCACACCGACGTATTCAAATTACGGACCTTATAAATACGACGGGCAAGCCTGTAGAAGCTGCAGTGGAAGAAGTTAAGGCCGAGGAACAGGAACTTGCTGTCAAGGAAGCAGAAACTGTGGCAAAGGAAGCAGAGGCAGTAACTGAACGTGCACAAGGTAAATAGTTGGTTCTGGAGAGGGGTGTGGGATGTACAGAAGATGTTTGTTGGATGTATATTAAGCCGAGAACTTCGTAATCACCAGAAGAGTCGAATACCGCTGCTGAAACTGAAAAGGAACCACAATATGCTACGTCGTTTCTGGCCAACGAGCACGCTGTATCACTTGTCAACGTCGAAAATATGATTGATCCACCATACGACAAAAAGGATCCGATGATCCGCGCTGTCACTTCCGAGATTGTTTCTGTGTTCAAGGAAATTGCATCACTCAACCCGCTCTTCCGTGATCAGATTGCCAGCTTCTCCATGTCGCAATCAGCTGGCAATGTTTTTGAAGAGCCTGCCAAGCTGGCCGATTTTGCTGCTGCCGTGTCCACTGGCGAACCACTCGAATTGCAAGAAGTCATGGAAACGCTGCCTGTCGAAGATCGTCTACAAAAGGCACTTATCGTGCTCAAGAAGGAGCTGATGAACGCCCAACTGCAAAACAAGATTTCCAAGGATGTGGAAAGCAAGATCGCTAAGCGTCAGCGCGAATACTACTTGATGGAACAGCTTAAGGGTATCAAGAAGGAATTGGGTTTGGAGAGCGATGGCAAGGACAAGCTTGTGGAAGGATTTAAGGAGAAAGCTGGCAAGTTGGTGATGCCCGAGGGAGTGCGCAAGGTCTTTGACGAAGAAGTCAACAAGTTAGCACACCTCGAACCTGCTGCATCCGAGTTCAATGTGACTCGCAACTACCTTGACTGGCTTACTCAGGTTCCATGGGGTCAACGCTCGCGTGAAAACTACAACGTCAGCCACGCTAAGACTGTGTTGGATGAAGATCATTATGGTCTTCAGGATGTCAAGGAGCGTATCCTCGAATTTATTGCTGTCGGGAAGCTGCGTGGCACTGTCGAAGGCAAGATTTTGTGCTTGTCAGGTCCTCCTGGTGTTGGGAAAACCTCGATTGGAAAGAGTATTGCACGCGCTTTGGATCGAGAGTTTTATCGATTTTCTGTTGGTGGTTTGACAGACGTGGCTGAAATCAAGGGTCATCGACGAACCTATGTTGGTGCCATGCCGGGCAAGGTTATCCAGGCTCTGAAGAAGGTTAAGACCGAGAACCCGCTGATTCTTATTGATGAAATTGACAAGATCGGTCGTGGTCACCAAGGCGATCCCTCTTCCGCACTGCTCGAGTTACTGGATCCAGAACAGAATAGCAGTTTCTTGGACCATTACATGGATGTCCCTGTTGATCTTTCCAAGGTTTTGTTTGTATGTACTGCCAATGTGCTTGATACCATTCCTGGACCCTTGCTGGATCGTATGGAAGTGATCCAATTATCGGGTTATGTCGCTGAAGAAAAGGCTGCAATTGCATCCAAATATTTGGCACCAAGCGCACGCATTGCCTCTGGCTTGGAAAATGTCAACGTAAATCTTTCTCCTGAAGCCGTGGATGCATTGATTCGAAACTACTGCCGTGAAAGTGGTGTCAGAAACCTCAAAAAACACATTGACAAGGTTTTCCGCAAAGCTGGTTACCAGGTCGTGGAAAAGGTCGCTGCATTGCAGATTGATGAAGATGTCAAGGTAGAAGAAAAGAAGGAACCGGTTACAGAAAATGCCGCTGCTGGTGCCGAAAGCACGTCGGTAGATAAAACAGAACACAAAGAAGAACACAAGCCTTTGTCCGTACCTGAAGACATCAAGGTCGATATCACCGCCGATAATTTGAAGGATTATGTCGGCCCACCTGTTTTCCAATCTGACCGTATCTACGAGACTACGCCTCCTGGTGTCATTATGGGTCTGGCATGGACAAGCATGGGTGGCTCGTCGTTGTATATTGAATCTGTGCTCGAGTCTTCATTAACACCAAAGTCGACGCCAAACCTGTCCAAGACCGGTCAGCTGGGCGACGTGATGAAGGAATCCACAAGCATCGCATATACCTACGCCAAGTCGCTCATGGCAACACGCTTCCCCAAGAACAAGTTCTTTGAAAAGGCACGCCTGCATCTCCATTGCCCTGCCGGTGCAGTACCCAAGGATGGTAAGCTTCGCGAAAACTTGTTATTTATCTGAGTTCTATGGAAACATAAGGCTAAAAACGTCAATCCGGCGAAACAAATCATAGGACCTTCTGCTGGTGTCACCATGGTTACTTCGCTGGTTTCTCTAGCCTTAAACAAGTCAGTGAGCCCCAACATTGCGATGACGGGTGAACTCACTGTCACTGGTCGCGTGCTCAAGATTGGTGGTTTGAAAGAAAAGACGATTGCCGCAAAGCGATCCAAGATTGATACCATTTTATTCCCCAAGGACAACCTTTCTGACTGGGAAGAGCTTGCAGATCATATCAAGGAAGGCATGACGGGCATTCCAGTCGAGTACTATGAAGACGTATTTAAAGTTTGTTTTCCAGATGTTTCCAAGGACAAGGCTGAGAACGTCTGGGCCCATGTGCTGAAACCTGAAAATGAAGAAACATCCACCACCTCCTCATCCTCCTAGATCTCTTTCAAATAATAGAACGATAGAAAAAAAACCAGATCAGCCCTCGATTCTAATAGTAGTTCTGATAGTTACATGTATATTGTTTCCTCCCCTCCCCCCTCTCTGTTTGTACTATTTTCCATAATGTGCTTGTAAAAAGTCCACTCTGCTCCCGAATTTATAAAGAAATGTTGGTTGTACCACATAAAAAAATGCCGAGTTATGTCATTTGTGCGATTGACAGAAGTTTGGGCTTGACAATACCGCTATATATTCTTAGAGTCTTTATTTAGGCAAAATAATCATTAAGTGCAATATAGCTCGAACACCTATTGAGTGTGCATGAAGCACTAGTTGGCTAGAAGACAGTGGTGACGCTGGAAAGCCTTAAAAAGTATCTTTTTGCTAATGTGTGTGTTGCATAAATTGATAGCAGATCTAACTAAAAAAAGATATTCTAATACCGTCTTTGTTAAATAAAAAGCGGTATTAAAGCGCACTTCTCTTTTTGATGTTTATCAAACGGCCCTTCTTCCTGTGAAGTAGATCAAGCGCACTCAAGTATTGAACAACTAAGATACCATTGGTCATGCATCTTTTATATACACATCACCGACAGATACTATAGACACATACACAACAAAATTTACTCTAGATCGAACGTCCCATATTCAATTGTCTTTTTTACAGCCTAAACATCACGTACATCAAAATGATACAGTACCGTATCAAAGGATAATTTAAGTAAAGCAGCAAAAGTCTACTATACTTTTCATTCTTCACATAATGGCGGCCATTCAGCATCAGGCTCGTTCTGGTACCGGTCAAAATTATCCTTAAAGTATGTCCAGCTAGAAACGCTTTTGGAATTGGGATCATAAGAACTGGGAGCGTGACTATATGCTGTCACTCTATTCTCGATCTCGCTGCGTAAGATTGGGCTGATAAGTTCTTTGTATGTCGAGCCTTGAGGCAATTTGTGTCCTGTGCAATGATATACTAGGTATCCTTGCTTGTCACCCATTTTCATGAATGGTGCAAAGTGGGAGACCCGTGTCCAGTGAACTTCGGCATGATCGATAGCACCTTGCTCATTTTCGACTTGAGCAGTAGGGCAGGTGAAAGTGAACAACTCGCCAGCTTTAATTTAGCCATCAAGTCAGTAACGTTTGCTATCATTTAATTGTTCATGTGTTTTATTATAAAGGTTTAAATCTTACCTTGATACATTTGGCGTGAGTCATAGGAAGCAAATTTGGGGTCGTCAGCCAAAGGATTCTTGTAGAATAATGGTATCTCAGTCATCAATTTAGTGGTGCCCGAAAAAGGGTTCTTGCGAACATCCAAGGGAATAAATGTCGGCAAAGCCATCTGTACCGGATCATTGGCAATGTGTACCACTAGACAAAAAAGAAGCGAAGCAAGTATCACTTGGTTAGATTATAAGAGCAAGTGATTGTAGGTAAACATGTATCCACATATAAGAATCGAAGCCAACCTGGTACACGTTCTCCAGTCCATGGGTTCTCCCAATGAGTCAGCTTTTCGTGTGTCTTTGGGTCCAAGTAGTAAGTCAGTTCTCGTGTTGTTGCCAACAACTTGTTGTCCGCGATATGGGCTTTGCCGACGTTCATACCAACACAGTGAAAAATCTTTTTTGGTTGTTCGCCGGGAATGAACACGCTATGAATTACAATTCAGAATTTTATCAAGTTTTGTTTTACCATGTTATGGTGAAAAAAAACAGAGAAAAAGGGAGAGATTGAAAAGTTAGAAATGACAACACGGTATAGGCTTTAACGCAAATCTCAGTAGCTTACAATACTGAGCCTTCCCATTCGTAAAAGGTGTCGGCTTCTGGGTCATTAGAGTAGCGAAGACGAAGAAGTAGATCTGTTGAGGGGAACACGGGTTGCGATTGTAAATACTATTAATAAGTAGTGATAGAATATGTTCTTGCTTTTCCTTACTGCTCATTGTTGTGAGTTGGTGTTGTGAATTTCTAAGGAACGACAGTACCACGCGGCGGCATAGCAGTAAATATTTCGGAACCATGGGTGCACTAGGTTGCATCATGCATATGATAATAAAGCCGTCGCGCCAAAAATCATAATACTGTAGTAGCAAAAGGTGGACAATTCTATACCTGAAAGCATACTGCTGTTCATTGAAATTAACCTTACGCTAATCTAGCATACTATTCTAAGCACTGAATATCATCAGCGGTTGATCGAACCCGCAGCAAGCACTAAGTAGCACGCGCACACATAATCCAGCTATATGCTTTACCTTTTGAAAGCCATACCTAAACTTACCATTGTCGGGCTTGAAGCAAGAAGATGAAGCGAGAGAAAGCATAGAAAGTATAGAAAGCTAGAGGAGATGACATTAACAAAGATGATGAAGACGCTCGACTGCGAGTGATCATTGCTAGTATCGTCATCTTTCTTGACATACACATATTCTTAATAAAATGACACTTTATATCGTCTATTGTTGTTGTTGTTGCTATTACTGTCCTCGTCTTTTTAGACGACAGGGCGCAGCGCGGCCAGAGAGCTACTAAAGGAAGGATGTAGAAATAGAAAAGGTGTTAATAAACTCTGAGCCATCATCACCACGACCCTCTTATTTGACACACACACACACGCACACACATCATGCATACAACCATATATGACATCATGTGTTTCAATCTTATTAAAGATACTGAGAATAATGACGATAAAGAAAGTAAAATGGATGGATGGCGCGATGCGAGCGTTTCGTATGACTATCATTCTTGTTTATATGAATCAGACTCGTTGATTCAAAAAAGCGTGAATAATCTGTTGTCCAGTAGAAAGCTGATCTAAAGTGATGAGGACAAAACTACGGAAGAGCAATGATGCATGTCTCATGCAACAGTGCAGAAACTGAGAGATCATTTTTAACGAGCGATTATATTTTATATACTCGATGGAACACCGTTAGCTAGTATTTAAAAGGCAACGATATCGGTATCAGTTATAGCTGCGGATCTGCTTTACATGTTGTACGCTTTATTGATGGACTTATGTGAGCCACGTTTTGGAAGGGAAGCAACAAGTGGACAGTGTCGTTTGGAAGGAAAAAAACTGACGGGAACCAATTTTATTTTTCTGATCGGCTGTCTGAAGTAGGTCCTCTTTCAAAGCAATCTTTCGCTATCATCTACTGTCAAAGACGCATGATATTAGATGATTGGCGTGGATGCTTTTCAAATTCGCATATTCGAAGCCCATAGTCTCTACTTACCAAAAGTCAAGTATCATAAAATCAAGGATTCACAATGGCTATATCATGCATTTGTTTAGAGCGGCGTAATAGAACGAAGTTAGGTCCAAGTCAACGGTTGGAAAACAAGTATGTACTACGTGGAAACCTCATCATCTTTGAAGTTAGTACGGTGTAATCTAATACTACATATTTCATCGCTAGCTTCTAAGGATCACCTCACCCGAGGTCATCGTATAACGTGTCATCAAGCCCTTTAGAATGGATTAATAGATATGTACCAAAGAGACCGTATAACTTTACAGCGTAAAAGTTCTACCAACGATGGTGAAAAATTAGGCTGGGAATATTTTTCAACGTTATGCAGTAAGCAGATTTCGTCGATAGCTTTTTTCCCGCGCACTTTATTTTCACAGAATAAAATGCTTATACTACTTGCATTATTCCAACTACCATAAATTTTGCTTCTAGCACGTGCTGATGAAGGGTTATCCAACAAGCAATGTGATGGTTGTATGATCTTGATCCTTGACGAATAAAAGATGAAGAAGCAAGTAATAGACTGTATTCCAGCTAGTGCAAGCGCGTTGTATAACAGAACAGCACAGTAAACTGTTGACAATTCCCGTAATTTTACTCGTCAACGAGTCAGTGTACCGCTTAAATTGGTCAAGAGAAGAGGAAGCAGGTTATATATATCTCAGTTGGTGCAAGCGCGTAGTAGTATAGCAGAAATTACTGTACACAATGATCTATTGACACTACACTTAATTTTATTCAGCAAGGAGTCAGTGTACCGAAAGAGAGAATGCGAGGAACCGACGTCTTTATACATAAAAACCGCGATCTGCACTACCAATAACAGGAGCAAGAAGACTACCGAAATGAAGGTCTCGTAACATTACTATTCCTGGGTACATGTTGCAATAATCACCAAGAGAGTTATAACTATTATTGCAAATCCTGTATACTATTGTCTGCCAGGCGTCTAGTATAAGTTTCTAGCATATGGTTGCTTCTTTTGAATATGGCTATTAGGAGTAATCATGCGGAAACATAAGAAATCTGACCTCCGGGATATAGAAATTGGGATTATATAAACAGGAACCATTCAGGTCCGCCAATTTCATTTAGACCGTTTTCTAAGCTTGTGCACTGTCTGTGTCCCAGTAATACATGTTTAACTAGACACACCCAACAAAAAGAAAACATACTGTATCTTCCTTCTTTTTCTTTTACATTTCATCTATCTCTCTTTACGCTATCGCGGGTCATGCAAAGTTTATGCCAAGTTGGAATGAAAAATAAGGCGAATAATTCTCCTGTGAGAAATCTTTTTGATGGAAAATCGATACAGCGTGGTAAATAGAAAAACCCAAAATTTTGAGATGTACACGAATTTTAGTTAAAGCGGGTGGTCAAATTGGTTAATGTGCAAGGGGGGGGGAGAGAAGCTGTATCACCCTAGCTTCCCATGGAGCTTCTGACATAGTAAGCACGGTACAATCTGACGCATATATAAGAGAAAAATTCACACCAGATATATTCTGTCTTTCTTGCTTTTCCCCAAATGTCTAACGATAACCGTAAACCCACTATTGCTATTATTGGTGGAGGGTAAGAATTTCAGTAGTTACATCTCTTTGAAGGAGATAAGCATAAGGCAACGACATCATTCAACGTCGAAGTTTTCATTCGTTCTGTTGTCAGCAAGAAAAAACAACGCTTATTCAGGTCCAAAAGGTACCCGACGTATGCTGACAAATGTGAACTACACATGTGTTTAGGTTCAGTGGAATATTTTCTGCTATCCGAGTCAAAAAAGAGCTTGGTATTCAACCCCACATCTTTGAAGGATCAAAGGACTTCGGCGGAACTTGGCATTTAAACACGTAAGGGTCAATCATTTAAAAAACGGGTTTATGGCAGCGGTAAAATAAACGAAAATTTTATAATGCAGATATCCAGGTTGTGCCTGTGATGTTCCTTCTCACTTGTACTCATTGAGCACCGACTTAAACCCCTGTAAGTCGAGAAGATACGTCGATTGAAAGCCAGTATGCAGATAAATTCGTTTCCGACTTATTCACTTATTACGAATCATTCATTCTTTAGACTGGTCGAAGAAGTACAGTCCTCAGAGTGAAATCCATGACTATATGCGAGGCCTTGTCGACAAGTATGATCTCCGCAGCAACGCTACGACAAATTGCGAAGTTGTCAAAGCAACCTGGTTAGATGATGAGCGTAGATGGAAGCTGGATTATCGTAATCGTCTTGATCCTGAGCACGAGCTACAAACTGTGTATTACGATGTGGTGTAAGTTTACCTGTTATCTATCAGTACTAATGATAAATGTATTATGCCCAAAAAGAAAAAAAACCCACTTTGAAATGGTTTGTGTATTTGTTAGGTTCGTAGCAATTGGCTCTATCAGAGTCCCCAAAGTTCCAGAACAATTCAAGGCTTTCGAAGGAACAGTTGTCCACACCGCCATGTGGGATTCTTCGATTGATTTTACGGGAAAGAAGGTTGCCGTCATCGGTAGTGGTGCGAGTGCTGTTCAAGCCGTTCCTGAATTGTCAAAGGTTGCCTCAAAATTGCATAATTATCAGCGCACCGCCATCTGGTGCCGTCCTCGCGGTCAATATGCTTACTCGGCCTTGACCAAGTTCTTGTTCCGTTGGTGCCCATTGTTGATGAAACTTTATCGCCTCAAATTCTATCTCATAGTAAGTCGTCAAGTGCAACAAGAATGGAGAAGAAAATGCTCCGCGCTAGTAGCTCCATCAGATAAATAAATCTCACTCCGATTTATCCACATAGCTCGAGCTTAATTATGTTATCTTCGGATATTTCAAGAGCTTAATTGCTCGCATGGTATCACGATCACTTGTAAATGCCATGAAGAAGCGCATTTTGAAGCAAGGCCGACCTGACCTCGTAAAGAAGCTTATCCCCGATTATGCCGCTGGGTGCAAACGCATTGCTGTCACTGATGATTATCTCGAAGCATTATGCCGTGATAACGTGGTCGTAGAAAAAAGTAGCATCACAGAGGTCCATGGTCGCACAATTGTTACGGCGGACGGAAACAAGGAAGAATACGATATCTTGGTCTTGGCTACAGGTTATGATGTCCAGGGCTTCCTTGGTAACTTGACTGGTAAGTTTTTCTCTTCGCTGTACTTCGTTTCATACCATAAAAAGCAAATCAGTCGCTTATTAGTAAGTAATTTGCGATACATAATAGTTCAAGGCAAGCATAAGCAAACATTGAACGACTCGTGGCAAGATGCTTTCCCCGAAATGTACAAGACCACCTGCATTAATGGATACCCGAACATGTTCATTATTCTTGGTCCCTCGAGTATTTTGGGCCATAACAGTGTCTTGACTATGACCGAAACTCAAGTTAATTATATCGTGCAAGGCTTAAAATTGATGGTCAAGGAGAACCTTGTTGCTTTCGATCCAACCAAGAAGGCTCAAGACAAGTTTGTTGCTCAGCTCAAGGATGATCTTGAAAATACAGTGTGGAAGAAAGGAGGTAAGGATTGTTATATATCTACTATATTAAAAATCTGTTTTTCATTAATATTTTTATCATAAGGTTGCAATTCATGGTATGTGAACAAAGAAGGCGATGTCACCGCCAATTGGTCGAGTACAGTGACCCGTTTCTGGATCAAATTGCGTAAATTCAAGAATTTTGATGATTTCAACATTTACAAAGAATAAACAGACAAAGATTATATTGTTTTATGGCCTATTATTACTACCACTAGTAGTACCAGCACCGTCATTACTACTGCTACCAACAGGTGCAGGTGTACTAAGCATTATCTCCACTGCTCGATTCATATTGTTGTGACCTGCCGAAAAGGCACGCATGATAGTTTCTCGTGGATGATCGGGAAACATACTCATCAGTATTTGGACGTCTTCTTCGGGCGGAGGCTGGACTTCCGCTGATGCACCACGACCTGTTAAGGTGTCAATGTATTCCTAAGTAGTTCATATGTGATATTTAGCTCGCTAGATTCAGCATTTTCCCTTTTTTTCTAGGCGGTTCCAATCATGCTACATTTTCTGCTGCTGTATTACCCTGACATCAGCTGTGTTTGTAGCTCGAGCACGGGCATTGTTGGTGCCAGCATTAGATCGCCGATTCCGTAAATTCGCTGCAGTAGTTAAGATTTCGGACGACCTAGCTGTTGTTGGCATGGTTGTTGATGACCGAGGAATAGGTCCAGATGCAAGTGAAGCGTCAGATACTCGAGAAGCAGCGTTTCGAACATATCTAGGAAACCGCCATTTCTTTACATTCCCCACGTCGGATCGATACAAGGCACCTGCCATCATTCCACAGATACATGGTACAATTGTTGCAAAAGATTGAGAAATCATCATCTTAAAGAATCAAAGCGTTGTCCATGTTTAGCTTTCGTTCCTTTCCTGATTTCCTACATAGCTTTTTTTACTTGTTGTATTACCTGAAGCGCTGGTGCATAAAGGAACATTTTGTCATTCAAAGTAGCTCCGAATATCCGGAAGCGGTAGGTGGCAGGAATAATGCGATGATATTGGTATAACATGGAAAAGACCAAAGCATAACTATGTTTATAATTCAATTCGAACAAACAAATTGAGTATCAACCTTCTCCCCGCTTAAGTAATACAGATGCAGGAAAGACATTCTTGTACTTTATATCACTTACGGCCCTCCTGGTATCCGTCGGAATCCCAGTTTCGCACCTGACACTAATGCACCGAGTTCAAGGAACGTTGAAACCCATAATGTGATAAACAAAAATGCCTATACATTATAGGTACCAAAAACTTCAATATATTGACGACGGGCAGACAGTAAATTGACCAGGAAACAAAGGAATGTGCTTACTGCATATTTCGCGCTGCCGTACTGCCGTTCAATAATACGCATAGAGTAAATTATGAGTAAGCCGAAGAACAATTCACCCGAGTTTGTGAATGCGCAATGGGATGTAAGTAGTCGCCAGAACTATATCAGTAATTGTTAGCCAGATTATAGCTCTCTCTCTTTCATTCAAAAGTTACACGATGTAAATATAATACCTGGTGGTGAAGGGTGACATGAGGACTGAGCTGTAGATGGAAAATGGGCTTCAAATCGAGAATGGAGGCAAGGACAGAGCAGGTTCCCACAAACAGAATGAGGAGCTTAGTGGTGGGTACATTGTAAAACCCTGAATGGCACAAGCAACAAGTTTACGAGAACTATTTAAGTTTTCTTTTTATGTACGTAAGCAGTGGGTTATATAATATATACCTGAAGGTCCGGCTGTTTGCATAGTGAGGGAAAGCACAGTTCAGCGTTCAAAAATGAAAATGCGCGGATCAGCTATTGTGACTTTTTAAGGTTTTGAGAGCCTTATTGAGTGTACGTATATCTTGTTGCGTAGCAAAATAATAATCGTATCTGTCATGTTTTTTTCTGTATTTATCAATAATAACGCTATTTCACGCAAGAATAATCCTTTGATACATTGGTAAGTGTGTTGATGAGATAGGTTTCTATGTATAACGTCCACCATTAAAAACGACCAGCGCCCCTCACTCGGCTCTAAATGACAAAATTTACAAGCTGTCCATTCTTGGCAACAATAGCTCTGCGAATAGGCTTATCCGCAAGCCATTTCTGGCCCTGTGGTGTATCCCGTGCCAGTTTTTCAATCGTTGCAGCATCGCTGGCAAGTGCGACAGGGACAGTGATATTCAAACGGGTCTTGCCATTCACCTAATCATATAATAGATACTTATTAGTAAGCTGGGCGTCTCCGTCTGTTTCCCTGAGAATATCCAAGCGTGGTTCCATAAGAAATTACCTGAATCACACAGTCTACAGTATCCTTTTCCAAAGCCTTTTCTTCAAATACTGGCCATGGCTGAGCAAATACACTTCTGCTACTGTTGTTGGTTTGGATGGTGATCGCTTCCCAGCATTCTTCACCTATAGTAGGCGCCACAGGTGCCATCATGGTAACTATTGAGCGAACAGCATGCTGATATACAGGGGATGAAGGTTGCAACGAGGATGCACTGACGTGGTTTGACAGTTTGATCAGGTCGGAAATAGCGGTGTTTAAGCTGTATGTGGTGGACATGGCTTCAGTGACCTGCTTGATGGTAGTATGTGTTTCGCGGTAGACATCTCGTTCTTCGCTGGTCATCTTGTCCAGTGCAGGAATATCAGTGCAGGGACTGTCGTTGCCAACAGACTCTGCAAGTTTCAACACCTTCGCAAGCCAGCGCTGCATGCCTACAATACTTGTGTCTTCCCATTCAAGGACCTCAGAGGGCGGTGCTTTGTAGAGGATGTGTAAACGGACAGGATCAACACCATGTTGGTTTACGACGTTCTTTTTTAGTTTTGATTAGTAAAGGAAATGCTGATGAGGCCTTTTTTCATGTATGTGTTTAAATACTTACAACAGGATCAACACCGTTGTATTTGCTCTTGGACATTTTTTCAAAGCTAATTAGTGGAGTTTCACCGGTAGCAATGATCTTTGGATTTTTTGGTTCTGGATATGGTTTTTTTGTACATTAGCAACAAAATAATGGTCTTCAAAGTTATATTAAAATGTCGTATTGCTGAATTACCACTAGTGTCAACTTCTTCAGGCTTCAAGAATCGCTGTGTTGCAGGATCTTTGTAAGTTTGACCGTGAACCATACCCTAAATTTTGGACATGGGAATACCAATACCAATATCAATATGCTTTTCTTTATACATTAATCACAGCAAGGTCACATCCTCACCTGAGTCAAGAGAACATTGAATGGCTCGCCATTTCCAGGCTTAATATCGGGAGTTGCATGGTAAGCACCATTTCTTAAAAGGAACTTTGAGTAGAACCGCGAGTACAGCAAATGAAGAATAGCGTGTTCTACGCCTCCAATGTAAATATCGACAGGCAATCGCGCAGAAGCCTTTTCTGGATCGAATGGCCTAGTATTTAGCATGATCAGTTTGGAAAAGATGTCGCACACTCTCCCGTATTTTACCAGGAGAAAAACAAAACTTACAAAGAGGTATTGTGAGGATCTGTGAATCTCATAAAGTACCAAGACGAGTCGACAAATGTATCCATCGTATCTGTTTCACGCTTAGCGGGCCCGTTACATCTAGTGTAATCTTCATCAATAAGCCAACTCTTTGCTTCTGCAACGCTTTGTTCTTCTTTATTATCTAATGGACTTACTTTGGACATTTGCAGTTGACCCAGTCTTCTGCCTGTGCAAGTGGAGAGCCACCCTTTCCTGTGAATGATATATCAAGAGGCAAATGCACAGGAAGCTGCTCGTTGGGTACAGGCACCACCTAATACATTCAATATCCGTATAAGCCTAAAAGCTAGGCCTGCTATCCTCTGACTTTAATTGTTCTAATTTCTTACATCGCATTCAGGACAGTGAATGATGGGAATAGGAGCGCCCCAATAACGCTGTCGAGACAAAAGCCAATCTTTGAGACGATACTAGTCGAAAAGCGCATAATTAAGAGAAATTAATACGAACATCTCGTTATCTTTTTCAGAAACTTAATGGATTTAACATAAAAAAGCGCGCGACTTCAATACCTGTGTGGCACCATGGCCAAATCCGATCTTGCTGGCATCACGCATGATAGCCTTCATAGCTTCCTGGGACTTCATGCCTGCATAAGGACCAGACAATGCACTGAGTACACCTTGAGCTGTAAATGGTTCGGCATAGTCCAATGGCTTGTCTGTTTCCTTGATGCTAGGCTCCACCACAAACTTTACTTTATCCACAACCTTATTGGTGTGGCAGAAATCCCAATCACGCTTATCGTGTGCTGGAACGCCCATCACCGCACCTGTACCATACTCAGCAAGAACATAAGGTGCTACGTAGATGGGAATATCTTCCTTTGTAAGTGGATGGTTCACATACAAACCGGTGAATACGCCTATAATAAAGAAACAGGTACGAACCCGAGTACTTAGTACCTCTTTACCCGTCGACATTTCTCAGATGTATGTATATAAACGTTACCCTTTTTGTTTTCTTCTGCTTCTTCCATATTTTGAACTTTATTCAAATCGTTAACGAATTCCATAACCGAAGCTGCTTGTTCTTTAGGAAGAGAACTAAAGTTTTATCACCACAAAACATAGTTATAAAACCATGTCTTTTTCTGAACTAGATCACTGTCTATTTTTGTACTCACTCTTTGTTAACAAGCGGATGCTCTGGTGCGACGACGAGGTATTGAACACCAAATATGGTGTCTGGTCGACTAGTAAAGACTTTGAGAGAACTGACCTTCTCCGTGGGGGTGGTCTGATAATTCCGCAATAAGATGAAATAGAGCGTTAGTAATCCACAACACGTATATAAGCAACAACAATACAAAATAACCTTCACCCCCCCCTCCACAATATTTACAGTTGTTTACTTGTAACAACACTTACCAAGGGGAAATCGAATTCGGCACCCTTTGATTTTCCAATCCAGTGACGTTGCATTTGTTTGACACGCTGAGGCCAGTTCTCCAACAAATCGATATCCTTCAGAAGATCCTAAATATCCCGCACATCTTATTGTATGAGTCGCTCTTTCTCTGTCTTTCTCTCTCTTCCACTCATAATGAACTTTTTTCTGAATAACCGTACCTCTGAGAAATCCGTGACTTTAAAGAACCACTGTTTCAACTTTTTGCGTTCTACAAGGGCACCCGAGCGCCACGATTTTCCTTCATGATCCACCTAGAAGCAGTAATTCGACAGTTTGCTCAGCAACGCATGTGCAACATAAATATAGACAGATGTGATATATGTATGGATAACTTTACCTGTTCATTGGCCAGGACTGTCTGATCCACTGGATCCCAGTTCACTACAGCTTCTTTTTGATACGCCAAACCCGCTTTGTACATTTCCAAAAAGATATATTGAGTCCATTTGTAATAGGATGGATCACATGTAGCCAATTCCTACACAAAAGAAAAAAGTGCGAACCAGTGAGTTTGTCTCTTTTTTCTGGCTACTTTTCTTTTCCTCTTATTCAAAGATACGCTACCCTTGACCAATCGAACTCCAAACTAAGCATGCGCATTTGCTCTTTCATAAGCTCAATGTTCTTGACTGTCCACTCGGCAGGATGGATCCCGCGCTCGATAGCTGCGTTTTCTGCTGGCAGGCCAAATGCATCCCAACCCATTGGATGTAATACCTACATAAATATGCCCGTTCATTATTTACCGTCCATAAATAAGCTATTTTCATCATCTTCCTTTTCCTTGCACCCTCACTCTGTGGTTTTCTTTTCTTTACGTTATATCCACTCATATGACGGAAACGCTGCAAAGTGTCGCTAATGGTGTAGACGCGAACATGACCCATGTGCAACATGCCACTCGGGTAAGGAAACATGGACAAGACGTAATAGTTCGGCTTGTCTTTTGTCTCGAGGTTCTTGAATGGTGGCGATTCAGCCCACCGAGCTTTCCACTTGGCTTCCATGGCGCCGAAATTGAGTGATGCCTTCTTTGTGGACTTGTTGCTGGCATTAGGCGTTGCCCTCGTCGTGGTTGCGTAAAGACGGTTGCTTGAGTTTCTAAGAAACGTACAACGTGCAGAAGACGACGCGCGTAATGGTGTCGTCCACGGCTGTAGTTGACACCGAAGCATTGTGTTTTCTTCCCCTTTTTCAGAAGTTTACTTAGATTGGAACCGGAGATACACCTTTTTTTGTTTGACAGCATGGTTGTGTGCGCTTGATGGCTGAGTTAACCTGTCTTGTCACCTTCTGAGCTTATATTTTCTAATCTGTGGAATATCTTTAAAGCGAGCGTCTTCGAAAGCATCCAATCCATGAACTACTACATCATACACAGAGAAAAGGTGATATCGTTTATTTTCGTGTTGCTTTATTATATTTTTATCCCTTAACATAGGCATGTTTTATAACCATTTGCGCGTCCCTGAGAAAGCGCTCTGGGTCGGCCAAGTTGCAATAAACCACACCAAGACGACGTAAACTATGCGACTGGGTGATTAACACATCGAGCGCCTCGTTTGTGACCGACTGACACAGATACAATCGAACGGCCATCAGTTTCTGTAGTCGACCAAGAGATTCAAAAGCAGGCTGCGACAGACACATGACACCATCAAGCTCTAAGCACTCGAGTTGCTTCAGCTGCTGGAAAAACCATGCCATGTCTTTGACGCTGTTACTGAGAGAGGTGTCCAGTACAAGGTCACGCAAGAACGAGCCCATATGTTTGGCTATGCTGTGTAGTACCTCGTTGGTAACGAATCCTATGCTTCCGGCTCCACGGAAACAGAGTCGTCGGGTCGTTTTGGGGGCAGTACGACAAAAGGCTGCCATATCTGTAGAATCATTATTCAAAGCGTAGCGATTTGAGATGTATAAATCAAGTTGTGTCAGTCGCTGTAGCGCACTAAGAGCATCCAAGACATTTTGCGATATCTCTGGCGTTCCCCATAGCAAAACATTTTCTAGTGCAGGGCATTGGTTTATTAGCGTTGCGAGCGTTTGGCCGTAACATTGGATACCGTTGAGCGCGAGCGTCGTTAGCCGTGTTGCATGGATGGACCCAAGGAAATCCCATTCTTCGCCGGAAGTAATTGGTGGTATAAAGCCGTAGCCAATTCGTTTACCGATCCACAGCACTTCCAAAGTCTTTTGATGCTTGGCGATAACCGACATGATTTCTGCAGGTCCATTTCCTTCCGCCTCACGGGTGACAAGATACCTTAATCCTCTGCTGCTACTGCTACTGCTACTGCTGTTGCTGCTGTCGTTGGCTACACTTTGATAACGTGCTTGATACTCGGATTCGTATGCATAGCATTCGAGATATTCCAGTTCGGGACACAGTTCAAGCACCTTGTCAATATCGATAACGTTATTGCTCGGCCATATGAGATGATCAGCATCTTGCATCACATTAGATACAACTAAGCAACGGATTTTCGGGCAACGACGTAAAATGCAGATGAGTCGGTCGTTGCTGATGACAGCGTTCAGATACAAGGAGGTAATGATGGGAAATTCGATGCTAGGCCGCAACGTATGACGCTTCACTGGTTCTTCTGCTGGATATGTGCGCCATTGATCCCCACGTGATACGGAAATGTAGTTGAAATGCGTCAAATTAGGACAGGTGTTAAATATGTGTAAGAACGCAAGGTTCTGGATGTGTTTGTTGAGCGTGAGCTCCGTCAGATTGCGGGCGATAGGCTCTAATGCATTTATAAATGCTTCTTGGTCGGTAATACGGCACGTGTGCAGTTCTACACACAACATTCATCAACATCATTTTCGGTTTTGGTTAACGGTGAGTCCTCATTTAAGGACGCCTAAACGCATGCTACCTATCGATCGTATATATTGGCACTTCCGGACAGCTAAAGTCCTTAATATCGCAAGTAGTTTATTTTCGTGTCTACCGTCGTCGTCTCGTAACACAAGCCGGTCTAGCTGGGGTCCAAGGCACTGGATAATACGCTTGTTGTTGACGTCAAAGCTGTCCAAAGGAGTATCCAGTGTTTGCCATAGGGTGGCTGCATATTGACTCATACTGCTATTCCACGAACGACATACTGCCATACACTCGAGACACTCGGATTGTGAGAGGTTGGAGAAGATTTCGCAACGAATGTCATACGGTAGTGAATCGATCAGGTGCGGAAGATGCCAAGAGGTGATCGCCAGTGGGTGAGAATCACCGGTGGAGGTCATTATCGTCCACACGCTTATCAAAACGCAACGGAAAACTAACTGGCTTACCCAACCCCTTTGCGTCCATTCATGTGTGAAAAAAACAAGGGCATGATAATCACGGTTACACGGACCACAAGAAAGCGCCTTCCCACAGATTTGTTTTTATGCCGACAGGCACTTGTTGATTACAGAAATATATATTCTATTATGGCCTCTTTTTTTTAATGAATTTATTTACAAAGTAGTCTTGAATTCCTCAATGGCACCGGCCAAGCGAGCAATGCCTTCACGGGCCTCTTCCTTGGTCAAGGTGAGTGGGGGCACAATGCGGACGGTGTTGGAACCAGCAGTGACGACCAGCAAGCCACGTTCACGAGCCATCTTAACGATAGGTGAGGGATCCTTGACCAGCTCGATACCCAACAAGAGACCTTCACCACGGACGGCCTTGACGACATCAGGGTATGCGTCCTTTAAGGCATTCAAATCCTCCTTCATTGCATTGCCCTTTTCAGTAACCGACTTGAGGAAGCTAGGCTCGCTCAGACGGCCAAACACATTCAATGCAACACCAGCAGCTAAGGGGTTACCGCCAAAAGTGGTGCCATGATCACCAGGCTTGATCATTTCCGAGACTTTCGCGCTTGTCAAGACTGCACCGATGGGGACGCCGTTAGCCAGCGGCTTGGCCATCGTCAAAAGATCTGGCTTGCAAATGTCGCTATGGTGTTCGTGACCCCAGAGTTTACCGGTACGGCCCAAACCACATTGGATTTCATCAAAGATCAGCAAAGCACCGGTCTCGTCACAACGCTTGCGCAAAGCTTCTAAGAATTCGGTCGTGGCTGGATGGACACCTCCTTCACCCTGGAAAGGTTCCACAATCACACCACACGTATCGTCATTAATTATGTTCAAGGCCTGCTCGACGTCATTGTAAGGTGTGGTTTTGAATCCAGGCACGAGCGGAGCAAAGGGCAATTGGTATTTGGGATTGTAGGTCGCAGACAGGGCACCCATGGAACGGCCGTGAAAACCATTGACAAATGAAACGATGCCAGTCTTGGTCGTGTTGTCGTTGCCAGTAACATGCTTACCCCACTTGCGTGCGAATTTGAGCGCACCTTCGTTGGCCTCAGTGCCGGAATTGGCTAAAAAGATCTTGCTGGCCCACTTGCCGCCGCTTTGTTGCGTGGTTGTGACAATCTTTTCTGCAAGCTCGCCAGCCTTGTCGTTATAATACAAATTGCTGGTGTGAACAAGTGTCTTGGCTTGCTCGTAGAGTACTTGGGCAACTTCGGGATCAGCGTGGCCCAAGGCGCAGACGGCAATACCGGCAGTGAAGTCAAGGTAGGCACGGTCGTTGGTGTCGTACAAGTGACAGCCTTTGCCGCGCGAGATAATGATGTTGGGTCGGCCGTATGTTGTCATGGTGTACTCGTTGTATCGTTCCACAGTCTTTAAAGTTTCCTGGGGAGCCTGGTTGTCAGGGTGAGTGATCTACGCATTTCGTACAAACCATTTGGATTAGTTAATGACTTGTTGTTGATCGAAATTGAAGGACGGTTTAGAAGAAGGGCAAAAATAAAAAGGTGCTTCTTTTTTACCTCACTGACAGGTTTTGGTAAAGAGCTAGCGAATCGAGCCTATATGCAATGTCGAAATCATACACGTCAAAAATAATGTATAAGCCAGATCTCGGTAAAATATAATGAGAGAATGAAGGTTTCCGGTTCTAATTACACTGAGGAAAAGGGGCTGGGTCTTCTTTGCACAATTTCGTGCTAATCGCGTCGACAACTTTAGGCTATGCATGATATATAGTAGAGTATGAAAAGAAGCTTTCTCTTCTTTTTACAACGATCCCCCTGGCTAAATTTTTATTTTATAGCTTGTTTCATCTCTAAATTTCATCAACGTGACTCACCACACCGACGCATATCCTTTGTGTCACGATGAATGAGTGTTTAGTCGTTTACACGCTCTACAATTCCCTAGCACAAGTAAGCATGAACCTACATCCCCATATACCTCAGTAGGACATGGTTGATCTGTTGGTAAATGGAGATCCTCAGTCAATCGCACACAGAAACCTGCGGGAGATATAGTTGATATGATGATCAATGTCCTTTGTATTCGTCCTTTCCCTCTAGGTACAGTAGAGCGTATGCTTATGTTATGTGTGCTTAACAATAAAATAAAGTGGGCAATGCCACTAGAAGTGTTAGTAGTGATAGTAGCGCGCATTCTTGAAGAGAGGGAGTATAGGCCGTGTACAGATAGACTGTTGTTCATTTTACTCTCTCAATATTTGTTATGGTATCCAAGTTAAGTGGTATCCTTCTTGATCCATGTAGCTGTCCTTTCCTTCCCGAGGCTTGACCGAGGCTTGATCATCCTTGAGCTACATCGCGAAGGGATCCCATTGTTGCGGGTTCCTTTTCTTCATCATCGAACATTGTACAGTTATGTTGGACCGGAGGAAGAGGGGTTGGCTTTCATAAGCTTATCCTCTACACGAACATATGAATAAAACAAATAAGCGATCACATCTGTCAAAAATAAGGCGAGCTTTTGCAGTAACTGTCATATTTACCTAGATAGCGTGAGTAGTCATCCAATGCGCGCGCGACTTTTTCAATTTCAATGGTTTGCTGGTCGATATCATCGACCTGTGCCATGAACGTGCTAAAATCCGCATCTGCATTAAATATGCACCAATAGAACAAAGTTCTTGTTTAGCTTTTGTATACAATCTATCGCATAAATAACTACTTACAAGTATTCTGTAGTCTAGACATCTCTTTCATCAGCCGCTGTCCCATCTGGGACATGTCTGCATATTTTTCCTTTGTCGTCTTATTCATTGTCTCTAGCAACTGACAATCTTCGGTTGTTGCTACAAGTGCGTACATATTGAATATAGAGAAACTGTTGAAGCTCTCGTTTCTTCTCAACAAGAAAGTACCACCTGTGTACCAGAGTTGTGTTTTTTCCCCTGTTACCTTGAAGCTCATTGCGGGTATAAAGAGTCAACTTTCGAACAGCGTCTTCCGTGAGTCGTGTAATGTGCTCTTCATTGAGCATTTTGGTCGCTTCATCTGGATTTAATGGGGTGCCTGGTGATTTGCTGCTTCGTAATATCGGTGACACAGCGGCATTGGGCGATGAAGGTGAAGGTGAAGGTGAAGGTTGTTGCTGTTGCTGTTGTTCGGCCATGACGTTATTGGTTTGGTTAAAAAGGTGGAACAGTTTTGCGGGACACGAAAACTAGGCGTAGAAAAAACGCGTGCCCGCCATCGCCCTTTTCTGTCTTTCTCTTTCTTCTTTTTTCCCCCAAAAGTCTCATACAAAGATGGTCAGCAGTGACGAAGACGAATATAAGGTTGGACAATAGAACAAAACACGCGTCTACTTTTCTTTTGTCATGAAAATTATCATCAGTTTTATGGGCATGCTTACCCTACCTTCGCCGGTGCGAATAGCAAATCGAAACCAACGACGCGTCCTCTGCTGACGAAGAATTTGTCGAAAAAGTAAGTGTGTATTCTTTCTCTTCACACCTATAGCATATTCATATATGATGGTGTTTCTGGTCAAGAAAAGCGTTACTTATAATGGTGGTGTGACATAGGAGCAACCCATAGCGAAAAAGCAAAAATCCAAGGCTGTTGGACAGAAACGCAAGCGTGCTGCAGCCGTAGCGGGGGACGACGAGTCAGGTGGCGAGAAGCACGACAATGAGGAATCGACGTTTGAGGTAAAATTGCGATACACATGCATATATTTACACAGCCTCTATGCTACCATGTCTTAATCTTCATTCTCTATAAACTATGAAAAGCTGAGCAACAAGCGACGAATTTTTGTCAAGCCTTTTTCCAACGGTCAGCCGTCGGTTGACATCCGAGCTGTGTGGTTTGACAAGGAAAATGAAATGAAATATGGCAAGCAAGGTAAGCTAATACCACTATAACAGGGAGCAAGGATCTCCGGGGTTGCTGAACATAGAACCATCGAAATGGCTCTGTAGGCATTACTCTCCCACTGGCGCAATGGGAACGCTTGAAGGAACTCATGCCTGAAATCGACGAAGCAATCAAAAAGATCAAGAACTAGTAGCTCCCAGACTCAGTTGTACTTTGTTATATGCAGATTACCCACATCAAATCATTATGGGAATGCTTGGATGTACACTCTTGCGACGGGTGATTATCTATCCTTCCTTGCTTATATTAGCGCAGTGTCTCATCCGCCGGTAAAGAAGTGCTTCTTCTGATAATTGGTGGAAACACAAGATGTAGATTTATGATAAAGCAAGCGGTTTTCTGATTATTTCGTCTCATTATTTTTATTTCGAGCCAAAAAAAAAAAAATTGTACATAACTCACAGGCCCAGTCAGCTATAAGTTATGCAGCATCTCTTTCGGTCGATCGCCACAACAGATCCGACGTCGACAACAACGACACCGACGAGCGGATTACCCATGATCGACTTGACACCATCACCACAACATCGCCATGGTGGTGTCGACAACGAACTAACCAACAACAGCAAGTACAGCTTCGATCGTGTCTTTCTAAACCGCTTTTATCGTATACTTCAAGTCCTCTTTCAATCGGCCTCGAATCAAGATCGATTCTATTCACTCTCGCCCAAAGCCCGTCAGAAATCACTGTTTTGGCTTTACATTGCATTCATTGCACTTGCGAGTGGCGTTGAAGTTTTATACTACTATGTGGGCTTAACGTCAAGTCGATTCTATGCCATTTTGACCAGTCAAGATTTGGGCGGTTTCACGCGATTCATTATACCTTGTATGCTGTTGGTGTTTGGAACAGCCGCGGTAAATAATAAAAACAAGAGGCTTCTTTTAAATGTCATCTTTACGATTTAGTTTGTTTGCTTGTCTGTAATACAGTGTTCCCAAACGCTTATTATCTTCTTGTATAATCTTCCCCCATTGAAAACATGCCCTTGCTGGAATGTGCATTAGGGCAAGAGTCTGTTATCGTACATGGGCGGTCTGTTTTCACTCAAGGTTCGACGGATATTGACACAACACTTGCATGATTGCTATATCAAGCCAAAAACACTTTATCCGGTTGTCACGAGTCCTGATGCACCCGATAATCCGTAAGCATGTTTTATATAAACAAAACATTGAAACCTTTTCGCTACTTCTACATTCAGCAGCACTAGTATATTCCAAACAACTCACATTGATTTTGTGTAGAGACCAACGTATAGCCCAAGATATTGAAAAGTTTGCCGATGCATTGCGCGAAATAGTTGAAAACCTTATAATTTCGCCGGTCTTGGTTGCTTACTACACCTGGAAATGCTGGTCCGTCACGGGAGCTCTAGGGCCCATCATGATCTATGGTTATTTTGTCGTGGGTTCCGTCCTGAGTCAACTGCTCATCAGACCCATCGTGAACTCGGTGTTCTACAAGGAACTCGCAGAAGGAAATTTCAGGTATGTGTGTTGTGTGCTGGTGACGGGCAAAGAATGGTGTTGAATGGGTAACACAAAGTGTCATGCGCACACACATAAAAGTTCAGTACCTGATCGCATTACCTATTATGATTTTTTGGGAGGGGCTCAGATTTCTGCACGTGAGATTGCGTCAATTCGCAGAAGCTATTGCGTTCTCGCGTGGCGAACGTGAGGAGCATGCACGAGCAAAAGAGAGTTTGGAGACCCTCCTTAGATACCAGCGACAAGTGATCAACAAGGAGCTACCCTTACATTGTAAGCGTCCCCATTTGATATCACATCAAGGTCAAAGAGTTTTCTGCTGCAACAAAAAAGTACTTACATGACTACCCACTCTAGTGTCGAATGAAAGCTTTTCATACTTTGGCTCTGTTCTGAGCTATCTTATTGTTGCTATGCCGATCTTTGCAGGTGCTTTTAAGGACAAGGATGCTTCTGAACTTAGTGCAATCATTTCTCAGGTGGGTAAATGCATTCCAGTAGTATGCCCCAATCCTCGATTAACTGCATACTAACGTTTGTTGTGGATAATTAGAACTCGTTTTTTTCCATGTATCTTATCTTTAGATTTACAACTATTATCGAACAGTCTGTCAAGTTATCTGACCTGGCTGGTTATTGTGCTCGTATTGGAGAACTGCTAGAAGTAATAGATGACGTGGATGATGAGCTCAATAACGTTGCAGTACATCACCCCCGTAATGATATTGATGAGTACGATTCAAGGTGAGCCTAATTTTTCTACGACATTGACGAGAAGGATAAACGTCCTTCAAGGGAAAGAGAAAGAGTCTCATATATTATAACTGTAGCACCATCTTATTTGATAATGTGCGACTAGTATCACCACAGGGAAAACTGCTTGTTTCTGAATTCAATTTAGAAGTGTCGAGCACCGATCGTGTGGTAATCGTTGGACCTAATGGTAAGTAGCAGAGGGAAAGAGAAACATACATATCTGGTCGTCTATATTCTGAATTTTCTGCCATGATAGGAAGTGGCAAGTCATCTCTACTACGTGCCTTAGCTGGACTATGGCAATGCAACTCGGGTCGCATCCATGTTCCAAAGGATATCTTTGGAACTGACTTTGTATTCTTGCCTCAAATACCATACCTTATTGACGGATCATTACGTGAACAAATCTTGTACCCAAACAACTCATCCACTATCGCCTGTAAGTTTGTTATCTTATTTTCAAAACGAGGAGAAAAGAGTGTGTGATGGATTGTATTTAAATCCAGTATTGAACATCTACAGTGACAGATAATCAAATTCGCGAATTGTTACATCAAGTCGAGCTCGAGCATTTGGAAAGTATGCTCGGATCCTTTGATGCTCGGTACGGAGAAGAGTGGCAAAAGATGTTGTCTCCTGGTGAGCAACAGCGTTTGATGTTTACGCGTATTCTATACTGGCAGCCTCGTTTTGCAGGTAATTCACATATGGGAAACATGTGGAGATATTCGTTGTCCCCTAACAACAACACAATGTAATATGTAAATAGTTCTTGACGAGGCAACTAGCGCCATGGATATCAATGCTGAAACCCATCTTTACAGTCTTCTTGCTGGAATGGACATTGCCATTATCAGTATCAGTCACCACCCGCAGATTGTTAATTACCACAATAAGATTGTAACACTAGACGGACGAGGCGGATTTACAGTAGATGAGACAACCCCCTCCTCACCAAAGCAATGATTACCATAACATATATTCATATATCTTTTTCTTTTTGTGTGTTCTGTTTTAATATATATAATTTGATATATATATTTGAGAGAGAAACTTATTCTTTTTTTCTGGTTTTATATATATGAACGTCTCGCGAAAAGAAGCGATAGAGAAAGAATTGTATGGGGTGTATGCGTGTGTGCGGGGTGACTTGTGTGGTTGTTGCTGCTGCTGTTGTAGTTGTTGCTGATACTTGCTATGAGTTGCGGGTTAATAGAAATAGAACATATACGCGATCAAACTAATAAACCGCGTCCCGCTAGTTGTTTACGGCTTGGATAGTACAGATATTGTCGCCCTTTAACATCAGTCGTCCTGTATAAAACACATAAACGATTAGAAAGGATCTGATGTTAACGTGGACCAGCATATAAAGCCCTTCCTCCTCCCTCCTGCAAATCACGGCTGTAAACCACATACCTAACTGTCTTCTCGAGCCTTCTTCCTTGGTCATGACTTCCGCTGCGTCATCAAGCACCAAGTTCATGAATTCATCGAATCCCTAAAAAGCGTGCACACGCGCGCGTTTATATCAGCTTAGCTTCTCTCTCCTGTAGTTTTCTATTCGCGATAAATCGCAAAAAAAAAACTTGGTTGCTAATGCTTCAGAGTGCTTACAATGATTTGACCTTCGATTCTCATATCCGTCTTGTCCACCAACCAGATTTGTACTCGGGTTTTCTGTAAACATAAATTGTGTCAGTTGTCTATCTGTCCTTTGTACGCCTTCTTAACACTGAAGGTTAGAATGGCGCATCTAAAATAAAGAAAATTACTTACGTTTTGAAGATACCTGAAAATCAGGTTCTACAAAAAAAAAGAAATCAAACGATCGATCGATTAGTTTTTATCTCACTATTAGTGTATACTGTGTTTAAACTTACGATGGGCTGAACCATAATCTTTTGGACTTTGCTCGACATTTTTTAATATGTGTAAATGATCTTTTCGGAAAGTGTGTATGTGAAGGGCTGCGCGAGAGAGAGCGACTAGCACATGCTATTTGACAATTGGAAAATAGCGGCGCAAGCGCTCTTTGTGTTGAATGACAAGTCACGCGCTCATAATGCTGGCTGTAGGCCACTGTGAAACCCACCACATCACTCTTACTATGACCCCCCGATATATTCTCATACATATATTTTGTGGATCAGAGTCAAATAAACGTGAATCTTAAGTAATGTAATCATTAGTTCTTCCTGCCCTGGCCGTCAGTCAGTCCAGCAGCACAGTGTCAACAAGCAAATTGTAATAGCGGAGACTACTACATACAACCATATAAGCACAAATGGCATCTTCCTTTTACTGACTGTAGATGATAGCACTAACCTAAACTTCAAAATCAAACATGCAGTAGCGGATGTGCAGTAACAATGCTTAGAGATATGCAGAACAACGTTAGGGCAAGGGAAATTTCATATCAAACGCATGTAATTAGCTTACACATATTGAACTAACGGGCGAAGCGCAGTGTATTCTTTGTCATGTAAAACGTCTGGCGCTATATACACCAAACACGGCAGTACACGCAAAATACTTGTAGTCATCAGCGCTTCAGCAAGCTCTACTCGTTTAAAATGACCGGTACGGGACGCTTTATTTAAGCACCTTTTTGCATTTAAATGATGGATGACCAAGAAGTACAACATTATATTTATACTGCGTGATGTCATTAATTAACAGTATGTGCAAACAAAAGCTCATGACAACACCACATGCTCGTTGCACTTACTCTTTTTTGCGTGCGAAGAACATATAATGATCAGTATGACTACCGAGGTTGACAATAGTATAGATGGTTTTACCACAACAGGCTGATGTGAGGCTTTGTCAATATCTTTTATCCCTAATCAATGCCGATGGCAACGATAAGCCGGAAATTTCTCTGCAATGAATACGCTTATAAAACTCGATTAAACCAAGTTCTATTAACGGGGGAAGTCATCGATAAGAGATGCTGCACTGCTTCCAATGCCTACAACAGCTGGTATAAATGGGATATGACGCTTTGGTTCTAGATCCTGTTAATCAGTTTGCAACAAATCTTGGTTTACATCGTATATCATCCATCCTTTCCATCCTGTCGGATTACCAGGCACCAAGACCAAAGAGAAGGGGTGCAAAAGATCTATATACACAATCAATGGCAGTCCAACAATTCACTTCTCGCTTATTGTCCTGCTTAATATATATATACAAGAGCAGAAGAACTCTCGAAGGACAATATCTGCAAACATTACGAATCCACAACACATCCAAATCTAGCAGTTTGATGCAGAATATTCGGGATAAAGCGACTTTAGCCTCTGATCATGCATGGATGACACTTTATGTACAACTGCTACTGCCACGATACGTTTTAAGTATCCTAAGAAGCATTGAGATTTAACAGCCACGAGCATATTGGTCGATGATAGTACTGTATGGATCTTCGCCGGCCATCACTTACAAGTTAAGATCTATAACGGTGCCCGCAGCACGACCGAATAATCATTGGCTCTCATCCGGCTACTCGAGCACTACTTAGAATTGTCTGGCGCGTTCATGAACGATTTCAAACGACCTTGAAACATGTATTCTGTCAATATTGTTTATAATAGCGAATCCTGTGCTTTCTGCATTGGGTGGCATTAAAACACTCGACATCATGAGAAATTAATTATACGGCTTGACTCGTGTTACAATCCAAGCAAAATTGTGACGAAGCTGCTAGTGTCCGATCAGGTGCCACATCTTGCTCTGAAAGGACAGGGTCCGTACAGACGAAACCATCCTAGCTCTTGGAGGGCTCAGTAGCATCATTCATGTCGAGTAAAATGGCTTTATAAAGAACGTGTCGGATCAAGGTATACGAAAACTCTACTCATGGCCATAAAAGCTGTGCTTAATATCAAAAACTGTCCGTTAGTTACAGACTGACGAATGCATACGATACATAATAAAAAACCAATGGATGCTGTAGATATGTAGCTATTAAACAAATAGAACATGCCGTTTAAAATGATTGCTTAGAGAGTTTGTTCTAATATAAACATAGCTTACATATTATTGTATTAAGCGATATACAGTAATGCAGAACAATCAAAAATCGCAAAAGTCTTGACACGTTTCAACTAGAGCCCTACTGGCTCTCTGCGCCGTAACTAGCGTGTGCAGATGTATAGTATGAGGGTATTATAGATGTTGATGACAGAGCTCAAATTGTGATATTTTTTATCAAGGGGGAAATTTTGTTTGACGGGAATCAACAGAACTAAGTGGAGGACAATGTACACACACAAACAATCAAGTTGCCCGAAGTTTAAAAGCGTTCTTGCTGTTTATACACTGCAAGACTATTCTTTGTCGTGTACGCAATGAGCCGGTTTCATAAAATTCGACAAGGTCCGTGCGTCCGGCTTGTGTCAAACAGTTGTCTGGATATATATGCGAAACCAGGAGACGAGATCTTAAAAACGATCATGTCAATGCAAAGAAAAATAAAGTCATCGCAAACGTAAACCTCTGTTTGAGGTTGGCAGCTTTAAATAGGGACATCGCGGATGCTTTCAAACACGATCAGAAAGATATGACAATTGCAAGGTTTAACAGTTTCTAAATCCCTTCACAAGGAAAAGGTTGCAGATGATTTTGAGCAAGACATAAAGGAAAAGAGCAGAAGTAAAGGAGCGGGTTTTTATTCATTGTAATAATAGAGCAAAGAAATATTTTCTAAAAGACAAAAGTTATAGTTATGAATATCAATAGTCGAAGAGTACAAATTTTATTAAATGAACACAATCAGTGGACAATAAAGACAAATAATAAGAACGCGATTTTACAAAGTGACCTCAACAAGCAGTCCGCACAACCCGTAGGCTATACAAAAAGCATGAAGGAAGCAAGAAGAAACAGAAGAAGTATGTAAAAGGGGGAGGAAGGGAAAGCCACCAATGCCTCGGCCTGGGAGTCCCAGTCTCCCGATCATTTGGCTGGGTCAATCAACCACAAACCCAGCCATCATGGTACAAACGAGTGGGAACCATGACGTACGCTACGTTTCGAGAGTCAAGTGCAAGCAATCGGTTGTGGATTGCCTGTGAGTGGGGAAGGGGGAAGGGAAGGACGGAAGGAAGATGGAAGGGTAGACGGAAGGGAAGGACGGGAAGGACGGGAAGAGGAAAGGGAAGAGGAAAGGGAAGGGGTGGGGTAGGAAAGAATTGACTCTCGAAACACCCAAAAGGACAGCCATTTGCTGCTGTTGTCGAATGCTGGAGGAGCTGCTTACTGGATACTCGGATGCTGGGGGCCGAGTACTGAAGCTGGGAGCTGATTGCCGAGAGTCGATCGCCAGACAGTCGATTGCCGAGCGTCGTTTGCCGAGAGTCGAATGCCAGAGAGACGATCGCCAGACAGCCGATTGCCGAGAGTCGAGTCCTGGGAGTCGAACGCGATCTACAGAGGCACCTGGCTCCTCAATGCGAACCCCACTATGGCAGACCAGACCAGACCAGCAGACAAGGCATCCAACCGAAAGGACGCCACCATATTTCTATGGCGAGAAACCAAAAAGGATTTCTCCGTCCTCTGATCTCGCATGAAGACCGGTTGTGACCAACACCGTTGAACGCCGGACTGAACAGCCCAAAGCAGGGACCGGTTGTAGGCAGCCAGGGGGACCACGGGAAAAAGGCTGAGACCAGGACCGACAGAGGCAAGACCAGGACCAAGGGAAGAGCCAAGGGAAAAACCAGGAGGATCCAAGGGAGTGAAAGAGTGAAGAGAAAAAAGGAAATGGCCTGAAAAATATGGGCGTATTTATGTTTTTTGGATCCACCCGGGCTTTATAAAAAACACGTCACGTGACTTGTAATTCGTCATTCAATTAGCATGTGGACAGTAAAATGGCAGGGAAGAAGTTATGTGAAGAAGAGACATGGTCAAGCGGTCAAGCGATCAAGAAGAAGATGTATGTGGCCTGCGTGTATTGATTTTCCTACGAAATATGTTTCACCGGCATCATGCACGGCGTGTCCCGACAGCGTCGCCGCTTATTTTCAAATAGGAAGGTACGTGCACCCCGTCAAGCCACAAGGTGCACACATAGGGTTTCAGCAACACGATCCCTGAGGAAAAGTAAAAGACAGGTGCCAGGAATGGTTGACATTGTGAGAAATATTTTATCAACAGAGATTAGTGGTACTGTGACAAGATGCTTACATAAGAAGAAGCCACATTACTTTCGTGTCGAACTGAAAAGACTGTCGCCTTTTTCGTATACGAGAAGAAGCGTTCGAACTAAAGGATAGTTGCTTTGATGCGATGACTTTCAAAAGAATGATGCGCACTGTTACCATACCTTCCTCTTTCTCTTTGATTATGTCGTCACTGAGGTCTGGCAGCAGTTGTAACAGCCATATCAACGAACATGCTGTACGTATGTGCTTAGTATGGATTATAACTCATATGTACAGTCCAGGGAAGTTGAACATGAAACTGTGTTCTCCACGCTGTCTGTACTAAAGGTGTGGTTTGTACTTAATATGTGACCTGAACGGACAAGCAAGTCACAGTACGTGAAAACTTAAATCTGTTGATGACACAGGAGAGAATACGGATTAGCCATGTTACTACTATAAAGGGGAACAACTAGCACGTCTTCTCATACTTGCTAAAAAGTAAAGGCATCTCTTCTTTATATACTCAACCCCATAGTAATATCTTGCTGTAACAAGACACTAGCTGGCTACGTAGTTAATATAAACTAGCATAACGAGGGTTAGTTACAATCTGTGTGTAACATACGTAGCCATTTATACTACATGTGAATTTAATAGAAAGTGAAAAAGAGACGATATTCCATGTAAAGATTACCAATCGGATTTTTAAAGTAATTTTGCATCGCCTATGGTCAAGTACTTTGTTCACAACGGATGGGTACATGTTTGATCAAGTGATTATTACACCAGCAAAATCACTGCTGGAGGGGGTTCTTTTCAGCCAATGCTTGACACGTATCTCATATTTCGATTAGATATGTGCTATTCGAGAATCACTTTTCCGGATTCCGACGCGTGTTTGATTCAAAAGGAAAACAGAAAAACAAAGATAAAAGCATGGGATTAAATGTAACGTGGAAGAGACAGAAAAAGTATTGGGAGGAGAATAACAAGCATGATTATGCTGATACGACTATTATCCCCAAATACTACACGTGTCATTCATTCATCGAAAGCATCCGAGATGGCCCGTGCACGGTCCGCTTCCATCCGCCGTTTCGCTTCCCGTCGATCTAGTTGCATCGACCGAGTAATGAATAATTAGAAACGTTCCAAAAAACATGCATCCTTCTATTGTACCTCTTTCTGCTTGGAGTAAGTTACGTTCTGCTTGTCGTTGTTCCGGAGTTCGAGCTGGTCCACGTACACCCAATGCTCCATGGACCAGCCGCCTCGCCACCACATCACTAGTAGCTGGACGTCGCGGTATTGGCTGTCCTTGCGGTGCTACATTGACGCATATGGCACACAATTAGCATATATTGTCCTTTCCTATCCTTTTCAATATCACTTTACATTCTGAGAACTCAATTCCACCAGTGTAGGGTCGCAACTTGATTTGAGAATTCTCGAGATTATCTAGAAAAGCTCGTTTTGCTATATCAACGAGTTCTTGTTCTTAGAAATATACTCTTTTGTTTCCTTACTCCACTCCTTTTGAAGCCTTTACCCGTATGTGGGTGTACAAAAATAATCAAAGCCCGTGTATCGTCCATCCACTTGATCTTGAAGCCGCCTTGAGCATTCTCGAATTTACTGAAAATGCTCTGTAGATGATATGTCTTGAAAAATGATGGAAAATCATAGCAATCCAAAATGTTGGTATATTCGTTGGGTGACTGTAGATTTGCCATACTTGGTGACCTTTTCTCTTTTACAACGTTTCAAAGAAAAATGAACAGAGACGATAAGTTGGAATGATAAAGTTGGACTCTCCAAATCTCCAATTTTTTCCTTACCAGGCGTTAGTGGTGGATCATTTGTCTTCTTTGAAGGTTTTACTTTGTCTTCTTTATCCAATGTTTCCAGCAATTCCTCCCATTCTTCTTTGGAAGATTCGTTTTCTTTGCCATCGCTGCTGCTGCTGCTGCTGCTGCTCTCATTATTTCTGGTGCTGGCGACATCCAATTTTTCCAAATCCGTAACAAGGCGATCCACGCTGCAGCTGTTTTTATTACCATCGTTGCTGCCATCTGGCTGATCGTTTTTGTTTATCATAGACATCCAATCGCTTGATGATAGGTTTTGTCGCTGATTATTATCGTTGTCGCTGTTGCTCTTTTTTAAAGGAATTGGTCTGTTGCCTGGTGACGACGACCAATTGTTTGGTATTGGTGGTGTTGTTGTTGTTGGGCTATTATTACTGCTACTACCGCTGGTACTCCATTCCCTCCAATTCCGTTGTTGATTGACATCATTGGTAATTGAGCTACTGTTGGCTGACACTGGAGCTCTAAATTGTCCACGGCCTCGACGAACGACTACTTCGTGTGGTGAAGGTGTGTCTGATGTCCTTGCCGAGCGAAATTGCTCGTTTTCGTTGTTCGTGCTGTCGTTGACTCTGCTGCCACTGGGCGTTGTTGTTGGTTCCGGCGATTGCTGCTGCGCTACACGACGATGGCGGGGAATATAGACTTGCATTGGGGATCGACGAGCATTATCTGGATTGTTCATCGTTGTTGTATTACAACGACAGAAAACAGAAAAAAGGTTTGTTTTGCAAAAGGAAACTGTCTGTGTCACCGCAAAAATAAAGCACAGCATCCCATCAGAATTTTTTTTATGGGTATCATGCATTATAGTGTGATGATCCACCATCCTTGATGACATATACATCTCATCATAACTTTTCACAAGTTTGACCTTTATTACTACTAGAGATGATGTCTGATGACTATTACTACAAGTCTCAGTGATGATCCTAAACCGCTTTTTTATGAAAATTTCGGTCATGGTTGCTGTATCAGTAAGTGTTCTTGGCTTCTGCTACTTCTAACTTATTGGTAAGAGCTCTTTGTGTGTGCCGTCCCCTTCCCCTCTTTCTTGAAACCTGTTTCCTGGGGTGCCTTACTGTGTTGGAGCATTTTAATTACTGGCACTTAATCTTTGTTTTCTTTTTGAAGCGAGGCACAAACAAGGCATGAATATTGAAGAGAACCACTCACTGCACCCTGAGATTGAGCTCAGTTCCGGTAGAGTGGTGCAAGGGAAGACGATGGGGAAGTTTACACAAGCGCAGGCATGTATTAATACGAAATCAGCTAGTTTCGTTATTGGATGCTCTCAAACATATTTATTAACCTGAAAACCCCGCCATTTGTAGCTTGTTGTCTAAGATATATATAAAAAATCATGGACTGTCGCATGCAGTTATACCGAAAAAGGATTCACTTAGCTCATTGATATACTATCATAGAGAAGAATGTGGTGATGAATGCTCCAGTACTAAAAATGATATCATATGCTACATTATTTACACAGGCATTAAAATAACAATCGTCATATTATGCATAACGTGTAGCATACATATCATATTAAAACATTTGTTAATAAAGATACAAAGTTATTGGTTTAAAGTACATAAAATAATAAATATATGACTATATCAGTATGATTATAAATATGTGTGTGGGGATTTGGGCGGGATAATCGAAAAGTTGTGAGGTGTATTTTCTGGTTTGTAAGGGTTTTATATAGTCATTCCAAAGTGAGGGGCATAGATGACGATCGAGAAGGCCAAACCAGAAATGAGACCAGCAATAGGGAGTGTCATAACCCAGGCAAACATACACCAACCAAGCATCTTCCAGTTAACAGCACGGATATTACCATTGCAAAGACCTACTGCGGCGGTAGCACCAGTAGCGCAGTGGGTGGAGGAGACGGGAACACCGGCTTGAGAGAAAGTTAAAATGGTGATGGCAGCACCCAACTCGGTCGAGAAACCACGGGTAGGAGTCATGTAAGTGATGTTGTTACCAAGACGGCGCATGACACGGTAGCCAAAGGTAGCCAAACCAATATCGATAGCAATACCACCATAAGCGAGAATCCAAATGGCGACAGGCACCTCTTCGCCGACAGTGGCAGTGGTCCAGATGGTGTGCACAGCAGATAAGGGACCGATAGCATTAGCAACATCGTTGGAACCGTGGGCAAATGAAAAGACGAGGGCAGTGATAACTTGAAGGAAGGAGAACATGTACTCGGTGTTGTTGTCGTACTTTACGGCAGCGGCGTGGATGTCCTTCAAGTGAGCCGAGTTTAAGTTGCGGACATCCTGGCGAATACCATGAAGCACGATAGCCACTGACTTCTTCTTGAGGTAGGTGAACGACAAGAGCTTGCCCCAGTAGAATGGTGTATCGAGAATGTCAACATGCTCAATGACCTGTTGTTGACCGCTATTATTCTTGTCATCAGACGATTCACCATCATCGGTTGCATCTGAAGCACTCTTTTCCAGCTGCTGCTGCTCCTTCTTGATGGCTTCTTCTTTGGCAAGGACAGCATCTTGATCAGTGGGCAACACATGCTCTGAAACATTCTGGCCTTCTTGATCGGGAGATCCAGCTTTGGGACGCGCGGAAAGGAACGGAGTGATAAAAATATGGTACCATCGAAGTTGCTCCCGCTCAACGACACGGCGACGAAGCCATGGGACAAAGAATAAAAAGGACCAGATAAGGAAGACGCCACCAATACCAAAGGCAATACCCAATTGAGCACCAATGCCCATCTTGGCAGCTTCAGTACCAGGCGCACCCTTGAAAATAATGTAAAAGGCTTCGATAAACGTAGTAACGAACTATGAAGAATAGTAGATTGTATCTTAGGTTAGCAATTTATATAAGAACGGTATTTAACTAAGGATGGAAACTGATATAAAAACTTACAAAGAAGATGGGAACAAGGTAAAGACCCCACTTCATACTGTTCTTTCGCTTGAGGACGGCATACTTGACAATCATGTAGATAATAGCAGCGACAACACCGGAAGCAATGGGTGAAATGAACCACGAGGCAATGATACCACCGACACCACCAAACGACCAGTCAACGACACCGGGACCGAAACCAGCAATACCCATGCCAATAATAGCACCAACGATGGAATGCGTCGTGCTGACGGGCCAGCCGAAGCGCGATGCAGTCAGAACCCAGGTTGCAGAACCGAAAAGGGCGCACATCATACCAAGCATAAGCATTTCTGGTTGCTGTTCAAATGAGTCCAAAGGCATGATACCGCTACGGATAGTATCAGAGACTTGGTTGCCGAGCAAAAGGGCACCCAAGAATTCAGTGAAACAGGCACAAATAACGGCTTGAAGGAGCGTCAGCGATCCAGAAGAGACTGATGTGGCAAAGGCATTAGCGACGTCGTTTGCACCGATACCAAAGGCGTCGGCGAAAGCCAGCACCATGGTGACGCCAAAGATCCACGTAAAATCATAAGGGTTCATCATCTTGGCGAGAGATGAATCTGTATAATATGATAGTAAGGTTTAATATAAAGTGTGGAGTGAAGCGAGATCAAGAAGATGAGAGAAAGAAGAAGAAAGAAACTTGGTTAAAAGGTCCAGTGTCTTTTATTTTGAAAGCAATTGTTGCATCGTATAAGTTGGTCGTCTGTGTGCGCGGCTACTCTATTTGTGCTCCCATACAATACAGAGCCTTCTCTCTTGTCGCGCGGTAATTGTGTGCTGATGGGCACCATCCAACTTTTTTTGTGTACACATACACAGTAGTAGTCAGATCATGATCCAAGACAAAGGAATAATCAGCGATCTGAACTGCACCAGCGAATGCGTGAAAAAGCCAGCCAATGACAAGCGGGGATTCTGAACATGCCTCCCAAGCATAAACGTGAATTTCGAAAATCCCGGTTTTCCATAAGGTATAAAACTTCCTTTTATGTCTCTTTTCGAGCATCGTGCGCATTTTGATGGAAATTATTGTTCGTCAGTTGTTTGCATTGCACACTCTATAACCTCGCTTGTCCTACGCTGCACACTGGCCGCCAGCCGAGATCTTGATGCTACACGTGTGATATACGCTGTAGCAGCAACCACCATCCCGCCTTCTTTGCTATCGGCCGTTCTTCCTCCCTCTTGCTTTGTGTTAGCACTGCTTATACTACGACTGCGACAGAGACACAACGTTCGTGTGGATAAAGTTATACGCTCAATATAGCATAGACTGAAACCGCACGCATGGATTGATCCGACAATGACCAACGCGGTAATGGAAAGTTTAAAAAAAGGCTCAGAAGGGATGTCGTTTGTTACACTGCTGCACCTATCACATGGATCGCTTATTTTGCAACAAGGAGAAAAGCTTCCACTTTTGCGTATGCTATATAACCCGCGAAGCCGTACCAAATTCAAAACAATAACGCGCTTTTCAGTTTGCTCGCTCATGTGGCCACGCCACTATTTGTATGATAATCGTGTCAGCCTCATCAGACCGTGTGTTCCTGTAGTTTTTTCTCTTGTTTTGCAATGTGGTGATCGTGACGGTGGCTACTATGTATCCGTCACGCACACTTTTTACATACATGGTATATAGATTTTGATAACGGTTTTCTAAAAATTCTTTCATGTACCGCGCAAATGGACAAACTCTTTGCTGCTATTCGCTGCTCAAACATAATATAAATTCTGGACCATCGATCTATGTAACCAACACCCGTGGTTTCCGTTCAACTTTTGTGTTCTTTCGGAAGTTTTTAAACCTATACTTTACTCTGGGCGATGCAATTGATAACCTCTAATATAGGTTCATACAATCATACACGCTATTCATCTTTGAAACCGGCAATCTGCTATTTCTAAAGGCAAAACGATTGAGGAAGTTTGAAGCTTCCCGTATATCCTTGCGCTCCAATTGTATCTTTAAGTATCACAAAAAAGAAACAAATAATCCAACTCTATAAAGTAGTTAGTTGATATTGCTTGTCATGCTGTCAGTGCGGCTTCCCCTAAAAGCAGTAGCGAACCAAAGCATACTAAAGAAGATCTCGGCATCTTTGTTTGTATCGTGCCTTGCATTGAAAACCATTATTACGCGGCTTTACCTGCTCTCTCCCACTCCAAACACACAGCATCAAACTATCAATTGTCACGGCAGTAGCTCTTGGAAACAAACCGATACTGTAATTAGTATGTAAGCGCGACCATCAATTGCAAAGCATAACCGAGAAAGCGTAAATGCATAATTGTCGCGAAAACATCCATTGAAAAACTCGCTGATTTCTGCTACACCTTATACTACAGCGATCGTGGATTCTGATTGGCTTTACGGTTCAGTATTGCTATATTATTAAGGTTCCGGAAAAGCAGCTGCGGTGGCACTGTATGGACTTTCACTTTTCACTCGACGACGTGTCCCAATACACCAAACGCCTCGGACCGGCCCATATCGATTTTCGCGTATGGCCTCCTCCACCTGACAAAAACTCAGTGTGGTATAACGCGCGTACAGACGATAACGATCGTACTGACGCGACAGAATATGGACGATCGGTCATGAGCACGCAGAAGATAAATTCAGGCAAGGTGGTAATCCAAGAATATCCCCAGATTAAACAATTGGACAATGCCAATGTTCTTCACCGCTGCTCGCAATGTTTTCGCCGTAGTGCCGACTTCAAGTGTCGTACCAGCAATTGCCCTTGGGCTTTGCACTATTGCTCGAAAAAGTGCGAGGCGCGACACTGGTCGTCTGTGCATCGTTGGCTCTGTCGCTTTCCTGAACTGTCTAAATATAATGATATGACCCACGACAATCTCAAGTCCCATACTGGAGAGACGCCCATGATGTTGGCAGCCTATTTCTTTAGTAACCAGGTAATATATAAGAGGGTGGTCGATTCGATGACCAGGGAGGAGGGCCCACGCGTTGTTGCATACTGACTAGTGATATAAACATCTATCTTCGTTCTTGCTTGTAAAATAGTCAAGGATCCCGTCGCTTGTTTCCAACCTAAGCAAACACTCGGTATTGGACAAGAAGAGATATCGCGACAAGGCCCGGATGGTGGCAGTTGTGCTTAACCTTACGCGTGACAATGTCGTGGACGAGCTCATGGAGATCCAAGCCCAGATACGCTGTAACACAATAGCTATTCGCGAAACCGACGCGGACTGGGGTGTCAACATGTTGCTAGGAAAAGCAATCTATCTTTCTGCGAGCATGCTCAATCATAGCTGTGATCCCAACGCAATTGCGTTTTTTGGCAAAGACCCTGGCCACGATCCATGCTTGCTGCGTATCAGAGCATCAAGAGATATCCCAGCTCAGCAGCAAGTTTGCATTAGTTATGGATTCACTGCAATGAAGCACGAGAAAGGAGCCCGCAGAAACTCGCTAAGATCGCGTTATTTCTTCAACTGCAAATGTGAAGCATGTCAAAGTGGGTAAATATTTTTGACGCGATATGGACGAGATCAAGAGCCATCAAATTGAATACTTACTGCTTTTATTGAATAAACGGATAGAAATGTGGAGAATCCAGCCACGCATATGTATCAGTGCCAAAACTGTGCAACTGGACGGCTTGCTCACGGCGAGGATTTCTGCAAGCGTTGCAACCGCCGTATCGATTGGATGACGATAGCCAGGGTAAGCATATTTGCGAAATCAAACTGGATGAGAGCCATCTCCATTAAGCAAATTTCGATAGGTCGAACAAAAAGCGGATGAGTTGGTTGAAGAAGGACAGCTTGTTGAGGCCTTGAATCTACAGGACATGATCTACCATAAATCGGCACTGCGATGGGGTGAAGCAATGGACAGGTTGGGACAAGGATATGCACAACGAGGGAACTATGAAAAGGCTGCGCAATGTGTCACGGCATCCCTCAAGGCAGTGGGTGATACTTTTGGTCCTACGAGCATTGAAACATCGCGTGAGTTGCTTAAGCTCGCAACACTGTTGTTTAACGGGTAATGTCATGTACAAACACTAGACAATACTAAAAACGAGATTAACAAGTCTACGCCTTAATAGACATATCATCGACAATGCGAAAGAGACAGTGGCAGAGGCTATCCGTGTTTACAAGGCACTTGGGTTGGATGAGCAAAACGGCAGCGAGTTCAAAGAGCTACAACAGATGCAGAGTACGCTCAAACACGTCGATCCATCACCGTTAGTGGCTGACGCCGCTCTCAGCACAACCAGTAGTGCCACAAATTCCATCACAGCAGACACCACAGCCACCAGCACCAAGAAGAAAAAGAAAAAGAAATGAGTTTTGTTGGCAAATAAACAAAATTGAGATTTTAATAAGACGATGCCGATGAGAATGGATGACGAGATTAAAGCGAAAAATACATGACAAGAAAAAAAGAAGGGGAAAAAGTCTACTCTAGATGTGGGTGTATAATATAAACTTTTGGAATTTGGATTGTTTTTGATTCTTTACCAATCCTCCTCATCAGAGTACACCTCCTCACCACGCTTGCGACGCTCCATACGCTCCTTCTTCTTCTTACGGAGTTCCTTGGAGCTCAATTTCTCCTTCTTCTTGACGGCCTTGACGGTGTTACCCTGGGCATCGACCATGTCTTCGGCTTCCTCTTCCTTGATCTGGGTGGAACCGTTACCAGAGACCCAGTTGTGGCCAGAGGCAACGAGCTCACCGTTGTCGACCTTCCAGACTTCAGTGCAGAGGGCTTCAGAGAATTGACGGTTGTGAGTAACAATGACGACACCACCACCGTATTCCTTGATGGCACCGGCCAAGGCACCGAGAGAGTCACGATCCAAGTAATTGGTAGGTTCGTCAAGAACCAACATGTGAGGACGGTTCCACATGGCAGCACCAATGACCAACTTGACCTTCTGACCACCGGACAAACCACGGATACGCGAGTGAGTGGCGAACTCAGGCTCCAAACCAACTTCTTCCAAATGCTTTTCAATTTCCTTGGAGGTCAAGGGGCGGTTGAGACCCATCTTGGCGGCTTCCTGAGCATCGACTTCGGCGATCTTCTTGGCGAAGCCCATGGTCTCCAAACGCTGACGGGAGATCCAGGTGTTCTCCATGGACGACTTGCCAACCCAGGCAACTTCGTACTCGTACGACTGCTTGAGCTTACGACGGCCAACAATGTCTTCGACAATGCGCTTCTCACCCTCGATGACGAAAGCCTGGTTCATCTGCTTCTCTTCCTCTTCGGTGATGACACGGTCAACCTTGTCCAACTCTTCACGATCTTCACCGGTAGCGTAACGCCACTGGATGTACTCGTTGGGGGTGCTGTCCAAGTGCTTTTCAATATGGTGGAAAGCGTGCTGAGCGACGTAGGCAATACGCAAGTTGGCGTGCTTCCAGACAGTACCGATCTCGGATTCCATTTCACCAGTCAACAACTTGATCAAGGTGGACTTGCCGGCACCGTTGGGACCAATGACAGCGACACGGGAGGCCAAGCAGCACTGCATGGTGATGTTCTTGAGCTGCTTTCTCTCGGTACCGGGGTACTGGAAGTCAACATTCTTCATCTTCAAGATGGCACGTTCCTTGGTCTTGATACCTTCCAAGTAACCGGGCTCAGGGAATCTGAAGGCAAGCTGCGAGGCATCCAACGAGTAGTAGGCGGCGGCGGTGGGAACCTTCTTGACGAACTCGGAAAGGTTACCTCTGTAACGTTTGAGCTTGTAGTTCTTCTCGTAGTGAATGATGTCCGAGCAGACGTGGTCCAAGAAGTTGGAGTCGTGGGAGACAATGATGGAGGTGACAGTCTTCAAGCCGAGCAAGTAGTTCTCCAACCAAGCGACGTTGACAACATCCAAATGGTTAGTAGGTTCGTCCAAAAGCAAGATATCGGCGTTCATCAACATAGCACGGGCGAGAGCGAGCTTCATCTTCCAACCACCGGAAAGCGAGCCAATGGCCATGGAGGTGACCATCTCCTCAGAGAAACCGTAATCACGCAAGATCTGGGCAACCTTTGCTTTGTCCTTGGTCTCGACACCGTCGGAAGCAATGATGAAGTCGACCAAAGGAGTATCGGCCTCAGAACCATCAATGTCGTGCTCGACGTAGACGGTCTTCAACTCGGACTTGGGAGGGAAACCTTCGACCTGCTCGTTGGCAATGGCGCGCATGAGAGTGGACTTACCACAGCCGTTGTAACCACAAAGACCATAACGGCGACCACGCTTGAGACGGAGAGAGGTGCGGTTCAACAAGATCTTGGCACCATAGGCAAGCGAGAACTCACAGTTGCAGAGATCCTCACCCTCATCATCTTCCTCCTCGGGGTCCTTGGGAGTGACGGCTTCCTCGCACTTGTCAAGAGCCTTGGAAATGATGGTCTCAGACTCGGCAGAGAACAACTTGACGTAGGGGGAAAGAGCCTTGACCCAGACATCCTTCAAGAAGTTCTTGGCAACGCAGAGAGCCAAAGCAACGTCGGCGAGGTACTTGGACTCGGTAGCGAAGAACTCGTCAATGTCGGCGGGCAACAATTCCTTGAAGGTGGAGCTGACCTTCTCGGCCTTGTCGGAGGTGGAAAGAATTTCGATGTTCGAACCGCCAACACGGGCCAAAGTGGCAAGAGCCTTCTGGACGACGCCACGGCACTCGGGATCGGCAACGACATCCTGGATCTTCTCGAGAGCGGGCAACAAAAGAGGCAAGAAGGGAGCAGCGACTTCGGGATCATCGACGAGCTTACACATGTTGTCGATGATAAGAGCAGACTTACGCTTGATGGGGGTGGCACGCTCGTTCAAACCACGGCTGAGCAAAGGAACCATGATGGAGAGAGTGGCGGAATCGACCTCCTGGACGAAAGTGGTGGCACCGAGCAAATGAATGGTCTCGGGGACATTCTCGGGCTTGTTGATACAAGCAATGACAGCGGGAATGAAACGCTCGATATCCTTGTTCTCGACCAAGGCGCAGATGTTACCCATGGTGGTGGTGGCGGCCTTCTTGACATCGGCCTTGGTGTCCCACATGCAGTCCGAAACAACGGGGATGACATCGGGGATGGTCCAGAAAAACTGTTCGGCCTTGCCCTTGACGAGCTCATCCAAGAGAGTCAAGGAGAGGATCTTGGTCTGCCACTTGCAGGAGTTGCCCAAACCTTCCAAAATGTAAGGAATGAAGACGGCAGTGGCATAGGGGTTGAACTTGACGATCATGTTCTTGGCGGCCTCGAAAGCAGCGGTCTTGACGGCAGCCTGCTTGTCGGCCTGGAGTTCCAAAAGGCTGGCCAAGAAAGGAACGATGTAGGGCTCAACCTGGCCCTCAACGCTGTTGTCGGTCAAAGCCTTGACAGCAGCAATAGCAGACTGACGGGCACCGGCATTCTTCTTGTTTCCGAAATCCTTGGCAATGGCATCGAGGACACCATATTGCTTGAGAGACTGGATACCGTTGGCGTTGACAAAGGCAGCAATCTCCTGGGCAGCAGCCTCACGATCGGCATCGGCAGCACCAGAAAGAGTCTTCAAAAGCTCCTTGGCCTTCTTGGTCTCGACTTCGCTGGGAGCAGCCAACTTCTTGACTTCGACGTTGCTCAGAGTGTTCTTAGCGGCGGCAGCTGGCATGTTTATACAAGTGCAGTCGGAAATGAGAAGAAAAGAGAGAGGGGATGGGCAATCAGCTACAGAGCCCGAAAAAACAGGTGAGGGAAAGAAAGGGGAGAGCAAACACTTCTCGAGGGACGGCGGAACAAATAAACTCGATTCGCAGAAAAAATTTTTTTGTTCGTCTGTCGGATAATTTATAGTACGAATATACAGCGCCACCGTCGACGAATGAAGTGGCAGCATCCGCCATTGTTGACGGCTCTCACTGGTCAGCGTATGCACTGTTACTGCGGTACTTGCTAATCCTATGAAATGCATCCTCCCGTGACAAGAGGCATCCCATTGGTCTGCTGCCTCATTTCAGGGCAACCACTTGGCCATTCATTCAAAAGAAGTTGATCGATCTGAAACTAACGTCTGTTCAATCCACAAGTCTGTCTTACACAGGACGAATCAATGAAATTAATTAACACACAAATACGGTAACCCTGCCAAACCGTAGATGTTTCTAAAGCAAAACAGCATTAGCTGCTTGATAGTCCGAGTAAGCATGCATGCACCCATATGATTTTGCCCTGATAATCACATTCAGCAAGGCTCATCTTGCCCTGCAGGAGCTGCATCGATGCTACCTGTACCATATTTTAAGTGTATCATGCTACTCTTGGGAGACGACAATGCATACAAGATGTTTAATCATTTTAAACGAAAGCCAAACCAAACATCTGTCTTCGCTGCGCATATCTCCCATTTGCATGGATCTAAAACAGATCCTTGTTATTGGCTGCCCAATCCTCAAGCTTCTCCGGCGCTCGTCCTAATAGCAGCGGCAATCCTCGCGAGACGGGACTCAAAGACTGATAGGTCGACATGTAGTATGCCATGGATGGTGTTTCGCCAGCCTTGATGAAAAAGTCGTACAACTCTTGAACTGGCAGCTGGGAATACGAAATAGTGCGGCCCGTCAACTTGGAGATAATGGCAGCGCGCTGAGCGGGTGTTTTAACGTCGCCAATCAGCTCGTAAGCCACATCTTTGTGCTGCTCGACCGGCTGTAGTAAAATTCTGGCTGCCACAGTGCCAATATCCGCGGGCGAAATCCACTCTTGCTGCTCATCCGAATCTGCCGAGTCCACAATACGGTTGTCGTTCTTGATGGTATCATAATCCGTCATGTTGGTCATAAAATTCGTTGGGCGGAGCACAACATGATAGCCTCGGTCCTTGATTGCGTATAGCGCGTCTTCTGCCTGCTGGTGTACGTGAACCACATTGTAACTACGCCAAGGCAGTCGTCTGGCCGAAAGCTCCACAAGCTGCTTTATGCCAGCGGCGTACGCGCGCGTACCGAACGCAATCTTGACCTTGTCCAGGTCTTCGCGGTCGGCAACCAATAGAAACAAGCGGGTATGGCCAGCAATAGAATTCTCGAATGGAGTTAAGTCGTCGTAGTCCCCCTGGACTATCGTGATGTTTTCGGCCTTGGGCACCTTTGCTGGTGAACGCGCGTATACAGTCACTTGAACACCAGCTTTGATAAGTTCGGGTAAAATCACCGAACCGATCCGTCCAGTAGCGCCAAGAAGATAAATGCGGTCGCCTTCAATCGTCATTTCGTCCTTTTTTTCTTTTATGTGAGGAAAGAAAGAAAGAAAAAGAAACACTGATTACACCTTTTGACTCAAAAAGCACTTGATTTAGTGTAGTATACCCAGCTGCACAAAACCACATGCATATGTGTGTGCTCATTTGTATGTCCATCAGTAGCCGTCCTGCAGGAATGCGAGAGATTCGGTTCAACATGTTGGACAGCATTATTGACATTTCGACAGTGTATTCAAAAACTCATGGCTATACACATTTGACGCAAGAAAGCGACAAAGGAGAAGCTTCTGTCGTGGTAATCATCCTGTTCTAGCAAGTATACGATAAGATAGACTCTCTTTTGAGCATACACAACAGTAGCAATGGCATGTTGTAATGGCAGCTTGGTGTGCAGCCTTGAAATTCGAGGACGAGTTGAGTGAGATATGCCATTAGGCTGATAGCGATATTAAAGTATCACTTGCAAACACAACAAATAGACCATCAATTACATAGCCTTGTACCTGAAATAGCCTTCTTTTACCAATGTTCTATGCAGGCCATGTAACAAGTAGCGCTGGGATGTTGGACTGTAACTACCTTTGCTTTATTCTGCTTATGCATCGACATGCTCGGAGCAACTGCAAAGTAAAATTTCTCTGCTTTGTTTTCGTTGCATATCCTTGCTCACCTTCACATTATGTACTGTAGGGAAATATTTTCTTTTTATGAAACCGGTTTGTAAAAGTACGAAGAAAACAAGGTGTTTATTCCAATTATAGCAGATAATAATAGTTATGCAATGAATCATGAGCAGGTGACTAACATGTATGGAATCAGGATTATCATCCGTTTTTGCTACGTTAATAGTAAATACATTTGTTTCGTAGTCACAATGAAATAAAAAGCATAAAGTCGCCAGCTAAAAATCACATCTCTTTCAGTAGCTTGCGTCTCCCACCTATATACCCTTACCCACGAGCAACGGTAACAAGAGCAACAAAGTAACTACACGCTGTGTGTCGCACAGAACATACTGTAGACTATGAAGAAAATTAATAATAGTGGAACATATCACTAACACTATGCAGCAAAAAAACCTTCAACGATGACCCAACCCCAAAAAGAGTCAAAGTCCAAAGAGACGCCGTTGTTCATCGAGAGCAGTAAGTATACACTTTTTTCCATTATTATATAGCGCACTATAAATTCTACAAAACAGTTAGCTGTAATGACACTGTGATTATTGAGAACTAGTACACACGGTACGTGAAACGATCGATGAATATCTCACCACCACACCCGCACGCGACTGGAACACATTAACAGCAGCCAAATATCTACGCGGAAAATTTATTATGATCGACACAACCGCTGATGTCCAGCATTTTATAGTTGTATATATGAAGCTGTTGCACGATTATGCATATTATCCAGGGTTCTGCGATGATGCAACAAGAAAAGTACGAGCAACGGAAATTTTGAGTGCACTCAACAAACACGGAGGAGCGATTCGCGCTTGCCTAAATAAAATTTTGATTAATACGTAGCGAACGATCGTTTATCATCATAAAAAGCTAACCCAAGGCCAGCTCGCATTTATGTGATAGCAATAGCGAATGGAATTATATGATACCTATCTCATGTGTAAGAAATAAAGGCACTTTTAACAGTTTATATGGTACAGAGGTGTCACTACACCGTTATCCTCCAACGATATTTCGACAATTATAAGTAAAGCGATTGAAATAGCAGAGTCACTCTCATCAGTACTAAGACGTGTTGGCAGCAGGACCCGTTTGAGGAACACAACATGAGCATACAGACAAATAAAGGGGAAGTGATGTTTCATGGGTTATGGCCAAAGCAAGCTTGAAACTGCAACATTGCTAGCAGTAAAACCTGTATTCTCACTCAGCAACCTGTACTATAGGCGTTTCTCGCCTTAAATCAGAAAATCTCAGGTCTGTCATAGAGTTATGCTTCACGCTATAAGAACTGGGAGGCATCAGCTAGCGAAAACTGGCAAATTCTGACATACATTCCTTCAGCATTAATAGCCAGATATGTAACCGACCATCAAGATACGGTATATGCTATATTTCATTACGAAACCACCGATAGCTTTGTGGCCAACATGTCTTCGGCGTCTACCAAACCATTGTTCATCGAAAGCTGTAAACATACATTCGCCGTTAATACTACATTACTGCTCTCATTACTGTTATACGACGGTTCTCAATACGTATAGACGATGGTCCTTTGCTTACTTTACACTAGCTGGTGTCACTATAAAAGCGACCGAAGCCTATTTGGAAGAAACACCATCACATCAGTGGAACACGCTTGTCCTTGTTGAACGTGTGTGCAAGGATTTTACGTTGGTGGATCCAAAAGCAGAAAACATGCATTTGTCAGACTGCTATGTCAAAGTGTTGAGACAACGCTATCTCACGATATGCCCAAGAGTGACGAACACAAGAAGAGACAAGCAGCAAGAGCTCGAGAAGTTCTCTGTTGCTATGCAGCAATCCGTAACATTTCTTTCGACCCATCTCGAAAAATCAAGACAGCGTTAAATTATGATCTCTGTTCACCATCCTTTTGTGTACGCGAAATAAATGGAAAGGAAGCTTTCTGGGACTCGTCAATCCCAGGATTACATATACTACGCTTAGCTTGGGACTCTCTATTTTCAGTCACCATATTTGGTACGTCTGGATCATCAGAGCAACCATTATCCATGCGTGCAGATGAACAACAAAAATTTCTTTTAAAGTCCCGCAGACTCTTCCCCTTCGTTTTCCACACTGCCGCTCACCACTTGAGCAACCTAACTCGATAGACACCCACAACCCTTCAATGTGAGACACTGCATCATTAGTAACTGAAGAAGAATTTGACAAAACTAGCTGTTGTTGACCCTGGTGCGTCTGTGTATGTGCGTTTTTACGACGCGTTGTTAGGCAATTTTGATGAAAGACACTGAACGCTACCTGTCGTCCATGCTAAAGCATTTTGACGGCAAAGAATCCGACACCAACTGGGAAGCACGCGAACAAACAATTGCACACATTCGAGAAATCGTACAAACGACTAATACACCGGACGAAAAGCAAAGTTTAGCACGATTGTTACGCTCCTATGTTGACGCCCTCACTCAATCGGTAAGTCTCTTTTTCTGTTGTTTTAACAACAAATGGGTTGTTACCACTAGGTTGCTGGAAGTGCCCAAAAGTTGGGAGAACATAGGATAAAGAAAAGAGGGCACCAGGGACTAAAACCACTATAATCTATAAATACAAATACTACAGGTACATAGTCTACGAAGTACGGTAGCGTTATCCGCATTAGGACTTGTAGGCGACCTTGGCATATACCTTGGATATGATCTAGATCCATACACAACAGATCAACTCTTTCTTCACACCCTCCGTTGCGCAAGCACGCCCAAAAAAATCATTGCCGCGCACTCAAAAGATGCATGCGCAACGCTATTATCCAACACCCCTTATCGCCACCGCATCATCCAACAAGTGACGAGCGCCATGGACGAGAAGAATATACAAATGCGACACTACGCAACAATCTATCTAAAGACGATTCTAGAAACGCATCATGGAGCGGCCATTGAGAGATCGGGTGGGCTGGACCTGGCCGTCAAAGCGATCAAAAAGGGACTTTCGGACGCGTCGCCAATGGTCCGTGAGGCGGCTCGACAAGCTTTTTCTGTGGTACAAAAGCATTGGCCAGCACGCGCGTCTAGGTATTAACACAGAGACAGTGTGTGCGTGTAGTGTTGTAGTACAGCATGAGTGTCGGAATATCTTTTGGTATATGTGTTCTCTTTTATTAAGGCCCTCCCCAAAAAAACAATTGGAAATAGATTGGCGCAAGGGTTGGATATGAATGTTCAAAAATCGTTGGACAAGTTGACGGTATCACCAGCAGCAAAACCAGCATTTAAACGGCCTAATACATACAGAAGCAGCTTGTCATCCGTTTCATCCGTCTCAACTTGCTCGTCATGGTCATCAGCCTCTTCATTCTCCTCTGTAGCATCGTCAGCATCATCTCTATCGTCAAAAGCATCAGCATCGCCATCATCTTCCAGACCATCCATTCGCTCACGGTTGTATAGTCAACCAACCGTTCGAACCACCAGCCCCCTTTCCAGCTTACCGTCGTCATCCCAGAAATTAACAACTACAACAACATCATCATCGCGTTATTTTCCGTCTCCTTCTCGATCATCCTCAACAACCTTGCCACAAATACGCGAATCGGCAGAATTAGCATCATCACCATCATTACAAAAAACCAAACTTGCATCGCTTGCTTCACCCATTCGTGTACCGCGGAAACGTGTTCATGATGAAGAAGAAGAAGAAGAGCAACACCACAACCAACAAGAACAGGATATGAAACTAAAATCTCAACGGCATACAATGGACGATCTTGATGCTGACCGTTCTCATGGCGACGGTGATGAAATTATCAGTAGCAACTACCTCATTCCTATTCCTGACAACAACACCCATCACCAAGGTCGGCAACATTCAAATTCACAGCTAGCAGTAGCCGCACTATTACAAATGCTACGAAGCAACGACGTCAATTCCAATTGCAGAGCAATCCGACGTCTGTTTGAAAAGCTGAGAGGACGCCCTAGTCTATATAACGAGGATGAATCCAAGATGATGAAACTGCCAACCGATGTGCCAACTACAGCAGACCTTGGACCAATACTTGCTGACTACTTGACACGAGAAACGGACGATGTAGAGTACTGGCGATTACTCATGTCATGGGATTGTTTAATTGGAATATACACCCGCGTCGTTGATTTGAAACGTTACCTTCCAATGCTCATTCTAGCCGCCAGCAGTCATATCAGCCCATTAAAAAACAGGTCTGATGTCTGTCAACAGAACAATAGTATCAAAAGCAGCACTTGTCGGATCGGGTTGAAACGGTTAAGGATGTACTTGGGAGCCTACGACGCGGAACTACCCAAACATCTACTCGCCATCCTCACTCATCCGACCGACTACTACGTGCAAGATCAGAAAGAACGTAACACGACTTTTCTATATATCGCTGAATGGATGGACGAGCTGGTTTGCGAGTATGTGGGACTTGGCAAGGATGGTGACGACGAGCAGCATGAAGAGGATATCACGCTAGTCAAAGAAGGCAGTGACGAGTACTTTGAACAAGATGGCAACCCGGCGTATCCATGGTTTGATGACGAACAGAACATACAACAAGCCATGTCACAAAGCGTGTCGTTGTTGGAGACTTGTATCTCTCAGGAACAAGACCAAGAAGCACAGCTCAAGACCATGCTTACCACATTGGTTGGCCGCCTGCGGTTATCCAACGAACGTGCTTTTGACCTTTTTTCCGAACGGTGTGAAAGGGCGATGCAACAGGCAGCAACGTCCCAGCAATCCAGTATGCTGATGACGAGACAGCAGCAAGGAGGAGATTGGAAGATTGACTTTGAGACAGTGGACGCTATACCTGACGAGGAAGAGAGCAGTGGCGCGACACAAGAGCTTTCCAAAATGGATCTAAAAACGGATGTAAGTTTATTTTCTTTGAAGGGGGCGGGGGAACTGGTTACACGACATTTATGCCTTTTGTTTGTTTTTTTTATGTCCCCAAAAAGAAAAACTCTTCTTTGGAGTACGGCGGAGCAAAAGTCGTGGCGGATCTGGAAATCCCTTCTTCAAGGACAACAACAACGACGACGACGACAACATTATCATCATTATCATCATCATCATCATCGCTATTACCAGCACCGCCGCCGCCGCCGCCCACAGCCCGGGAAATTCAATCCAGTGACTACAACAAGCTTAGGGACATTTTGTTCCAGACTCTGGGGCAACTGCCATCCAAAGAAGCGTTTGCCACATGTCAACGGATATCTGCAAAGACGCCGGTGTTCCGTGCAGAACAAGCATCGGCTAACTTTTGCCTGTGGACAAGCACGACGGCTAGCACGCCATCCAACAAGGACACGCCATCGTTCGGACCCTTCATTATGTTGTTGGAAAAAATAATGACTTGTGTTTCGGAACGGGACGAAAACAAGGCGATTGAAGCACTGCACTTGGCCATGACATTGCTCCGCAATCAGCCGGCGGTGCTGCAATATTACCAAGAAGCCACAACAACAACAACAACAACAACAAACAAGGAAGGGACGGATGATTGCACCTCTTCGATAGCGTATTTATTGGCCGGGGTATTGCAACGAACGGCTGCAAGCAGTTTGATCCGGGTAATTTAACCATTGTTGTTTTTGTCGGCTAGAGCAACAAAAGAAAGAGATATAAAGAACTGATCTTTGTTGTCATTGTTACGACTCCTCTGGGGGTGGGTTGTTTTTTCAACTTCAGTTATCGTCGGTTGCCGATAGAGCGTTTGTGGAGTTACTCTCGGTATTATCTGATAAAGAGAAACTACAGATCATAGGGTCGCTGCTAAGGGAATGGCTGGAAAACAATGAACAAAAGTCCGCCGTCCGTGCCTTGTTCGTGTGCCTGAGCAAGGCGGTCGCATCCAATGTCTCTCGAGCGACGCTGGAAGCAACCCTGGACCCCACGATCTTGATAAAGGTAAGCATCACCATCACAAGCATCGCTTGCTGCCAATCAAGGCTCACCCGTTGTAAAATAGGGCTACAATCATACAGAACTGGTGGTGCGACGGGCATGTGTGCAGGCCATTGTGGAGATGTATAAAATATTAGGAGAAGGGTTTCTAATGACTTATCTGGCGCCATCACTACGGATCGATCAGGTCAGCCTTCTGCGGCATTATATTGGTTGCAGCAGCAGCAGCAGCAGCAGCTCGTAGTAAAGCTAATTTTTTTCTGTCAGCTAAAATAAATAATAATAATAATAATAAATAGCGAAAAGCGGAATATTTCGGGCCAAGAGTGAGATGTTTTTTGTAACCAATGGGAGCTTTCATTTAAACCCATGCCTCCACATTTCTGTCTGCGTGGTTTCTTTTTTTTTTATATATTCCCGATTCTCCTATAGTAACATAATAAAGTAACTTGGCTGGACGGAGGCTGTAATATTATTTCCCCACTCCCGCCCCCCCCCCTCAGTTGGCTGCTGATACTATCTATCTTCCCGCAGGAACCAAAAGGCAAATAGCTGACATGATTTTTTTTTTTTTGGTTTCCTGGGTGACGACGTAACCATAGTGTTAGAATGTGTCAGGTGATTGGTTTTTTTCTTTTTTGACAGGTTTCCAGATCAATAACAACTTGACTATTTTATCCGGAAGGTATATCGGCTTACAAAAGGGCCCTGTGATCATCACACACACTCTGGCGCTTTCTGTCTGTGTATATGCGCAGGGCACGCACATGCACATGCAACGCTGTCAAAAGGTCACACAAGGCCCCAAACCTTAGTCCCAAAAGGGGGTGTGTGTGCCTGCATTTCCTCGCACTCCACACATCCCAACCTTGGGCGCTCTCTCTCTCTCTCTCTCTCTCACATAGATTCCCATTCAAAGCAACTGTATATTTTCTCTCGCCCCTTGTACCTTTCGCACGTGGGATGGACGCTATTGCCTCTGTGCTCATATGAAAACTGAAAGGGAATTATCATCGAGTAGATCGGATAATTCAAGTCCTCCACCTTTCCCCCCCCCCAACGGGAAAGAGAGGGTTAAAAAAAAAAAAAAGCGGAGAGAAGAAGCCCAAAGGAATCATTATCACCCGACAAAAATTTTCGTTGGTTTTTCTTTTTTTGCCCTATCTTCCTTATGGGCCACACACCCCACTTTGATTTATCTCGTTCTGCAATCGTTCCCGCTTAGCTTTAGGTCTAGGGCTACGTGGCGGGTGGGGGGGGGGGGAGAAAGTAGATCCTGCGTGGTCTCATAGGCGGCGTGGCAGCCAAGGATTGTCAGGGTACTAGGGTTATGTTTGTGAGAATGTTTAAGATCCCTGAACGATTGCTTCACGTATCACATCACTATCAGACACACACTTATCACGGATCCATGAGCCCCGATCTCGTCGTTACGAATGGCAAAGTTTCATATTACATGATTGAAGCCGGCAGCCTCGTCGCTCCCCCACATCGGCAGGATCCGAATTTCGTTGACCGAGAAACGAAGAAGGGTCCGGGAGATCGCGGCAGATTGCTGAAAATAGCGAGTGAATCTTTATCCACAAGTCGGCTCCATTCTAAATTGTGGGGTCGGAGAGAGAGACCCTGCACTCTTGCTTCATCCAACGCCCCCCCCCCAGAAAACAAAAAAAAAGGAGAAACACTGCCTTTTAATGATAAGCCTGACTCGCTGACAGATACCCAATGGCACCTCTTGGTCGGTTGTGTCGGCAGCAAAAAAAAGAGCCCTCTGGGATTTCCTCAACTACCCCTCACTTGGGAAAATCAGGATATTATTATCGTTCAATATAAAAGAAGAAAGTCAAACGCCGCCGCCTATTGGCCCTGTTGTGTCACCCGCACAGATATCGGCTTGCACCCCCCCCCCCCGTATCTTCCTTTTTGATTTCGCATTATCAATAAAGAATGCGTGACACCCACCTTAACCTTGCTATCATCAACCCATAAGAGGATGTGGGGGGGCTCGTGCACTTGGAAGGAAGGTTACGGAACAACAGCGCTTACTGTCACAGCATGACTCCCCTCTTTACTGACGACCTGGTTTTTTCAAAAGGCTGTGGTGGATTTCTTGTGGAGTGACACGCACACATTCTCTTTTTCTTTCCGTTTCGCTTCGCAGACACAACACACACACAGACACACACATAGCACGCCTTCTTTTGATAGGCCTTTTTTTTATTATTTTATTTTCATGCCTGTTCAATAAGTGTAGCCATCTCCTTTGTCCGTTCCACTGCGCGTTCAAAGCAAGTGCGCAGTGCACTCGACTCGATCGAATTGCCTCCATTCTTGCTGACGTGGCACACCTGACCACTACTGTCCATCACAACTGTCACCGTTTCCTTGGTGAGTGCCTCCTCTGCCTCGTTGGGATCCGATAACACTGCCATGGGTTCCTGGAACACGCAAAAGGTCGATGCAATGGGAACACGCGTCATCTGGAATACCGGCGACTTGTTGGATGCATCGGCCTCAACCACCATGGATTCCGATACTTGCGCTTTTGGCAGCGTTACTAGAGATGCATTTGGAGGGATGGTTTTAATAATAACCGGACTCTGACATGTGTACATTAAGACTTACGTTTTGAAAGTGCAGCAGTGAGAGCCAGCAGACTTGCGTCGAGGATGTTGCCATCATAATTTAGACACACGATATCGGCGTACAAGACCCATACGGCCTTGCCTTCCTCAATGCATAATGACTCGAGTGGGAACAAGTCAGAGCTTGGAAATAACATGGTTTTTAATGTGTGAGGTTTTCTTTCATGCGATGCTTCACTTGTTGGCTTGCAAAAAAAAGAAAAACCATACTTTGTGAACAATTGATGGATAAATTCGGATGTAACTTGGGCTTTTTCAGGAGGTGGTCCTGCACGGAACTTGGGTGAGCACATTGGTGATAATTCGACATTGGGCACTACACAAATGGAATTGGTTTTAGTGTTGGGGCAATTACAAAGACGCGTCTCACGGGCACGCGTTTGTAGCAGCCTACACAGAGAAAGAGAGAAATACCAAGATAGCCTTGATTGGGACGTTCCACGTGAGGTTCACAGACCTCTGCTTTGATACCACAGACAACGGTAGTACCGCCGAGGCGGACCATGGCGCTGGCATTGGCGGTGGAAATGGATCCGGTTGTGATTAATGTTTTGCGGAATGAGTCGAGTAGTCGGCCATCGGGACGGACACTGTGTTCTAAGAATCGGCGAAGATACTCGTGGGGCTGGATTCGGTGAAAGACTTCAAAGCTTTTTGAGGTAGATTCGAGAGGAGGAGGAGCAGTGGACATTATGTGAGGGTGTAAAGAGAAAAACGTGCTGCGTATGAGAGAGTCTGTGTTTTTTGGAGGAGGATAGGGGGGGGGGCGGAGTAACTTTTTTGCTGGGACGCATGAGGAAAGTGAGGATAAGCCACTCTGCGAAATTGCCATTCTTTTTTTTTCATATAACAAAAAAGATAGAGTGTGAAAAGATCGGCGGCGATGCTGATAGCTTTTCCTTTTCCCTACAGTGCTGTGTGTGTGAGAAAATAGAGGAAAAGTAAGCATGTGCACCGCTGCTTGAACAGAAAGGGGACGATGCTTGGCCACTTTCATGTGATCAAAGCCAATGGGGGATCGTAGGATTGCGTGATCTGGAGTAAAGGCATGATATGGGCACCCAAGGAGACAAGTGGTGTGGTGTGTTGCAGGCAACTTGGTTGGCTACTTGCAAGTTTGGGGGGGGTGGGGGTAAGGGAGGAGGGGGGGGGAGAGAGAGCCATCGGCTTGAGACGGAAAGGATTGAAAGCGAGACCCAGAAGGGGGGTTTGCCTTATTCGAGACAATCTGCCATCGATTTCTCGGTTGTTGCCCCGCAAGACCCCCCCCCCACCCCAAATTCAGTCAAACACTCCGCGTCCCATCCCGTAATCGGCTGCGATCAGTCAACACTGGCAGTTCAATCGCCAATATAAATACCAGCTGCTTTCCCAGCCCTGGTTTCCATTCTCTTCTTTTTTATCTAATATCCTTCTTCCCCACACACACTTTTTCACTCTTTCTTTCTTTCTTTCTTTCAAGAATGGCCTACCAAGCTGCTTCAAGTCTCTTGAGCCTCTCACACGCTACGGCTACTACTACTACTACTACTACTGCAACTGCAACAACAACACCATTGTCATCATCATCATCATCGCCACCCACACCAACACAACAGCAAAAGCGAGCCATCGCCGCCATCGACAAGGCCAACGTGCCCCGTCCCTACAAGTGCCCCATGTGCCCCAAGTCGTTCTACCGTCTTGAGCACCAAACCCGTCATATCCGCACTCACACGGGCGAGAAGCCTCACCAGTGCACCTTCCCTGGCTGTGAGAAGCGATTCTCCCGCTCCGATGAGCTGACCCGTCATGTCCGCATCCACACGTCGCCCAACAAGCGCCGTGAACGGAAACAGCAAAAGACCATGAAGCGCACTGCTCAACGCGCATCACACAAAGACCAGTCGTCAACATTCTCGCTATCATCATCATCATCATCATCATCATCATTATTGCAACAACCACAAGAAGACACCCATATGCTCGCCACAGTGGCCGACATCACACCTACCGCAACCCCCGTTCCTTCTGCCCCTTCATCGCCCGCTCTGTCAGCGGCAGATCAACATCCGTCAGACTCAGAGACCGAGTACCTCTTCACCCCAGGCAACTCGCCCACCATGTCGCCCCGCACACTCTCCCCAATGACTTCGCCAAAGATCATGTCGCAAAGCAAGATCGAGCCCTTGGAATGCAGTCGGTTTGGTCCGGTGTTTGCCCGTCCTGTTGTCACTGCGGGTGCCCTTCACAGCCATGACCACCACCACAAGCACAACAACAACAATAACAACAACAACAGCACAAGCTTGTTGGACCTCTTGGAACGACCCCCGCAGGCCCGCGTTCTTCCGCCTATTTTCACGGCATCATCCGATCAAAAGACGTCCTTGCCTTCGATCCACTCTGTCTTGCCATTCTAAAGCACCACGCTTGTCTATTATTTGCATATTTCATACATCCACTACTGCCACTACTACTGCTACTACTACTAGATCCAACTCGCTCTGACCCATCCTTCACCCGTGGCTCGCTCAGTACCTCAGAACATTCATTCTATTTCTTCTCATTATATACACATCTTTCTCACTTCATACTCTGTAACTTCATTGCTTCATTCTAAACAACAACACCCATATTTGTCATTACGGTATAGCTTTATTATAAACCCTTCTCTCTCCTTACTTGTACATACACATATATATATACATATAACATGCGTAAATAACTTAAAATACATCACATATGCCTCTATACAAACTTGACAACTTTTTTTTGTTTTTTTGCTGTTGAAAAGTATGCAAGCGCGTGGGGTAGCAGTGACCCAAACATTTTTTCCGACCCTCCCGAGTATAACAACGGAAATTTTCTCAAAAAGGAAATCGAACCGACAGGGCAGTGGTGCTGCAGCTGCAAAGGTTTGTTTTGTTTGTTTGTTCTGTGTTGACGGTTCGAGTGACTTGAAAATGGTTGAGGTGAGAAAAGGGCTCTCAAGATATCTGAAGGGTGGGTGGGGGCTGGTTAGTAAGTATAGACGATTCCCCCACTTTTGTTACCAAGGGAACAAAGCATTATTTTGCATAAACACATTGAAAGTGTGGGAAAAATAGCCATTCTTTCGTACAACACGCTTTCTCTCTTCCTTTTGAGTTTCTCACGAGGGTTCTTCATTTTAACCGTTTGTCAACTCCTCCCCCACCCACAAAAAAGATGATGTGTCAACGCAATAGTCGGAAGTACAATGGCCCAGTATTATATTGTTCGAGGCAGAGCAATCAGCTCATCTTTTACAAAGTGTCCGAGCTGGAAAATAGTCTGTATCAGTAACAACCCCTGTGGTACTCGCTGCGACCCGACAGCTAAACCAGCATCCACTATTTGGCAGCGGGAAAAAAAAAAAGTGGCTCGATTTTTTGTTCAAGAAAGGGCTTCCACTCTCTAGTCGTCGTCGTCACCGTCATCATCATACGACCCTAAAAGCATTTCTAAAATCGAGGCGCTATAAGCGGATTCGGCTAACCCATTAGCCAGGCCCTTTATGTAAGTGCTGCTGCCCGCATTTGTTTCCGTCTTTTTTTTTTCTATATTTTCTAAAAGTTTTTGCCCAGGGATGATCCCCTCATGTACCTTGTACAGACATGTGCCCCCCCCCGTAGATAAAAGCTCGTTCTGCTTTTCTTTTTTCGAATTGGAAAAATAATATAGAACCGGACTTTATTATTTTCTGTGTCGTTTAGGCAATTATGTCAGCATCAAAGTTTTATTTATTCCGGCATGGGCGGGGTTTCTTCAAGTCCACCCAAATCCACCCCCCCCCCTTGCAACTTGAAGTCTCTTTGGCTATGTAGGATTAAGTAATCAACAAAGTGGACACAATTCGGTTTACTAATTGGCATGTCGCGTGAGATGGAAAGGGGTCATAGAAACAAGGTTTCACTTTGAGAAACCTGTTGTCTCTTTCAAAGGGATGGATCAGTAAGCCAATGACTATTTGGGGGGGGGAGGAAAGGATCAGATTATTGCAATTAGCAAGAGTAAGCGCAATTGCTGCTGGTGGACAAAGGAGAGTCTATTTTCACGTGTTTGGCCTGAGCGTTGCTGTCGATTTACCACTACTCTTGTCATCCAACCCCGGAAGCAGTAGGAACGAAAAACAATAGTAGTGGAGGAGTATGTATTCTCGTTTGTGTGATGACAATGCAGAGAGATCGCTCCATATGGGGAGTGATGTGGGGGTGGGGGGCGGGGGAGAGACACAACCTAATCAATCACCCATGGACGTCTTTTCTATCACAGCAGCACCCTCCAGCTATTACATAGTAGTAGTCAGTAGCATCCAGAGACACAGCATGTGGAATAAGCACAGCACAGTCAACACGGGAAACGAGGATGGACCAGGTTGAAAAAAAAAAAAGAGATAAGCACCGGGCTGGTAGTAGTTATTATGAACAGTGATTAGATAGCAGCATTCACCAGAAGGATCGGATAAGTAAGCGCATATCTACTTTTTCCCCTCAAATTGATTAGCCGATCTCCCTGTCTTTCTCCTCTCCAGCTGCATTGCCCCCCACACGCACACACACAAATTATAGTAAATTGTCCGAGCAAATATATCGCTTCAACCCGATACCAAAAAAAAAAAAAGGCATGATCATCAGCCTGTACTTACTAAGCAGCAATTTGTTCGTCGTCGGCTTGGGTGCGACCATTGGTACAAAATAACTCTATTTCAGCATCTGTCATCATCATCAGCAACAAGTAGCATTCTTTCTAATATAATTAAAGAAAAATACTGACATGCAATTCACAGTATATCAACATGTGAAAGGAGCACAAGCCAGGTTTGGTAATAATAAGGTGTGTGTGCGTGTGTGTCCCATATGAAATTATAGCGAAAAATGTGGCAGCGAGCCCATAATTCCGGGTTGTTGCGGATCGTGTTACACAAGACAAACAAAAGAGCGTTTGTCACTTGTCCAGTTGAGTGGTTTCAACCGTAACTAAACTATCAAACAAACGCCACCCCCTTATTAAGTTCATTGGGCGTCAGCGTCCCAGTAGTCCGTATAGACATCCCCTTTGGCGTTGTGCGTCATAATGGCATCACAAATATAGCTGTATGCCTTATTATGGACAGATGACAGTACGGGGTCAGAGGCCCATCATAAAGAAGATGACTTTCTCTCCTCACTCATAATAGCGCATGTGGATAATTAAAGTGTTTTGTCGATTGAACCTTGTTGTGCTTCATTTGATCTGTTTTCATGGGCTCTAGAAGAGTAGATCTCAAAAACACTATTCTGTTCAACATATAAACAGTCTTGAGTAGCCGCTGGATGTAACCTTTTTTTCGTTTAATCACTACCAGTTCATCCAATATCAACAGCCAGTAATATCAGTAAAAGTTCATGAACTGCTGAACGATAATGGAATCCTTTATTGTTACACGGCAAAGGTTTGCTTGACATCTTCTAGCTATGGACACACCTACTCCTGCTAACACTCTATACATGTTAATCCTGTGCGTATAATAACATATTCTCTAATGTTCAGAATACTTAAATATATACATAGCGAAAAGAATGTCAGCATCAAGGCCAGTCAATTGATTGACGCCATATACGTAACTGCTGTCTATCTGTCATCTTTACAACAGTGACCGAGCAAATCAAGACATTCAACATTGTATTCATTCACACTCATTTACAGCACTAGGTACAGTAATTCACGTGTTTCAAGTACGAATTTTTGAAAACAAAAAATGTAGTAACATAACATACTATTTCTCCATCATTATCATCCTTTCTCCAAGTTTCAAAAGCATTTTTAAATCTGTAATATCCCGTTGTTGCGCATGTGTGCATACTGCTCTCGCTTCCAGTGCTATACGCTTTGGGGCTGTAATGAAGTGTGACAAACAGCTTGCATCCAATAGCTTTAACAGGTATCACAACATCAAGACAGCGTGCTCCCTGGGTTATATAAGCCGCTGCTGCTGATGAAGCGGGTGTCAATGGTCTTTTGGTCGTCATTGTTGGAAAGGTTCCAGGAATTATGATTATTTCTGTTAAGCGACGATCCCTATTGGAGGGATAGATAGTCATTTCGGCGCTCATTATCAGCTATCGCCCACGGTATGCAATGCCGTTGAAAGCGATCCATAGACTAAGTCCTTCTTGACCTATTGGTAAAGGTGACATGAGCTTCGTGAACAGTTCCGTACATTGACCGGATCAGTGGCTCAAGGCCAAAAACGTAGCCTTGGAGCGTTTATTATACGGGAAATCCTACATGGTTTAAAGCAAACGCATGTAGTCCAAGAGCAAACACACATTACTATCCCTACCAACTTTAATTGATATGCCATCTTGCCACCAATCAATGCACCAGTCGTGAATGGGATTACTGCTGTAAGAAGTCTTGTAGTGAAGAAGCTACTCGTCCCAACACACTTTGCTGTGGCATCTAAAGACAAGGCATAGTAAAAATAAGCGGTTCGTAATTTATACCAAAAGGGACTATATATTAAGCTAAGTGGGACGTAATGCACAGTAAACGGTGCTCTTAACGTACAGAAAAAGCAACCGCAAAAGAGCAGGACTTTTCTCTCGGGGTTTATTATTACATCATTGATTCGGCAACGGCAAGAAGTGTGCAAAGAGCCGGTCAGAGACACAAGCCCACATGATGTGAATTTTGCTGTGAAAACAGGCAACAGTAGGGGTAAATTTGCTGCGTCTCTCTTTTCTTTTTTTATTATCACATAACGAAGGCTCCGATCACGTACGCAAATAATCAAGGAAGCAAAGGTAGTCTAGGAATGAGGAATTCAGGAAGAGCGCGACACAGATCTTTCTTTTTTGGATAGTGACGAAGTTACGCGTGTGCCAAACCTTGAACGTTCCAACAGCTTTCCCCTGAAACGAAAACTATGCGCATTGTGACGCAGCGATTTGGCCATTTGACTTCGCACTTGAAATGCACAAAGGGATGGCGAGTGAACGAGGTGATCAATAGAGCAACAATATGCGCAAAGGTGTCAAACGTTGGAGGAAGTCATCGTTTGTAGTGTTATTCTTCTGATCGTCCCAAAGGAACTTAAACGCTGCTTTAAAAGAACGTAGAACCGCACAAAAACAAACGAACAGATTTACTATGTCAGCAGCAATGTAAAAGACTGAAGGATGAGTCGATTTCACTAGCGGCAGCGGATACTTATTTATGAGCGGGCCAACTTATCTGCAGCAGCACATACTTGGGATGGAGGATAGAACGTTAGCAGTAGCATAAACTGGGATGGAGGATGGAGGGAGGAGGTTATACGGCGTGGTTCAGAGAACTGTTGGCGGATAGCGTAGATGGTAAAGCAACAGTTGACGAGCACGGTTGAACATAGAAGATACCGGGTCTTTATCATATAGTGCAGCGTTGGGGGCATCTTTTTCCGCACACACATAACATTACGTACCACACACACAGTCAAAAGACAATATTAAAGTACTGTGGATTTGTCTGTGAACTACGCTATATACACACGCTGTTTGTCTTGTTGGGTGAAGGACTGTAAACTGGCTGCTGGGTGGATTGTGTTCTCACTGTTCACTGATGGTGAATTGTCTACCTTGTCAGTCACGTCTATTTCCGGCATTTACTGCTCACGGAAAAGCACTTCTTCCGTGAATCTACACGCTCATTCGCATTCGTGTCTTTGTATTTGCTTTACACGATGCCGTGCACGGCCCACTCACAAACAAGCGGCGACAGCATCGGAGGGTACAGCTCCGCATGGTGAGAGACACGTACCACTACCGCCGCAGCACATTTGTTTACTTGACCACCAAGCACACCCCCTTTCCTTTCCTTTCCTTTCCTTTTTTGGTGCTGAATCTTTTGTTATATCATAGTAGGCAACCCACAAGTTGAACAAGCGAGAAGAAATGTCTATATAAAGCGAGCAGTTTCGCTTTCTTTTTCTTCTTCTTAACTTTAGTTCGTTTTGGTACGGCTTTGGCTATAGTGCAGATTCACCGCTCTGTGCAATGACCAGTCCAAATGACTGTGCTGGCGATTGTTAAGACTCTTCAATGATTCGCTAGATTCAGTGGTCTGCCCTGAGGAGACTCTTGCAATGTACCAGTGGGAATGTGGACATGTACTCGGGCAAGTGATCGTGCACCTTCGGGTGCATGTGATGCCAACGGTATGTGGTGGGTTTTAAACGAACAGATTATTATTTACAGTATTAAGCACAAATAAGAAAATGATAAAAATCTTTTTCTTTTCGCACTCTTCTCATAAACATTTTACCGCTTTTTATTTTATTTTTTTTTGCTCACGCGCACGACAAGTTCCTTATTTTTTTTGCCCACCCACAGCTCCGTGCTAAACAAAGCGCAGAACAATGACAGACGACAGTAACACGATCACAACGCGCTTTATCACACTTTGGAAGGCACTTTGCACCTTTCTTTTTCTTACATTTCTGTGGTCGCGTAGTTCTGCTCGCGAAATAATCGAAAGGAAAGAATTTGTTGGGAGGGTATGGACTCCAGCAACAACGGCGCTTAAGGCAAGCTGTTCTAAGCTGAGAGAACCAGTTTAATGGTTTGTTTCGCTCGCCACGCCCCTTTCAACCCCTTGATTAACCGAAAACAGCCATGCTGGTCTATAATTTGACAATTTGTTTAAAGCTGCCCACATCCATCATTGCGGGAAGCTTATTTGCATAGTACACTTGACAAAGTTCTTAAAGACTATGCCGGGATACATTGATAACGCTAACAGGGAAAGGCGCACTTTTTGTTTTTTTTATGAACTGGGTTACTTCATGCTGGGGAGTTTGTGTGCTCATAAAGTCTTCTCTTATAAAGTTTACTGAATTGCTATCCCGTCATAATAGTTACAGTACTTAACGCAGCTAGTCGTTATTGGCTTTCAGCATTCTTGCATAAATACGATAGTTTAGGGGATCTGTTGATGTGCATCACTGGCCACTAGAAATAAGTAAAACTGCGTTGATCTCTTCTTCTCTTTTTATAAAGAACGACGCAACAAACCAAATGACTTTGTATTATGGATATCAAGGTACATCGTGCTTACAAAGTTTAATATGTAATTAGAATGATTATTGTCTGTTGGAAAAGTAAATGTTTGGCTTTTATTTGACAAGAATCTAGGACAAAGCTAAGATTTAACACAAAATCTTGGCAAGAAAAGCCCGGATCGCATTTTCTTGGTCAGGGTTGCTTTCATAGGTTATCATGATATCCTGTGCTCGTAAAATTTTGTCCGTAATAGCTTCTGATTGATTTTGATCATTGGCACTACCGCTATATTGAAGCAAGGACTCAACGTAAGCAGACATGAAATGCTCGACATCAAGAGCCGTATTAACCATTATAAACTCTTCGCGCACACGATTGGCTGCAGCCACTACGCTCCATCGGTTCGCAGGTGTTGTTTCAAGGTATTCATCGATTACCGCACTCACGGCACGGGCTACCCGAGAATCATACTGTTACACAAACTGTATGTATAGAGAAAGCAATATGTATGATGCCAGACTTACTGCACTCAAGAAGTACCGGCTTGTCTTTAAGCTCTTGCTTCGATGGTGCTGTCGCTGTTGCTGGTTATACGCATTATAGTAGGGATATATGTTTATTCGTTAGGACAAAATGAAAGAAAAAACCTTATATAGAGTCGGCGTTCAGGAGGGGCTATACTCACGCTGTTGTCCTTCATGAGTTTGTTGTAGTTGCTGTTGCTGGTTCCCGTCAGCAGCTGGAGTCGAAGACATTGGAAGAAGAGAAGTAAATTATTAGACCTTATCACTGAGCTGTTAGCCGGCTCATTATTAAAACTGGATAAGTTGCTAAATTGACTACTTTTTTTTTTCTCATGGTTCGTGTATTTCAGCGGAAGCACATAATGACGTAAAAGAAACATCGTAATAGACAATGCTTAAGTATTCGAGTCAATTTGCTGCAGTTAGGACTTGCATCATATAATGCCATTAAAAGATTCTTCTTTGTTGTCGTTACAGTGTTCTCAATAAGCATTAAAGCCTCAAGTGCAGTCATAGACACATCAAACCGGTGCATTATAAAGTCGCGGCATATGTGTCTTGGATTGGGGTACTGAAATGAAAAACTGCATTCTCCCGTATGCTGCCCCAGACATTTATCGCGTTGAAAGTTACTATACACTATCAATGAAAAACCAACCTGAGGCGATTGTTCCCAGCGGCATAGGCTGCTTATTAATTATGTAAAAATGGAACGAATGGTGCATAGCATCTGTATACAGATAATGGCTGCTCACTGTTGACATGTATGATATCACATATCACCTATACATTTTGGTAACGCCAACGAGCACAAAACTTATATTGTATGCCAGGAGCAACAGGGTCTGTGACAAGCTTTTAATGTATATAAATTAGAGACCACACCAGCACCGCTACTACGATCAACAACCAAAAACAGTATGATCGGCTCAACGGAATATAGGCTAGACGTCATTAAAATCTCTGTGAATCAGGTGCATGATGATGACGACCCTAATACTCAAACTGTTCGCGGCCACATGTGTTTCCTTATTGCTTATCACATATCCCAACATGTTATTGACATACTCCTGCTCTGAAACTTTATACAAAACTGCCAAGCATCCTTGGCGGTATGAGAGAGTTGAAGCTGCATGGCGGCCTTCTTTATCCGGGATGAAACTTGCAGATCAAATTGCATGCTCTCATCGCTGCCGCGAACCCCGAATGGGGTGCGTGATTGGCTCCAACCATTTGCCATAGTAACACGATGGCGCATTGATATGCGTTGTGCGTTCAAGCCACATATACGATACTCTTCTTTTCCCTCCAAATCACCTAATTACTTACAAGAGTATGTAATGACAAAGACTGGTTTTCTTTGGGGAAAAAGGTTTACATTATTAATTGCATGCTGAGCAAAAGAACAAAAGGAGCGGGACTGGAGGGGGCGTAACTTTTATCCCTTTTGATCATTTCGAACCGCTTCATTTCCGTTTTTCCCCTTGGGTGCTTTCCAATTACACTCTCTCCTATCCTTTTTATTTTTATTTCGGATACCTTTCGGCTCTTTCCACTCTTTCTAAACTTTTTCTTTTTGTAATTTTGCAAAATGTACCTTACAGTGAACAACAACAGTGACGAAGACTCGCCACCTGGATCACCAAACTCATCGTCGCCGCGACAACCGAAAAGCCGACCTGGCTCTCTTGTGGTTGAAACGTTGGGTGCCAAGACGTCTGAGACTAAGGACGGCTTACGCAAAATCAACAACTATCTGTTGAAACGAGAAATAGGTCGTGGAGCTTTTGGTACTGTGCACTTGGGTGTGGACACCAATACAGGGACCGAATATGTAAAGCCTTTCCACATGTTATGATGTTCTGTAATGTTCAAGTGATGCTCATTTGTTTCGTGTATGCATATTTGACCAGGCAATTAAAGAGTTTAGCAAGTCTCGTTTACGGCGAAAAGAGCAATCGGCAATGCTACGACGACCAGGTCCTCGCGGACGTGGTCGAGGGCGTATTATGGGTTTGGGCGTTGGTCGGTCAGCCTCTCCACTCAGCACCAATCCATTGGATCTTGTGCGAGGCGAAGTGGCCATTTTGAAGAAACTGAATCATCCTCATATGGTCAAGCTCTTTGAGGTGTTGGATGACCCGAGTGACGATTCTCTTTATATGGGTAAATCAACGGAATTGAGAATACACAAGAAAGAAAAGAGAAGGATATGAGCAGCATCAGAGAAGTCTCTTTCTTTGGATACGTTTTGTGGAAGGCAATGGACCGCTGCTTATTTGATGGTCATGTCTAAATAACGACGGTACTGTTTTTTTTACATGGTAGTGTTTGAGATGGCACACAAAGGTGTATTAATGAACATCGAGTCGGACAAGACCGCAACACCCTATACATCCGAACAAGCAAGACATTTTTTCAGAGAGATCATCCTGGGAATTGAATACCGTGAGTTTCTCGTTCCTCCTTCACACAAAAGAAAGACAAAGAAGCTATAAAGTTAGGTTAATTGGTATTTCTTATATCATCTCTATCTCTCTTTAGTACATAACAACGAGATTGCACATCGAGGTAAAGTATCAGTGTTTGCATGGTTCTGGTGATCGGAGATCTGTAACATATGTCTTTGCTCACATTCTGTTGTGACGAACGGTAGATATCAAACCGGACAACTTGCTATTATCAAAGGATGGTGTATTAAAGATTGTCGATTTTGGCGTTTCTGAGATGTTCCACAAGGGTGATGACCGGATGAAAAAATCTGCAGGTAGTCCAGCATTTATGGCACCAGAGTTATGTGTACCTAGTCATGGAGAAATATCAGGAAAAGCAGCAGATGTTTGGTCAATGGGTATCACGCTTTACTGTTTAATCTACGGACGACCTCCATTCATGAGCCATAATCTTGTGGAACTGATGAGCATAATCAGCAAAAATGAGTATGTATTAGTGTGTATGGAAGCTGCATAAGAAAAGGGAGAGATGGATGGATTGGAAAAGACAAGGATTGGACATTATTTTGACATTCTCTGCTGGTAAACAATTTAGAATCGAATACAAAGGTGATTTGGATCCTGATTTGCTCGACATCTTCCATCGATTACTGAAAAAGAACCCAGATGAACGGATAACTGTACCGGAACTCAGGGTAAGAAGCTGTCGGGTGTTGTCCCCATAGTTGAAAGGCAAAATGTTTCTCCGTGTAGAAAAAAAATTAAAGAATCATATGGCACCTTAAATAAGGTACATCCATGGGTAACGAAACACGATGAAGATCCATTGATCTCAGAAGAAGAGAACTGCCAGATGGTTGTTACCGAAGTTACTGAAGAAGAAATCAACAATGCTATCTCTAGCATTGCTAGTATATTTACTGTGGTAAGTTAACAAATAAAAACACGAAAAGTGAGTATGTGCATTGCGAAAATTTTTACTAATTTCATATGCTTTTCCATTCATGTGCTGACAGATGAAAGCAGTTAGCAAGTTCAAGCGGCATTCAAGATCATTATCACAGCATTCGCTGAATAAAATGATGGAAGAGGTCAAAAAGGCAGACAGTGAGAAGCAGCAGCAGTCTAATACCGAGAAACGACACAAGCCATCGCCAACTACTACTACAAGCTCTACGAATACTAGTGAAAAGGATGACAGCGACGTGGAAACGTTAAAAACGGATGCTGCAGCATTGAATATCGCTTGTTCAGAGTAATAAAAGAATAACGATGATCGACGGTGTTCGTGTGAAAATCATGTGGTTACTAGGACGAAATGAATGGGTTTGTTGTGCTTCGAGAACAATGGCATATGCTGGCAGGAACGATGGATATGGAGTAGAGCACACCGGGGTAAGTATATGTACTGCGGTGATCAATGAGACTTAATAAGGCTATTATGTATACCCGGAGGTCATCATTCCTGTACTAAAACTCGAGCTTTATCAATATGCATCATGTAATCTACTTTCGATGCATTACATGGCTGTCATGGTTGTCTGTGGTTTACATGTGCTATTGATGGAAAGCTTATTTTGCGACACACGTACATCAAGTCTATTCTGGAAAGTATTGTATAGTATTTGATGAGAAAGGCCAACGATTGTCCAAATGCAGAGTACTCAGCATCTAGTAATTACGGGATAGCTGCCAAGATGTGAAGAATTCAGTATCATTGTAGGTGAAGTGACTAAGTGCACACCATCCAGGACCCTTCGAGATAAGTGAAGAGAGGGCGTACCAAGAAGGACATTATCGAGTGAAAGATATCGAAACTGTGTTGAGAATTGTGTACGAGTCTCATGACAATCTTTGAAAGACGCTGTATGCTAATTAGCGTGTGTGACACACGCTCACACACAACACATCGTACACAAAAATTATGGGATAATCTGCCTCTCTCCTTTCAGCCTCATAAATCCTTGTCCTCTCTATACGTTCCTCCCCCCCTGTTTTTCATTTTGGTCCTACTAAACCGACCATGGCCAAAGGCTCACAGACTCTTTCCTCCAAGAGCAACAAAAACAGCAACACCGCATCTGACGCGAGAAAATCCGCGTGGCGGGGAATAGCCGTCAAACAAAAATCGCCCAGTCGACCCACGTCTCGAAAATCAGTCAGCAGCGTTTCGTCATTAGAATCCCAGCAACTGCTCAATGACAACTCATCCTCTCGTTCATCCTCTCGTCGAGATACGATTGACACTTTGCCGTCTTTGAAGTTAGAAAGTGTTCAAGAATACTCGACACCATTGACCGCTTCAAACAGTGCTAGAACCACTCGATCGCGTGAATCTTCAACAAGTGAATCATTTCAGGATGCTCGAGATGGGTTTATTATGCAGCAGCAGAAAATGAATGTGAACCCAGTCCATACGACGACAGCAACGGCGACGGCGGGTCTTCAAAAGAACAATCATTACCAACCCCAAGAGGCGATAGAAGAAGACGACGATGATGCGTTTTATTACGGAAGTTATTTTTTGGCGGATACACAAAGAACAGGAACAAGACCAGTGGCAGCAAAAACAGCAGTGGCAGCACCATCTCCACCGCCTCAACGCATAACCTCGATGACATACGGTGGACCGCCTCTGTTTTATGAGCCACAGCTTAGAGAAAAACATAAATCGCTACAAAGCTTTCAATATGGAAAAACAGCAACAACTGTAGCAGATGATCCAGCGTACACGTACAAAGAGGAATACCTCACTTTCCATGATATAGACGATATTCCTGCTGCAACCGATACTGTTGTAGGCATAGCAACATCAGAAAATTTGACAAGCGTTATTGCTGAGGAACCAGTTGGCCTGGTAACAACAACAACGACAACGACAACAAAGAACATCACAGCGGTCAAAAACAAGGAGGAACAAACATCTATTAAAGACCAAAAAACGCTATCGGCGAGCGATATGGATGACCATACTGATGTTGTTGGAGTAGCATTGACGACCCCGACAACAATTTCAACCCCACCAACGCCTGCAATGAGATATGATACCACATTTGCTGACAGCGCAGGCAGTAGTGATGACAAAAGAAATCATCAGCAAGAGCAGCCACTATTATTTTCATCAATTTCTCCTCCTTCTCCTATTACTACAGCGACTGCTGCGAATGCAGCCGATCCCCTACCTTCACTATCTACAGCACGTGCTTTGGAAGCTAATAATGATCAGCATCAAGATCAGTCTCCACCTCCGATGTCTCCTCCTTCTCCTGTTGTTCTTACAACTACAATTAACACCCCAACGACCATGGCAGCCGAGCCAGAACAGATAGCTTCACCATCACCGCCAGTATCAGTCGATTTACAACGAAAAGATGAGAAGCAAAATAATGATCAGCAATCGATACAATCGCAACCACCTATTATCTCACCACTGGAAGAAACAGCAACAGCAACAGCGACAACAACAACAGCAGCAGCACCCTCATTTGCTCCTGTGGAAGATATAAACCAGCGACGAGACTCTGTATCGACAAACTCGGTTTCTACCGTTGGCAGTGATGACCGTATCAAGTTTTCCGACGATCGACAAAGTCATAGCCGATTCGACTTCTTGCTCATGGCAGCCGAAGAAGATCCGGTGGATTTGGATATGCTCAAAGACAATGAGATTGCTGTGCAATCTGTGGATGTCAGGAACATTCACGCTAACCGACAAGGCCCGCGTGACCAAGAGGAAGCTGGTATGCCAAAGTGCACTTATATACAATGCTTGCATATAACGTTTTATATATGCTATTGTTAGATGAACCTGTTCGAGAAGGGATGCGGCTTGTATTTAATAACAAATTTATGAGGGCAAAGGCAAAATTCCAGATGCACGCAGCCACGTAAGTAGTTGTATCTGGATCTGGTCTTTAGGTCCATAAAGTCTAGGAATTCATTCATCAACAAGTCAAACCAATCTATGATCTCTACATTCTTTTATAGTGATCCACTCCATGGTGTTGCATTGGGTGTCATTGCTACAATCAAAGGTATGCATTAAGGATAGAGTTATTATGGCTGGAAAATTTGCTGTATGATTAGTGACAATACTAATATCTGTTTCTCATGGATTGAACTTGATATTAGCCATGATGGTAATTTAGATTTTGTTGTGGTAGAAAAACCAACCTTATTTCCTGAAAATGATGGATTACTATTAATAGACTCATGATCAAACGGACTTGGATAAAGCCATGAGCACACTTGCATCCGCTTATACCATTGCCCAGGCACAAATCGATGCTGTTTCAGTCAAACGATCACTCAAGGATTCCTTGACCCATTATTTCTCAGCATTTATGGTGAATAAGAGTATCAGTGATTTTGGACCCCCAGCTGCTCCAGCGCCGACTACAGTATCTTCATCCGGAATAACCAGTACGACTACATTCTTATCCAATGGTGTATTACGTGCGCATGTTATCAAGGCCGAATGTTCTATGCTCATGGCAGTAATGCAGTTGAGTCGAGAGAATGTCGTTGATTATTTAAAGTGCGGATTAAATTTACGCCGAGGTAAAAAAAAACAAAAAAAAAAGGGCACAGCAGATAATTGTATACTGTACACTTCTTCTAAACATATGATGTGGCAATGTAGCTTACAAAAGCTATGTAATTGTTTGGCAAGAGTACAAACGGATGGGACAAGAGCATACCAAGCACATGGATCGAGATACTGTATCTGCTGTTTATTTTGGCATTGGATCAATACATTTGCTTATCTCTGCTCTACCGCCTAAGATTTTGAAAATATTCTCATCTTTTGGGTTCACAAGTGACAAGGAGCTAGGTCTCGTGCTGTTGAAACTGTGTCTTGAAGGAAAAGGCATCCGATCCCCTCTTGCTGCGATCATGTAAGGCTTATTCTCGTTTATCTATTATCAATCCACTATCTTAAATGGAAATCTGTATCCTGCTGTTGAGTCCTTCCCCTGCCGATACTTCCCTAGTCCCATCTTAATTCCATCTTAATCCCACTGGGCTTTCAATTACCAAATATCTGTACGACTTATATTCCAACGCGAGCTAAATATAATGTTATTACTATCAACAATAGGTTACTATCATACTACTCTATCCTCACATCATCAGTGCCACAATTGTATAGCAGGGAACTTGCAGGACCGGCAGTTGAATGTTTGCTAGAAGCACAAAAAAGCTTTCCGAGCTCATGCTTCTTTTTGTACTTTGCAGCCAGGATAGCACGGATTGCAGGAAACTTGCCACTATCGCTCCAATCCTTTTCATTTGCCATGGACGCGAGCCGAAGCGAGATGATGGAAGTGGCGATGCGACATGTGACATCATACGAGATAGGGTGGAATCATGCACTGCAGCTCGATTGGGAGAGTGCTGCCAAAAATTTCGAGGACTTGGCCAAAGAGAAGTACAGCCCCCCCTTTTGCATGTATCTGGTAGGCGCTTGCCGCGAAATGCTGGGACAACGGACGCAAGGTATACTTGCTTTTGCAGAGGTGCGGCAGCAACGCATCAGCAACAACAAGAGCAACGGGAACAATAATAGTAGCACCGGTAGCTCAAGCAGCAGCAAGGACCAACAGCATCCACAGCAACAACAACAACACTCGCCTCCGTCGGCGTACATTGAGTCGTATGTTTGTAAAAAAGTAGAGCTTTTCCAAAAGAGTGGGTACCAGGTAAGCTTTTTCGTGTATTATGTGCGAAAGCTTTGGCATATGACATAGAAAAGGATAATGTCGGACAGATACACTAAAACATAGTACGTGTATGTAGGATATGGATATCAATTTACCCATGCTCGAGCTTATGTGTATCTGGAATGCATTTGAGCAAATGGAGCAGGGAGCATTAGAGCAGTGTCTCGAAATAGTTAATTCGGCACTTAATCATATCCATGAACGGGAACGACGTGAGCTCAGCATCCGTACCCAGGAACTTGCACCATCTGCGTCCCCGCCGGATTATTATCATCACCGCGCCCTTGTTCTTTTAATCAAAGCATCGCTGTTAAATGCCTTGCAGCGACATAGTGACAGTATCCCGCACCTCAATTGGATCATGGATAATAAGGAGGACTTATCATATGAGACAGCGGCTTGGATCATTCCATTTGCTTATTGGGGTAACATATTTTGTTTTATTTATTTCGATAGAAAAAGAGACAGCGACAATACTATTGGATTACTAACTGCTGAGTGCTACTATTGTAATTTAAAATTATGCATATCTATCTATCTATAACAGAGGCGGGAGTCACAAGCTGGGGCTTGGGTAACTATGTGAAGGCTCGAAAACTATGGCAACAAGGTCTTTCATGCTCCAAATACGATTTCGAATATAAAATGGCCATCCGGTTCAACTTGGCTTTGTCAAAATGCAACGATGCCGGGATTGGGCCTGTCGAAAAGTCAGCAACCGAGAAAGTGTTAGACATGCATGCGCAGAAAAAGGCAATGTCTGTCGTCCATCCTATTAATAGATAATCTGTTTTTGATAATACATACAAATCTTATTGCTAGTACTATTTTATACATATTTTCATCATCTCTATGTCTACCAAGACTGTCATCACTATAATATAATAATGTTATTCTGTTTCAGTAGTACATATTTTGTCTGGAGGCTACAATAATATGTAGCAGCAGTGTATAGTAGGCTAAATTGTTGCTATTGTTATCATTTCTTCCACCGTATGTATACCCTTCACAGTCAGTACGAACATTTACAACTTTGTAACGCTGATGTGTCTATTATGTACACAGTAGGTATACTAATAAATGTATTGTATATACCTAGACGGAACAACAGGCAAGAATGCGGGTCACTTGAGGATCTCAACTTCCGCTGTTGTTAATCAAGTGATTTATATTGATAGAATATTAGACCTTTCTACTACGTAGACGTGGTGAAACGGAGTGAGCGGAGGACGCTGAAGGGATGAAATGAGGGGCCAGCGCGCAAAAAAAAATAGGGAGCTAATTTTTTTTTTTCATATAAGCTCACGAATTTGGCTGAGAATGCACGCTTTAACTGTTACCCGTAGTATGTAGCCAATGAAGACTCAATGAGACATTCCCTATCTGTCGTTTGTGCATATAATATATTATCTTACATTAGAAACCTTGTATGAATGTGTGGATGTAGAGGAAGAAGAGTAAGTTCATTCGGAGCCAGATAATATCTGCTCGGCGGGTGTTAATGCATTAAACTTTCTGGCGACAAACAAAGGTGAGATCGAAGATGGCGACGTCGTATGTTGTGTTTTGAACTGTTATGCGTACTACCGCCTCTCTAACACTCTCCGCCCTACTCTCCGCCTAGAACACACACGTCGACCGCCTCCATCGGTTTTCCCTCTTTTTCAATTGCAGCATCATCATCATCTGCTTTTACTAAGGAGTTTGTGACAGGATCCCCTCGCTTATCCCTTGTTCATTTTCAAAGAGGCGACGATGTTCAGCCCATGGCGGTCGATGCAAAACCCCACCGAAAAGTAAACCAGGGATATCATGCATCACGGATAAAAAAAATTTACGAAAAGCAACAACAGGACCCCAAGTGTCATATGTACTTTCTATACGGCGATGTCATCCTTTTGTAAATTAGCTTTGCATGGGAGGAGCAGGTATGCTCATGTACTGAAAGGAACAGGAACAATATAGAATTCACGGATATCGCATTATTTCTATCAGTGTCATTCTTCGATTTGCCTATAAGAAAAGATTAAAACTTTTTTTAGGGTACAATATCTTTTTATTAATTGTTATCGTTATGCATATTCGTCAATATCAGCAGCATCCGCATCATAATAATTGTCGTATAAGCATAAGCAGCAGCTATCGTCGTTTTTTCAGCAACGAGTTTAGCTGGCGGGATGAAGGGTGCATGTGGAGGCTCCCGAAAACCCCAGCATGCCAAAAGCAACAGTGGCATTAGCAACAACAGCAGAAACAGCGATCAACAGCAGTTCCCTTTTGTTCCGGTCAACCATCTATAAATACAAGCGGCAACACGAGGTGTTCCTCAGATCCCTTTTTTTCTTTGTACTTCGCTCCCGGTCGATAATCTATTCTATTACTATTACTGCCACTATTGTCACTACTACTCCTCAGCTGTAGTGTATTTTCTTGTAATTTTTTTCGCTCCTAATATATCTTTATCTTCTCTTTCAAATCTTTTATATTTTGTTTTTTCCCTTGTAACACGTTTCTACAAAGACAATATGCGAAACATTATCACTACCGTTGGACTCATGCTTAGCAGTGCTTGGATGATGGCAACAGCAGCTACCACGGACGAAGAACAAGCTCAACAAGGCACTGCAGGTGTTATGATGTACCATCAACCGTTTTCTTCCGCAACGAGCAATGGATTGAGCAAACGTCATGCTCGAGGAACTTGGTACGTTCCTGGACATCTAGGATGCAATACTGACCACAAATAAGGAATACGCTAACTCTTTCCGTATTAATCAAGGTACGACGGCAAGGACTTGAAGAATGCTGCTTGCTACGGCCATAATGGAATGCCATCGTGGGACGCCACAATACATGACATGATTGGTGCCATGGTAACGCTTTAACTTTTCACGGCTATCACTATTTCCCAATTGATCAAAGAAAAGAGGTTATCAGCTTCTGTAATCTTTTTCTCCCCAACAACCCCTTGCCACGCATCATCGACAGTAATGATCGCGCGGCAGGGTCCTTCCCTATTCAACATGCAATCACATGATGACCTCCTTATCTTTTCGTCTGTATATCTGTCTAACCATTATCATCATTGATTTTCATATTATTTAGGCCATGGCAGACCACGAGCAATGCAACAAGTGCGTGGAAATTACCAACAATAAATTCCGTGAACTGTCTGCCACCATCATGATCGTCGATAAATGCGCCGCATGCACAAAGAGTAAGGAGAGCCCACGCAAGCAGAATATTCAAAGTTGTACATAATGGTAGTAATATAAACCTTATTAACATCAAACTATGCATGATTTGTAGAGAATTGGATCGACCTTTCTCCAGCTGCATTCGCGAAACTTTCAAAGCACGGCGATCTCAATATCGGTGTCCTTGATATCAGTTGGAAAACAGTACCGTGCTCCAAGGTGCATGGCCATCTACCACCCAAAAGCGAAAGAAAGGATGGTAATAGCAAGAAGATCCATCATGGCTAAAAGAAGTTTGGGTTTTTATCCATGTTACCTGCACACGAAATATCCCTTTAAGCTTTTGCTTGTTTCTACATAATCGCCCATATGTCGGGAATTAACCACCACTGTTATTATCTTAAATCAGGCAAATGCTCTTAATCTTTTTCTTTTGGCCTTACTCCTTCTTCTTCCTATACTGCTGACTATATCCAAGCTATTACTGATATTTTTTATACTACAGCTCTGTTTAATTGAAGTTTTCTTCTTTTCTCTCTCTCTCTTTTCTTCATTATGTTAAAGAAGTAAATAGCATATAATGTAATCTACACTTTTGTTTATCTTTTTGTACCGATACACAGTTTCTCTTTATAAAAAAAACCTCTCGATTTAAAATGATTTCTCGTCAAGGGTAGTTATGTATATCAATGATACTCTAGTTATATCAAATACGAATGGTGTTTTTGAATTAAACTATCTATGTTCAAGACTTTGTTTCCTTCTTTTGCTGGCTTGCAGCTAGCTACGGTAGTTCCTTATTTACATATTTCATCACGTCAATAGTTAGTTATCATCGTCATCTATGACTGCATTGGCTACATATTGCAGCCCACCTCGTGAGATGTACTTATACTTAAAGGCTGATTATAGAAAGCAGAGACGCATAAAAGTAAATGTGTAGAAGTATACGTTATCTTTGTGATTTTAAGTTGGTCCTCGCCTGGTCTTCATTAATTAACTGGTTTTCTCAAAATGTAGTTTAGGGCAAGTAATCATCCGACACAGTCAATGTTCTTGGTAATACGGGCATTGTTACATTAACTTATATTGTGTTATTTTATTAATACATACAAGTTTTCCAATATGCCATATGATGGTCTGTGTACTTTCTGTTTGTCTGAAAGAAGTTTAACACCATTGACGATCTCAGATAAATTCGTAGCTGCTATTATCTGTTGTTCTTGATCGCCGAGCAATAAAGTTTCGATAGCAGCTTGCCGTCCTGCATGATTGCTTGATGGTTTGTTTTCGCTTTCGATATCCAAGTACGTATTCTTGAAGCTGCTCGATGAAGTCTCGCCGTATTCAACGGAATCCTCTTGCTCTTAAAGTGGTATAGGCGACCGAAATATTTCATCTAATGCTATCATTGAATGTTCACCGATCAATACTGAGACGATCCTGTGGCTGTACATAACGTGCCACTTCTGATAATAGTGTCAGAAATTGCTTCTTTTCGGCCACAGCACCCTCTAAAAAAAGAATAAGTGTCCTGCTTTTTGCCTTTAAGATAGTGCGACTATGATAAATAAATAAAAAAATACTCTGGTGATGGCGTCAAAATTTGTGGGGGACAGAGGGATGAGCCTTGTTGGTTACTTCGTAATGGTAGCACATATTGTTGTTGATTTTCTTCATGCAATATAAAACTGAATGGCTCCGTCGTGTCATAGTGCTGTATTATATGACCGCTCGTCATTTCTGGTTTCTTATATAAAGTTTTGGGCTGATTAACAATGGTTTTTCTTCTGCCGAGAAATATCAAACATATGGTTGGCGAACATATTATCCACTTTCCAGCCATTGGCTTGGCGTTTGGCAGGGTGTTCTCCTTAAAGAGCACGTAGTAATCTTTATACGCTATTGATTCGCCTTTGAGCTTTTATATATATTTGTTGTAACCAACATCAATGCTTCTTGGCGTACAACACAGCGTACTATGAACTTGTCCTGCCTAATCAAGTTGAACTCTTTACCAGAAGACAAATGCGTTGTCGGCAACTCGCCCAGATCAAACAATGCGCCACTAATAACCTTTCAGGTCGTCGACAATGTTTTTTTATTTTCCAAATTGTACCGCAATACATGTGACAACAACAGTCAATACAATCATCCTTATAACTGTTTATGTACTAACATCTCTATCATCGCTATCGTTAAACGTCTTCCCTTTCCCACATACTTACATTTATTGTATGGCTGTTCTGATGTGTTTAACGCCAGGTGAAGCTTCACCTTCTTTGAAATGAAACGCTCTTCAAGGTAATAAATCTTTTTCCGATTGACGTTGCCATAATTGTGACAATCACGCTGCTTTCTCTTTGGTAACAGCAAACGAAACTCCAGCTGATTGAGGTAGTGCTTGGCAATGGTAATCTGCCACTTTGATGGCTTTATTTCATACCCACGCTATTTTGATTGTCACTACTATCTTTCTTGAGTGTGGTATTCTTTTCAAAATTACACATTTGTCCTAATTGTCAACACGTCTGTTGATTTCTTCGGCATATTGATATACAGCGAAGTGTGGATGCCCTCACATGGGAAGACGGTAGCACTGTTATATGTTCGGGTCACTTCCAAACGTTCATTTAGCTGCACAAATTTCCTGCCGTTGTAACTATATATTATCATTACCTACGATCAAATTAAAAGCGGTAATGTGTTTGACATGCACTAGCTAATCTGTGCCGCATTAAGTGCGAGCTAAGACTTTTCTTAAAGCTTTCGATAACATTTTTAGAGGCTCCAAGTAACGAAAAAAACACAACAATACAGTGCAACCATAAAGTCCCGTGAAGCTAATGAAGTAAGATAATGTTCAGATAACGACAACATAATAGTATTACATCACATAGCAGCATAGTGATCCATATTACGAACCATGAAATATAAATATGGAGTTATAATTACTGCAACGAGCTTTAATAAACTGTCATGAAATTTGTGTGACATGTCTTCTCCTTTACAAATTTGTATCGAATGAGCAGTTCTAAGTACATGTGAACTCTAAGCGATAGAGAAGACTTTTTTGAAAATTTACTTTTGAGAGGCATATGTAGTAAATATTTACAAGAAGCCAAAGTATGTACATGGACTTTTAATAGTACAGGACTACTAACAACGTTTACTCTTATCAATACTAGAAGAACAGAAATATAGTACCATACTACAACATAGACTCTTCTACCATCAATGGATTAGTTCTATCAATCCTAATTTTCGAATTAGCAACCGCGCTGGAGAGTTCTGCATTGTCGATACGATTACAGTCAACGACGCTGATTCGACAAAGAGACGACGGCGGTGACGCTGCATGACCATCAACAAGTTTCTGAATACCTTTTACTGTTATGTGGTGAAGCGCTTTCAAAACGATAGATTCTACTGGAGCAACCGTATCGAGCTTTGCAAGTGCATCATCCTTCAAACTTTTCACATGCTCAAATTCGATCCGCTTCAGTAAAGGACTGTCAAGTTTACTATGGTTTAACGAAGCATTGCGACAGGTTTGTGACAACTTTTCGAAAAAAGTATATATGCCTGCAGCCGTAATAGTGTTGATCTCTTTGAGCACTAGCGTGTGTAAGGTCGGAATATCAGCCAAATGGACAAGTGTTGTATCCGTCAATGCTCCACACTCTTCAAAGGTCAACGACTTGTCCGTCGAAAGCATGCTGCAGGAAGAGTAGCCACTCGATAATGTCCGTTTGCAATTCACCAGAAAGGTACCCATGTCCTGTTCCTGCAGCTCTTGACATCCTACCAGATGCAGCTTGCGAAGTCGTCGCGTCAAGCACAACACTAAGTGCTGGAGACATTCTGTGTTTGCGTTGGATAACTTGATGTCCTCCAACCAAGCGCATTGACGAATGACAGAAGACAAAATCGTGGCATCGACGGGAGCATCACAGTGGAATCGTCGTAACGTATTGGTATAATTGTTGATGTCTGGGAAATACATGGCAGCGAAGTTCGGCATTTCTTGGTGCTGTTGTAAACCACCATCGTCTCGTCGACTTGTGAGCCCAAACTCCTTCAGCGTCGTGTTGTTGTGTGTGAGGAATCGCAAGATCTGGTCGCTTTCAAGGACTGGCCCCTGATTGACAATATTCAGAACCTGCATACCTCCTTTTGCCTTTTCTAGTACTCCTCCTCCTCCTCCTACTGCTACTACACCATCTGCGTTCCCATCATCAACATCATATGCTTTGTTGCGTCGCCAGTTGTCTTCATCTGCATGGTTGTTCCTGCTCTTGTTGTTTTTCATAAGTTTCAATCGTTGTGTGGTATTGTAATATGTCAGCGTGGGCATGTTGTAGTTGAGATATGGGATATCAGGGCAGCAGTTGAAAATGGTATCCAGAATTTCCGGTTTGCAATAGCTGACATTGAGTCGTTGTAGATTGCGCGTTCTTTGGAGCAAGCAGGATAAATCGTTCGGATCTAACTGTTCGTCAACATGAATGTATGCATACTGAAGGTGGATGTGACGATTACTTGAGTTGCTATCCTTGCTAATGTTACGAACGATGTTAGTACTACTACTGCTACTAGATGTGTTGTAACCGTGGTATGTAAGGTGAGTCAAGTTGGGACAGTAATCCGTGACCATTTCCAGGGACAGTTTGCTGCTATCTAGATAGGACACAGCAAGCTGGTCCAAGAAACTGCCCACAGTGGCCAATGCTGGATAGATACTGTCTTTGAACAAGTGATCACTAGGGCATTCAATTTCAAGACCTAAATAACATACACGACACATGTCGAGCTTAGATACGTTTCACACATACACAGGAACTGAACCAAGACAAAGGAAGAATGACTAACCAAGAAACTTCAAGCTCTCAAACTTGCCTTTGATCAGCAAGTCGAACGCAGCCGTCAAATCAGCATCGCCATAGATGGTCATACTTGTTGCCATATTCGCCACTTGATATAACTCCTTGACACAACGTGCATCGGCTTCCCTCAATTCCAATTCTCGCCACAAACTTGGACTGCGCAAAAGTCGATAGCGCCAAAAGGAAGAAACATTCAAGCATTCCACCAGTTGTTCAGTTGGAAGAAATGAAAACACCGTCAAGACAATTTCGTACGGCAACACTGCGGTCATAGGGTCAGCGGAACGATCTCCAATCTTGTAATGGTAGGTCATCTTTTAAAGGCTTTTTCTTATCGTGGGGGTTTTAATGGAAAAGAGGATAACGAAGAAAAGAGCATAGACTGCGTCCTCTGCATGTTGGCACCCCGCTAAATAAGCTTGTGCTGTCGCTTGTAGACGCTTCTCAGCTCTATGGTAAGAAAAGGAACGTACGGTCTATACGGTGCGATTTATGCTTATGAATGAGATAAGTCAAAGCCATTTAAGATAGTTAGAACTTGCTTATTTTCATACTTCATGAAAGCAATCAGTTGATGATCGCGGATACAGGGGGTGACATCCTTGATATTAAACGGATGCCAGCGAGATACGTTCAAGCAATTCTTATGACTTGGTCTTATACCGTAGAATTCTCCTCTTCCCTCTTCCCTGAATATGTCTTTACTGTATGTCTCTGATCGAGTAAATAATCATCTCACAAGGGTTCTTAAAGGTTTGACCCGAGCAGTGACTTTATTGAAGCAACCAAACTGTTTGCCTGCTTTTTTATTCCGTTTATCATACGAATTACTTTGAAACTGAAATTGCCTCTGTTATATATACATGCGGGAGTAGGATTACTGTTATAATTTAGTACTGCTATATACATCTTTGTGGCTGACTTTAATAGTTACACTAAATGGTTCTCTTTCAAAAACGTTCGATGACGATCCTAAGAATTAGTTGAGACGAACTACAGCTTTACGATAAACTAAAAATGATTTCACATGGATGTTTACTGAAACACCATAGAAGCTTAACACATACTTGTTAAATTTCCAGATTTACAGTTTCATGGCGAGATCATATATTACTATGTGTTTATGAGCAAGCAAATACCAGATACTGAGAAAAGGTAGAATTATTGTTCACACGTGAAAAATGAGCATCTGGGGTGTATGAAAAAGGTTAACCCAGGTTGCAGAAAAAAAAAGAAAGAACAATAAACATGTTGCAAATCCGATCGTCCAGTAAAAGACAAGAGGAGAACGAGAAAAATAGCATAAATGCGTATATAATATACCATGACCGTGCTTCACCAGGTTTTAGACTTATCTTCCGCTCGTCCCAGCCAATGGTTTGACGCACAGAACCAACGCGGCCGGGTTATCTCTGGCTGTGACAAACGAGATTGGTTCAAAGATCGGGAAGTGTGTGACTTGAAAAAATCTTATCAGCGTCTTATCAAACGGAATCAACCGATAATTTGTTGAAAAAATCCTTCCGGTGAGAGGAAGGGGGTGGGGTGGGGGTTGGAGGGACATACAAACCCCTCCTGCCCACCCCCTTGAACTACTCTTTTCTTCTTTTCTTTATCATCAATTCAACTTGACCACACTACTTGCCTAAATTTGGATGCATAACGATTACCACAACATCTTAACAAAAAGCTACAACGACCGCCACTCGACGACGACAGCAACGCTTATTCCATCATCGCCATCACCACCACCCTCGCTGATACACCATCATCATCATCATTGTAAAGGCCCTGGTGACCTTCATATCGATACCCGTCCATTCCATCACCGGCAGCCATATACCCCTACCAAAGGCAGAGATGAGTATTTTTCGTCGTTCGAAATGGAACAACCCATGCCGGTGCCGTTACCCAACACGCGTGCAGCATCTGGATTGATCACAGCCGATGGTAACCGAATTTTCGCTACGGTCGATTCTGTACCTTCGTTGACATCCTCAGCAACAACTGCACTGTCTCCTGAAGTAGACGATGATCACCCTGTTGACAATGGCGACGTCGACGTTGATATAATGGCCGCTGGGTCAGCACCTTCGTTGACCACGATAATGATGGCTAGAAGTCATAGTGTCCATCATCATCAACCTCGACAACAGCATCACGATCATCATCATCATCGTCAAGAACAAAGCCCTGTGCGTCGATGTCAATCTTTGGCAAACTCACCTGCACGCGTGTCGAGTGGATCGTGGGGTCACATCAAATCACCAGCTGCGTCGTTTTTGGCGCGGTTCGGTATGCCGGACCATCTCATCAACGACAACAAAAAGAGCAACAACGAAGACGAAGAAATTGATGACTACATGCTCGAAAAAGTGATTGGCACTGGCGGCTTCGCCACAGTACGACGCGGATATTGCATTTCCAACGGACAAAAAGTAGCCATCAAAGTGTACGCCAAACCAAAAGACGGGTCATCGTCGAAACGATTAGAACGTGAACTGGCCATTTGGAAACGGTTACGCCACGATCATGTTTTGCCGATGCACAAGACAGTCGAAACGGAAACAAGCATCTATGCCGTATGCGACTATTGTCCCGGAGGTTCTCTTTTGGATTTGGTGAGACGACGCAAACAAGGGCTCAATGAAGACGAAGCACGCCTCTTGTTTATTCAATTGTGTGCTGCGATCCAGTATTTGCATGACGAAGCACGCGTGTGTCACAAGGACATTAAGCTGGAGAATGTTCTGCTCGATGAGAACAATCGTATCAAGTTGTGCGATTTTGGCTTGGCCATGTATTGTCGAGTCATTCTTAGTCCGCCCAAATCAAAAGCAGCAACAACAACAACAACCACTACAACAACCTGTGCAGCAGAGAGTATGCACAATGACGACATTACAAACAAGAGCAGCACCCGTGATAATATTACCAATTCTATATGTGGTGATCATCAGCAGCACCGTAATTATAATGACGAAGAAGAAGAAGAAGAAGTGGCAGGCGGATCGTTGGCTTACTTGGCGCCAGAACAAGTCTTGTCGCGAACGCCCGTGGCGTCGGCCTCGTCGGATATGTGGAGCTTGGGCGTTCTGCTGTACACCCTCATGATGGGTCGGCTGCCGTTCCATGATGACTATGACCCGCGCTTGCAGCAAAAGATCGTGAGCGGCCAATACGAATGGCCGTCAGACGAGGACGGAATATCAGCTGATCTGCGTTCGTTGCTGAGCAACCTGCTTCAAGTGGATCCGAGCAAGCGATACACGATCCAGCAGGTCTTACAATCAGCCTGGTGCTCTTCAGAATAATCCATAATACCACCTTCTTTTAAATCGCTCTTTTGTACATATTGTTTGTTTATATCCATAGCCATCCCTCATATCTGTAAATTCACTCTTCATACATAATAATAAAAAAACACACAGAATCGATACTATCCTTACATCCTTGCACAGTCTGAGTTGAACGCGTTGCTGGTGGAGTTGAATTTGTTGCGTGTTAAACAAAAGGGGGCGGAGCTCAACACCCGCTCTTGAAAACATTTTCTTGCTACTGCACCAACTGAATGGCTTTATGGAAACGATCTCAACAAACACAGCGCTAGTACTAGACGATCAATCCGTGGATAGTTTGGCTCGTTACTTTGGGCACTATATGCAGGTGACTCTCAAAGATGGCGGCGGTGTACGAAACGGCTACCTTTACACGCTCGATCCGACATTGGGAAACTTGATTCTTCTCAATAGTAGTAGTGGCAGCAAAGACGAACAACGCGCCACCGACAACAACAACAACAACAACAGCAACGATGCTGCCATTGTTATTATGCATCATGCCATTGATTCGATTACCGGTAAATAAGAATCTTTTGTTTTGCTCTCCTGAAGGTGAACCCCCACCTCCTTTTTTTGGTCACCCCTGTTCTCTCTCTCTTATCTCGTTCGTGTTGAGTGATGTGTAAATTCATCTCAACCCAACCCAGCGTAACCCCCACCTTCTCCTGGGGACACAGAAAAAGAGTCCGTCTTTTCGTGTGTGTTTATACGCGTTTTTTTTTGTATGGGGGTGGGGTTTGAAGGGGTGTGTGTGTGTGTGTGTGGGGTTAAGAAGAGTTGAAGAAAAGCGGTGTGTGTATATCGAATAAGGGCTACCCTTTTGCTTGCTCCTTGAAAAAAAGGTGTTATTCTTACTCTCTGTCAACTAACTTGAGGACAAAAAACAAAGTTGAACCGGATCTACAGCTAAAGATGGAGGACATGGACCGATGGTTGGGTTACAATCAAGATCAGTACAGGTCGGACGCGCCTGTGATATTGGAGCGACGCGATGCATTCGTGGCGTATCTTGAAAAGGTAAACTATAGGTTAAGGAGAATATTTTTACGCCCTATTTGCTCTGAGGTGCTGGAGGTGCTGCTGCTGCTGCTGTTGTTGTTGTTGGGGGACTGTCGAGCTGCTGAGAGGACAAGAGGACCGACGGGGAGCAAGGGTAAAGGAAGGGAGGTTGAGGGTTTTGCTTTTATCATGGATCAAGTGGGATCAGAGTAAATGATAAACTCTCGCCAGTTGGTGTACAATTGTGCTTATGAATAATATCTTGCTGTTATTACGGGTGTGTGTAATGAGAGCCGTATCCCGTTTAGGCATGAAGACGACCCGGTGATACATGTCTTGGGACGTGCACGTGTTGAACCACCCTATGTTGCGACGAGCGTAATAAGCGATAATAATGTCATACGCGACCGAGTACGTGAGATGATCATGAATTTATTCTAATCTTTCTATATACAACAAGAACAACAATTGCGCGTGGTTGAGGTTGAGTTATATGGGGTGGGTGGGTGTGGGAGGGAGTGAGGGGCATGGAGCAAAAAAGAGTGGGCATGGCCATGTATGTAATTGGATGTGGTATACAATAAACTAATAGTGATAATGAAAGAGGATGCTGCAGATGCGTTTAATAGTAATGTGTTGTTGGATGTAGTAGTTGGATGTGATGATGTAGGGTTTATGACAAAATTGGAGGCGAATCGAAGTTATCATCATGCCATGTTGTGGAGCATGACCAGCAGGTTGGCAGCGTCTTCTTCATCAGAGGACATAAAGGTGCTCGTGGATGATGAACTCGGGGACGATATAGCGATCGGCTGGTGACGCTGCTTGCGTGGTGGCGTATTCCGCTTGGCAGAGAGTGGGCTCTGGAGGAACGTGGCGGGCGTGTAGTAGGATTTGCATACGCGACGAGATGGCATAGAGGAGGATGATTTCGTGAACGCAGAGGATGAGGATGGAATGGGCGATGTTGGATAGTATCGATGATGGCTTCGGCTATTGTTGCTGTTTTTCTTGGTATGGGCAGTAGCAGTAGTAGTAGTAGTAGTCGTGGCTGCTACAGGCGATGTCCCTGGTCGCTTCTTGGCGACCCGGAGCAGATTGTTTTCGAGAGTGTACAGATCGTATTTCTCGTAGCCGTGCTGTCGTTTGAAATCGGCGAGTGCTAGTCGTGCTTTGAGTCGACGGAGCATCTACGTAATGACAAGAGCCATTGTTAGTCGCTGTATGTAATGATTGGAAAACACGAAGAACGCGTGTTTGAAGCAGCCGGTCATTGGAGGGTCAACGAGGGGATGCGCTGTGTGGATAAGGACATGCTTACCTCGGCCATATTCGCATCGTGGTGTGGCATGGTTTGTATTCGCTTGGAGGGCTCAAGTGCTGGCGACGAGATGGGAAGTGGAAAGCAAAAGTGGAGAAAGAAGTAGAAGAAGTAAAAGAAGAGGAAGAGGGAAAAGCAAAGGAAAAGGGCCCTTTTTATTATAATGAGCCCGCTTCGGGCCGTCTTTGCTCGCTCGCTCGCTTGCTCGTTGTCTCCAGCTGTTTCTCGCTGGTCTCGCTTGTGTGTGGACCCTCTGAGCGAATGTGCCGGTTGATGATCTGTAGCACCCCCATTTAGGCACACACTTGGGCCGCAGACCAGAAATCCACACCCCCCCCCCCCGGCACCTCCAGTTCCCCCAGTTCCCCCCCTTTTCCGTCCGCATGACCGAAAAGGATACTTTCCAAAAAACCAATAGAAATTGCGTAATGGGTCTTCCTGCTCGCTGCTGTGTGCTGAGCTCTTTCTCTCTCTCTCTCTCGCGCTGCTGCAGCAGCAGCAGAAGCAACAGCAGCAGCAACAGCACAATCGTCCGTGCCATCGTCCCTCCCGTCCTCTTATTTTTTCGAGCCCCTCCCTCCCCCCCCAGAAAACTTCTTCTCTCTTCGCGTAGTATGGGTCGTACAGGTGCACGTGGTGGTTCAATGACGATGTGGATCTGCCTGTTTAAGTAAATGCCATTAATATCCACTCAGTGTTTGCTCTCCCACTGAATTTGCTTTTGAGGAGTCTGCTGACCAGCCACCGGCAGAAGAAACTACGGCTGTAGTAGTCAGTTTGGTCCATCGTTCTTTCAGGCAACACCTGAGTAAGGATGATTGCTCTGACAAGAATGCTAGCAGACAACCACTGTAAAGCGCAGGGACGCGGGGTGCAGTCTACGGATATGGATTGCAATCTTTTGGGCTGTAGCATACAGTATCGAGGATTGTTGCGTACGATGAGACCTCTGGTCGAGTTCTTTATGCGTCGTTGTGGTGCTCTTATCCTTGTTATAATTAATAATCATTACGTGTATAGCTTCGTGCTTTTCGTAATCATGAAAAAAAACTTACGCACCGCATTTGTCGCCGTCGCCGTCAATTCTATTACGCGTCTCCCACTTCATGACAGCTTCTCCCCTGTGTGACAGCACTGCTTCCATAGCATCGACTCTAGCCGTGGCAGCTCTACATAGCTACAACAGCAGAGAATATATCCCCATGACTACAAATTAACTTTTAATGTTACTGCATGTATATATTGCCTTAACAACCAAGTAACACAACAAATCATTACCAGCAGTTGTCGTTAATCCGTGCATGTAAAAAGTAAACAAAAGTGGTGGCTATTTTTAAAACTGCGGTAAAGTACAAGTTAGGCCATGTACACTGCGCTGTAACGGCAACGGATAGGATCAAGCAGCGGGTGATAGGAGCGCGTGCTTATTCGTGTTTCCTTCATCACCCGATTGCGAAAGGGGCTCTTTCTCCCGGCGCAAGACACCGGAAAGAAACGTAGAGTCATTTGTACACGACAGAACCAGAAAGTAAAAGAACAATCCATGAACCGCAGTCAACCGGTTTCTGGGATGTGTAATACGCAGAGGTACGTGCGTTACAGTATTACGCGGCGCAGCAACACACAGTGGGGTGGATGACACACAGACCTTGATTTAGTAGTACGTGCACCAATCCGACGCCACGTTGTTTTTGTTATTTTTCGTGTCCGCTCCTTGTTCAACCGCTTGACACTCAACACCAACGAAAACTTGTGTACAACTATTATGGGAGACGACGGCCCTGGGCAAAAACAACAACGGCAACCGCAGCAGCAGCAACAGCAACAACAGAACCGGCAAGTGTCAAGAACGCAGTGCAGTAACTGCGGCACAACCAAAACACCCCTCTGGCGTCGTGCTCCCAATGGCGACACCATCTGCAATGCATGTGGGTTGTTCTTGAAAGCTAGAAACGCGCCTCGACCTGTCACTGATTGGTCACTGCAACAGCATTCGAACGAAAGCAATGACAGCACACTCATGGAGCAAGAGCAACAGCAGCAAGGACATGACGACAGCAAAACAGGGTCGTGTCCTGGCGACGGCCACTGCAACGGCACGGGTGGCTCGGCTTCATGTGCAGGTTGTCCAGCTTACAACCAGCACCATCAGGATAAGCCGCTGCAATGCTCCAATTGCGGCACACGAACTACGCCATTGTGGCGGCGCGATTTGGAGAGCAATATCATCTGTAACGCTTGTGGTTTGGTAGGTAAATCAAAGGGAAAACAATATCTTTTTTCTCTCTCTCTCGGGTGTGCCTCTGTGCGCGCGCCGTTGACACACACACACAGCAAGTGATGGGGATAATAATAAACAAGAGCAACTTCTCCCCCCCCCCATTTTGTTCTTTAGTATTACAGGCTGCATAATGCGCATCGTCCAATTACCATGAAACGTACCATGATCAAGCGGAGAAAACGATCGGGTCCACTGCCAAACATCGATTTGAGCAGTACCACCAGCAATTCTTCTTTGCTCGCCGCAGCAGAAGAAACCCCAACTATTATCAGCACCGTCAATCCTAATAGCGAAAAGCAGCAACATTACATCGCCCATAAGAATGGGCACGACGACCTGGAGGCCAGTATTGCCGAGTTTGACGTCGTGATCAATAGACTCCAATGTTTACGTCGGGAGATCTTGTTGCAACGTACGAACAAAACGATTCAATTGATCGAACTGACAGACTCGCTCCGTGACGTGATAACCAAAGCAGAAGTTGCTTTGTTCACGTAACTCCCATAGTCTCAACGTTTATACGCTACTTGTTTATGCGTGTACATACATACATACATCCCATCAGATATGACCCTCCAGCCTTTAAGATCCCCGCCCCCCCAATCTATTCTCTCTTTTATTGTCATTTGTACATATACACTTCATGATTGCATTGTTTACTATTTACTGAATTAAAATTTACTGCGCTTTTCTGTAACACTACTAACCCAAATTCAGCCGGGGAGCTGTCCATGGCAGTGACTATATACATCAGTTTAAATACGTGTGATAGGGTTAAGGTAGTAGTAAATGTTTATTTCTGTATAAGCAGGTACAAGTATATAGGAGAGGGTTCAAGGGAAAGATGGTTATTGCGTCAGGTAGAAGAAGAGATGCGAGGGGCAGGAGGGGATGTGGGGTGGGGAAGAATTGAAAACTCATAACAAAAAGTAGAAAAATAGTATGTATATGAAATAGGTCGGGTTATGGTTTTCTTTTACTAGATAGAAGGATATGAAGTAAATTATGAGGTAAGTCGGTTTGAAGAAAAACAAGAGGGATGGGGGAAGGGTGGGCCGGGTGAAAGAAGAAGTGTTTGATTGTTATTATGACGATGGTGGCTGCTGTTGTTGTTGTTGTTGTTGCTGGTCTGGCTGTTGCATACCACCACCAAAGTTAAATCCACCTTGTGGCATCTGCATTGTCTGAAACGCAAATTGATTACTTCCCTCCATCTCGGACACCATGGCCGCACCGGCAGCAGCGACCGTCGGATCCTCTTCATTATCTTCATCACTAAAGAACTTGTCAATGATGTTGTATGCCTTTTTGTAGATCTCGTCATTGTCATGCGATTGGAGAGCATGGATATGATCGACACCGCCGCTTTCTTCAATCAAGAGTGCATAAGGGTTCAGACCGTCTGTCGAATGCATCCGCTCAGATTCACCCGCACGCAAAATATTCTCCAATCCATCCAACGCAACAAGTGTAATCTTGTTATCCATGGCCATCAGAATATCGCACAGAGGTTTGATACATCCTGCATCTACCAAATATTTGATTTGTGGTAACTCTTGAAGCCCTCCAGAGGTGGCATTGCAAATGGCCCAACAGGCCTCTTTACGCGTCTTGTTGTCACCGATGGCTAGAATTTGTACCAAGAAGGGAATCAGTCCGCCGTCAATGATTGCTTGGATCTGCTGTGTGTTGCCAGCTGAGATGTTGGAAATTGTCCAACAAGTTTCCTTGCGGATCGCTTCTTTGGGACTGCCGAGCAAGTGCATCAGGGCTTGTATAGCGCCACAGTTGATAATGGCTTGCGTCTGTGTGTCGTCACCAGTGACAATGTTGCCAACGGATCGTAATGCCGGTGTTTGCACGGATGTGGATGAGTGGCCTAATAGTTCGACAAGACGACCGCAGACACCAGACTCAACCACGGCTTGGATGCGATGATTGGCGCCGTCAGACAAGTATGAAATGGCCCAGCATGTGTCAATAAGCACTTCTTCATCTGTCGTGTAAATCAATCGCGATAAAACATCCAATGCTGGCGCAATCTACATGAAGCGCTAATGTAAGTACAATGTATATAATCAAACCGATCCTTTCAGGCTTTGAGCTTCTTCATTTCCTTCGTTACTTTGACTTACATAGTTCCAGTCAGGTTGTGGGTTCTTGCCGCGACAAAAGTTGGACAGTGTCCATGTAGCGTTGCGCAGCATGGAGATTTTGGTTTCTTCTTGAAAGATACGCATCAAAGCGGGTAATGCCCCGTTTTCCAGCACATAATCACGACAGCGTGGACTGTCACCTGCAATGTTACCCAAAGCCCAAACAGCCTATTATTATTATTATCGCTCAGTTAGTTTTTTCACTAGTGTATAGTAGTAGTAGTAGTAGTAGTAGTAGTATAAAAGCCTATACACAGATAATACTTGCCTGCTCCTTGACATCCTGAACATTACTACCCAGTAACTCAATAAAAAAAATCACAGCGCCTGCCTCAATAACAATTTGAGTCTGTTGCGACGATCCGGATGCAATGTTGGTCAGTGCCCATGCTGCTTCAAACTACATAACAAACGTCATGTATTATTAGCATAAAGAAAACTCATGATGGGTAGTCTTCGTTGTTGATTTTTCTCTGAAACACTAACTCCACGTCCCCGTCTTTTTTCTTTTAAACGAAAACAACAATGAAAATATCTTGTCTTCTTTTACCTGCAACACTGTATGCTCAGAACGCAAAAACTCGACAAACCGAGGCACCACACCACATGCAATCACTTGTTCAATAGGTGGATTCTTTTCTCTTGACAGTAACTTTCGGAACTGTTGCGTTGCTCCCAATTGTTCTTCCACATTAGCCGAATAAACGTTTTGTACAAGACCTGGCAAAATCTCTAAAAGCTAATGATAATACGCAGCAAATGGGTTGCGTGGGGGGTGGGGGGGCGAGGAGGAGGGAAAGGAGTTTTTGAATGAGTTGAGCCCCAAAATCTGTTAAACAGTTTTAATGAATCAATCAAGTTTTAGGAGACTTACAGAAACATCCAATTCACCAATATCGACATCATCGTCCGAGTCAGCTTCTAGGTTCTCGATCTTTAGGTTACGACGTTTGGCAAGATTCTCTTCCTTTTTCTGCTTGCGAATCTCCACTTGCGCTGTTTCACGCCGACGTCGAACTTCTTCTGGTTTGAAATGACTTCGGGCTTTGTACGCATTACGACGTCCTTCTGAAGCGTTTGGATCCATTGTTCTTTTTATGTGTTGTTGATTGGAGAAAACAAAGAACCCTCGAAAACGGGAAAAGGCGCAGAGAGGGAGGTAGAGAGAGAGAGAGAGAGAGAGAGAAAAGGAAAGAGAGAGAACAGCCTAGTTTGATTTAAACAAGAAAAAGGAAAAGAACTCCGCAACGCGTCTTGGTTCTCATTATATTGAGAGATTTTTGGTTTCTTTACAAGTTGCTCTCTTTTATACATGTAGCTTTGCATGAAGTATGGGACATGGCTTTTCAACTGTCAATGATAGCTTTTTTGAGCGGGAAAAAAGCGTATTAAGAGGTTAAGGAGATGGTGGGGGTCATGGTAGCGTAGTAGTAGGTAGTAGCTGTCATTCAACACGAAGATGATTAGGTCATCCGCAGCACGGAGAAGCAATCTTTTCAGATAAATACGCGCAATGCACCTACGCTTGTATATGTAATAAATCAACAACTCCTATAATATTCACTTGTAGTAAACCAGCTAACCCCCTTTTATACGTATATTCGACCCTGGTTAATGAGCAGGTTTAATATCATTATCATCATCCACCATACTAAATGATAAATTGTGAGTTGCTTACTGTAGTAACAGAAAGGATAGGATGAAAGGGGCTTTGACTATCCTTGTAATAGCGCTCTCTTTCTAAGCATAAAAAGCCACTGATAACTGTCTTGTGCTATTAAAAGAATAGCCTTGTTTTTTAGGCTGGTCTACATATAAAATGCTTGTTTGTATCTTGCTGTGTATGAGATATTGTCCTGCATCAATAAAAGTAAACACCATCGTTGATATACTGCTAAGCAACAAGCAACAAACGCTGTCTTCATTTTTTTTTATTCAAAGCTAACTAGAGTTAAAATAGATAATCAAACATAAATTTCAAAAAGTTCCTTGGATGAAGCTTTTGTTATACTTTTACATAGTTTAGTATTAATAGTATGGCCTTTATTTTTTGAAAACCAAAAATGTTTGATTATCATAGCAGCAAATGATATAGAGTATATCTACCAGGTATTATAACAGCTGTTCTTCGTTGTTCAGCATATTTGCATTAGCATATGTATTTGCCTTACCTGTAGTTTAGAAGATAACAGTCTCACCAGTGTAAGGTATTGTAAATGACTACGGACGTAGTCACGCGACCGGTCCACAATAGCCAGCTCTGCTTTCAGCTCTGCCTTTTGCCTTGCAAAACATATCAGGATGCAGAACCTGTACACCCCCCTTGGATATTCACCTTATTTTGTTCACGTGCTAACACACGACCCAGAAAGAGCGAAAGAGAGCCGCTGCGCTTTTCTATCCTCTTTTCTTCGTTATCCTCTTTTCCATTAAAACCCCCACGATAAGAAAAAGCCTTTAAAAGATGACCTACCAGTACAAGATTGGAGATCGTTCCGCTGACCCTATGACCGCAGTGTTGCCGTACGAAATTGTCTTGACGGTGTTTTCATTTCTTCCAACTGAACAACTGGTGGAATGCTTGAATGTTTCTTCCTTTTGGCGCTATCGACTTTTGCGCAGTCCAAGTTTGTGGCGAGAATTGGAATTGAGGGAAGCCGATGCACGTTGTGTCAAGGAGTTATATCAAGTGGCGAATATGGCAACAAGTATGACCATCTATGGCGATGCTGATTTGACGGCTGCGTTCGACTTGCTGATCAAAGGCAAGTTTGAGAGCTTGAAGTTTCTTGGTTAGTCATTCTTCCTTTGTCTTGGTTCAGTTCCTGTGTATGTGTGAAACGTATCTAAGCTCGACATGTGTCGTGTATGTTATTTAGGTCTTGAAATTGAATGCCCTAGTGATCACTTGTTCAAAGACAGTATCTATCCAGCATTGGCCACTGTGGGCAGTTTCTTGGACCAGCTTGCTGTGTCCTATCTAGATAGCAGCAAACTGTCCCTGGAAATGGTCACGGATTACTGTCCCAACTTGACTCACCTTACATACCACGGTTACAACACATCTAGTAGCAGTAGTAGTACTAACATCGTTCGTAACATTAGCAAGGATAGCAACTCAAGTAATCGTCACATCCACCTTCAGTATGCATACATTCATGTTGACGAACAGTTAGATCCGAACGATTTATCCTGCTTGCTCCAAAGAACGCGCAATCTACAACGACTCAATGTCAGCTATTGCAAACCGGAAATTCTGGATACCATTTTCAACTGCTGCCCTGATATCCCATATCTCAACTACAACATGCCCACGCTGACATATTACAATACCACACAACGATTGAAACTTATGAAAAACAACAAGAGCAGGAACAACCATGCAGATGAAGACAACTGGCGACGCAACAAAGCATATGATGTTGATGATGGGAACGCAGATGGTGTAGTAGCAGTAGGAGGAGGAGGAGTACTAGAAAAGGCAAAAGGAGGTATGCAGGTTCTGAATATTGTCAATCAGGGGCCAATCCTTGAAAGCGACCAGATCTTGCGATTCCTCACACACAACAACACGACGCTGAAGGAGTTTGGGCTCACAAGTCGACGAGACGATGGTGGTTTACAACAGCACCAAGAAATGCCGAACTTCGCTGCCATGTATTTCCCAGACATCAACAATTATACCAATACGTTACGACGATTCCACTGTGATGCTCCCGTCGATGCCACGATTTTGTCTTCTGTCATTCGTCAATGCGCTTGGTTGGAGGACATCAAGTTATCCAACGCAAACACAGAATGTCTCCAGCACTTAGTGTTGTGCTTGACGCGACGACTTCGCAAGCTGCATCTGGTAGGATGTCAAGAGCTGCAGGAACAGGACATGGGTACTTTTCTGGTGAATTGCAAACGGACATTATCGAGTGGCTACTCTTCCTGCAGCATGCTTTCGACGGACAAGTCGTTGACCTTAGAAGAGTGTGGAGCATTGACGGATACAACACTTGTCCATTTGGCTGATATTCCGACCTTACACACGCTAGTGCTCAAAGAGATCAACAATATTACGGCTGCAGGCATATATACTTTTTTCGAAAAGTTGTCACAAACCTGTCGCAATGCTTCGTTAAACCATGGTAAACTTGACAGTCCTTTACTGAAGCGGATCGAATTTGAGCATGTGAAAAGTTTGACGGATGATGCGCTTGCAAAGCTCGATACGGTTGCTCCAGTAGAATCTATCGTTTTGAAAGCGCTTCACCACATAACAGTAAAAGGTATTCAGAAACTTGTTGATGGTCATGCAGCGTCACCGTCGTCGTCTCTTTGTCGAATCAGCGTCGTTGACTGTAATCGTATCGACAATGCAGAACTATCCAGCGCGGTTGCTAATTCGAAAGTTAGGATTCATAGAACCAATCCATTAATGGTAGAAGAGTCTATGTTGTAGTATGGTACTATATTTCTGTTCTTCTAGTATTGATAAGAGTACACGTTGTTAGCAGTCCTGTACTATTAAAAGTCCATGTACATACTTTGGCTTCTTGTAATTATTCATCACGAAAGTTATTCAAAAGTAAAATTTCAAAAAACCTCCCTGTTGCTTAGAATACACATGCACTTTGATATCGCGGCGATGACAATCATGTAGCAGCACTCTACATGTTTGTCGATGGATATTTACAGTATGACGACAGCCAACCATTCGGAAATCCATTGCTGAGCTACAGTATATAGCTATTTGAGCACCGATATTACATACAGTACTACAACTACTTATGAGATCACAGTAATATAAACTCGCTACGTAGAAATAACTACAAGATAAACCGCTAAGAGTAGACGACAGCTGTAAAATACGTCGTTAATTCAATGCCACACATAGTGCAGTGAAGGTATGTGGCAATTGCAAGGCGTTTTACATGGTTTACTACGTAGGTCGTGCAAAGCATAAAGTATCACAAGTCATTGCCGAATCTCGCTTACAAATATGCTTCTTGTTTCTTACATGCAGGGTACTTTAACAAGTTAAAAATATGTCGAACGAAACGGTGTAGAAGCTTTCCGATCATCAAAGTCGTTACCACATTCATGATCTCGGATCCAGAGGCCCTCTGTGCTTTCGAACCTGTTGAGCACCGGTAAAAGTGTGCAAGCGGTGACAGCGACGATATCATCAACGCTTAAGGCTCTGGTGTAAGCCGAATAGCTATGGTCAACGTGATAGATGTACGATATTAACTGGATACCCTGAAAGCTGCTGATTACTTCCGTATACGATAAGCACACACAAAAATTTTGTATCGTCGCATCCAGTGATGGAGATCATTTGTAGTTGAGGTGTAGTATGAAAAATACGCTTGAAGTCGTCACTCAGAATGGATTACGTATGATGTCTACATATGCGTAGATTCGTCAACGAGTATAACACTTGCACACCATCATATCTTAGTGGATAACAATGCTCGGCTTGAATCAGCCTTTTTCAGGTTTGGGCAGTATTAGAAAACTGATTGAGAGAAGTACTTTCATCGTGTTCGTTTTGCCCGTCTGTGTAAGGGCAGGTCAATCTAAAAGTGAGTTCCTTAAACGAAAATATGACACCTTAAAAGTTACACAATGGTTTCTTTTGAGATGCACACACAAGTTCAGTAACAATTCGTCCACTGAAAAGCTGTGTTCATCTGCAAATTTCGAAAAGTGGGAGTCAATGGAAAGTACCATCACTACTTATCAGCGATGACCGAGCGAAGTTTATTTAAATGCACGCGCTTTATGGTATCTCGTAGCATCAGTTGCAATTTCTTGTTCCACTAAGCGTATGGAATTTCCAAATTTATAACGTGATTGCTGACCAGATCGATGGGCTGGTATAAAGTTACTAATCCTCGTTAGAACTCTTCAAGGTGACAATGTCCGACTTTCTAATGAAGATTCGATGTAGTAACCGATAGATAATCATATACACGTCGACGCATATTTTTAGATACGTTAACAGACCTGAGAACGTCGTGCTCGCTTAGTATAAGCACGAGACTTCCAAAGATAGTTTCTAAATAAGCCCCACCCGAGTTGTAGTTTCTGCCAGAATGTTGCTCGGAGAGCATTTAACACGCATCCAGCTTCTGAGGTTCCATGAAAGAAACCCATTAAAGCATCGCAAATTTCGACAGCTTCTTTGAGGTATTCTCATTATAATAAAAATGCTTGCAACACAAACGACCTTAGGCAAGTGCTCGGGATAAGTCTTGGACATGGTCTTGGCATCCTTGAGGGCATTGTCAAGTCTGCTTTCGTGCTCATAGGCTTCGGCGTATACTGGTAGGGACTTCATTTCCGAATTATCTACCTATCAAGAACTAGCTTCGTTCCATTAAGGGCAGTCGCAAAATCATGCCGTCTGCGTAAAGAATCTTCCTTATCGTTTAGGCATGACCATCTGTTCAGTACAATAAGTTTGCAAACATAGACTGCTTTGCGGTATATTGCGTGATTTTGTGGTTATCCTCTCTGCTTTCCGACTCTGCTGCAAACAATATTGAGCAGAGAAGCATCCGTCCAGTGATTTCCAACACAATCCAGTAGTTATTTCTATCCAAATTAGGTAGAATAATTGAAGGCATAACTAATTCCCCTCTTGCCGTCAAAATAATCGAGCAACAATTATTGTAGGCATTCGATTGTAATCTTTGGGTCTCTTCATTTGACATCGCTCTAAACATGGCTAGCCAGTTAAGAAGGGGACAAACGGTTGTTCTGCGTTGAAGGGCTTTGCTGAGGCACAATGTGACCCACTGCGAGTAAACTGAGCTCTCATAGTCTGCACTGTAACACATTACTGTATGTAATCATTCCTATTTCTTTTGGCACTCGTCGTTGGTGACGAGCTTCATCGAGCCTAGAGAGATGAATTAAGCGGATCCTAATACATGGTATCTCACGTGAATCGAGTATGTTTTTTTTGTGCAATGCAATGATTCCAAAACCCTTATTCTGATTATAAACGAATAAGTAATCAAACTGCTGTAAGCATCTTTACGATCGAGATGAATCGAACCCAGTGATAGCGTGTGCTTTCCAGAATTTTAAAGATGCTGGCAAATCTGTGCAAAGGATGCTGTGTGGTTCGTTTTTCACCTGCTGATCCAAAACAATATAATCTGTTCAGACACAGTCTAGAATCCGGAAGGCTCAATATGATAGAGTCCAATATCGTCTCTTCTTTCAAATCAAAGGCTGTCTCGCTCATGGAGCTCTAAAAGCCGACCATTCGGATGTTCTTGGTGAATCATCGATAATGGATCAATGAGTTCACTAATCCGGCAATCCGAGGTTGGCTTTCTACATCAAGTTGTTGATTTGAACCCCCCCCCCGATATACTACCATAATACCGGCCATATTACTATGTAAATGATGTTGTATTAGTGTGTATTGGAATGAGGGGATAAAAATGACGGAGAGAATAAGAATACATCGATGATACGTAGCTGAATTTTTCTTATATATTCACGTAGAGCGTCAACCTGTGTTTCGACATCCCACGGTGATTACTGTATGTATATAATCAAGCCAAAGATTACCTGCTATTACTATCTTGTCTAACGTCTGGTTAATATCATTTATCGCTTTTTACAGTGATATGATAATCAAAGATCTTAATAAAAAGGCAGGGAAGATCCATCGTAGTAACATCCCCAAGCGAGTCATCAGTCTATATTGCGTGATTCTCCCATTAAAGTCTTTTTTTTATGCATTATTTTTACTTTCCTTTCCATTTACTAGACAGTCATGTCTTGCAGGTGAAAAGAAGGAGGCGGGTGGTGCCAAGTTTGTCTCGCGCAGCAGGATCGCCCGTTGTCAGGTAACCACCTCATTGGACGGAGTTTCTCAAATTGTATTGTTGTTGCTTCCTATTCATTATCACGAACAATAGCGACTGCTATATCCGAGCTTACAAGCACTATAAAGCAGCAGAAGATAAATAGGTGTTTGAAACAATATATTCTATACGAGACTATATTTACTTTTCTACAAGGAGAGAGCAATGATGTCTCACATACGTGATAAATAGTCTCGTTTTATTGTTGCACAAAGCATTGCTGTGCGGTCTAACCGCGGCATAATCCATTGGCTGCATAAAAAAGTGGAAACATAGGAGCTCCAACTTACTTGGGACAGCGCGCGGTGTTGTAGTATCCAGCATATTATACGCAGTGAGAGACCTTTTGACATCTTCTTTTCTTTGATATTCTACTGTTTCTCCCTCGTTCTAAACAAATTATTTTTCGAAATGCAGTCCACGACGGCAACAGATTCACTCGTTCGACTTCAGAATGTCGCGAATCAGTTTCCGCTAAAAGCCAGCAACGGCAGCAATAACGCCGTTAAAAATATCCTTCACAATGACAACAACAACGAGCAGCAACAAGTGGTGGAGCCGCAGTGCAGCGAAAAGAACAACTCATTTGACACATTACCAGCTGAAATTCAACTCAAGGTGTTTGAACACCTTTCGTTGCGCGATTGCGTCCTAGCCAGCATTGTTTGTAGAAGCTGGCATGAATTGGCTTTACGTCGACCAAGTCTTTGGCGTTGTCTTGTTTTTGACGACAACCGCAGTGCAACGGCTCACTTACAAACGTACTGTCAACGCCAATATATCAGGAACACGTTTGTGCGTGAAATAAAGGTCCGCAGAGCGGTCGGTGAACGTTTGTCCGAAATATTCGGCTTTGCTATGGAACATAAATGGGACCATATCGAAAAAGGTAATGCAGAGCAGTGTGTGCTTTTCTCTCTTATTCTATCGTGTGTTCCTTGTCGTAAAAGCATGATAAGCTGGTGAATGTGTTATATAGCTGCTTAAAAAACGATATCCTTTCGTTTATCAGTGACCATTCGAACTGCGGTGCTGAACGCGTCGCTACCTGCGTTTCTGAACACCATCAGTAGTACAATCACTAGTTTGGTGCTCAAATACGAATACAAAACCTGGGAGTTCAAGCACTTAATACTTCCGGATTCTATACTACAGCAATGCCCGAATCTTGTCTCGCTGCACTATTCTACAACACTCCACCACGATCTTTGGGATGGATACCCGTATTTGGATATGCCACATCAAAACCTTGTGGATCTCGCCATCAATATAAGTAATCGATCGTGGTACGGGTATAAATTGGAATCACTGCTACAGTCACTGCCAAAACTGCGTCGATTAAGCGTACGTCCAGACAAGGATGAAGACCCTGAACTCATCTTTGCGAAATTGTCGCAATGTTGCCCGAACCTTGACTGCCTCAACCTCATCAACAGCATAAATGATTCACGCACACGTGGTCCTATACCCGCTTCACTTACTTTTTCATCTTCTGCTGTAACAGCTACAACAACAACAACAACATCGTCGTCTTCGTCAGATACTTCTGAAGGCGATCGCGATAATGTAGTACTACTTCGAGAACTTGTCATTGACGACCAGTCAAATGCATGGTATCCATATGCCAAAACACTCAGCGACGACAGCAAGGACAATTTTATCAAGAAATGCAGCAAAACGCTCGAATGCCTCGACATCAATGGGTACTGGTTCCTTGGTCCATCCATGCTGCACAACTTGTCACTGTATTCGTTCCCAGCGCTCAACATGCTTTACCTCACCGATGTACAAGAGCAACCACAGTACGAACGTATAGCGCTGAATCTGTGTATATTCTTACGACATACACCTGAGCTTTTCTATGCCGAATTCAAAGGGATCAATTCAGTGACAGATGCTGTCCTCAAGGCACTCAAAACCTACACGTACCTGGAAACACTGTGCTTAAGCCGTTGCCGCAGCTTAACATCGACTGGATTGACCGATTTTATTAACGGCAATACTTTTCTGGTCGAGCTCAAAATCAATTGCATGGATGCATTGACGGACACTATCTTTGGCATGCTAGGGAACGCGCAAGAGCTCGCATCGTTGCGTGTCTTAGAGATTGTGGCATGTCCGAATATTTCGCTGGCGGGATTGGATGAGTTTATCAACGCGATGGAAAGGGAAGAAGGCAATGACACTAACACCAAGAATGACAGTAACAGTGCAGAGGACTCCCAACAGCAACAATCGAAAACGAAGCGGCTGGCAAAGTTTTACATCAACTACAACAAAGCGGAGCGACCTTTAGACGTGGACTGGGCTATTGAACTACTGCTTCGAAGACTGGATAAACATGCAATGCAGTGGTCTTTTGCGCGTTTATCGCCACATGCAACCAAATTCGAGCAAATAACGAGCTATGAGTGGATGGAGCACGAGAAAAAGGCATGGCGGATAGAACAAGAAGTTCTAGAAGGCCTAAAGGATCTCTCCATTTCATAATCTTCTTCTGTATAACCATTTATGGCTGTAAATCATTATTCACAACACCTCCCTTCTCTTTTTTATTTTATTGTAACCCTCCACACAGCACATGCTTGTCATTGATACCACTCTCAATAAATGTGTACTTTTTAAATTACCTGATAAACGATATTATTGTACGCTAAGAAGAGTTTTAAGTGGCTATAAATCAATCATGGATCCTTAGGTTCTCCTATTTTTAAACCAAGCAAGACTTGCTATAACTTTTCTTCTATCGAATATGAACAGATCAATGGTATGTAGCATTCACATTTTGGTTTGGTAATGCAGCAACAACGCTAGAAACAGCTTTTGCTTATGTACTGAAATATTAGAAAGGTTTTAATAAATTAAACATCCAAGGCATAACGAGGGCATACTGCAATACGTTTGTATAAACTATCTGAAAAGTTTCACGCACTTTTAAGTATGAAAAGGCATCACAACTATGAAAATACATATACATATTACAAAGTGATAACATTCTCACACCAGCAATTGCTGTACATTGTGGTGTACATTGGCCATCAATATCCACATAGCAACAGAATTTACACGCATCACACACAACACACAACACACAACACCTTCAACCATACATGGAACATGCTTTAAACGACGATATATCAGTAGCAGCAATGCAGTTTTAATTCATAAGGAACGTCATATTAGAAAGTAATGGGACAACATACTGTAAACGCTAACTGGTACAGTGGACCCCCGCTTTTTTCAAGGCTGCCATTCCTGAGCACTCTTGAAAATAAAGCGGGTTTGAATTTCATCGGGGGAAGGGTAGCGGCAGCAATCTTCCGGATAAACTTTTAAAATTTAGCTGAAACTTTCTCACTACTGTACAGTACTGTTTCTAAATCCATACTGCCACATGCTTTTTTGCTTTATATTATATGGAATATATATTTTCTACAATTACCTGACACACAGCTCTACTTGTTTAAGATTTTGATAAACATATAATGACTTCCCTAGTTTCTCTTGAGATCCGATCTTATCAATTACTTGCTCCGATAAATAAAGAAAAAACGAATGACAGCCGCGAGAAGCCAGCAAACTCACTTCTGAAACAACACCATTCACTACTTGAGATCAGTCTTATCTGCTTTTTAGAGGAAGGCTCCCTCAAAGAAAGGCTTAGACAAGTGAGAGACCACTTGCGCCGACAGCAAATAAATGGGACACAGAGCACCTTAACCTCTTTTTTTAGAGCATAACAATAGGCATACATGGTCATAAACGTAGATATACACCTCAAATTCGCAAATTGTATTAAAAATATTCATACATCTTTATATGAATACCATCCACATGATGTTGCAAAATATAGAAAAATTCGGGGGTCCACTGTACCAATTGTTGAAGCCCAAAGCACTATCTACTTGGATGCGATCTCAATAACATACATATAACATCCTTGTCAAAAATAGAAACATACATAAGCACTATTCACGTTCGTCGTCAACGTACAAACACCTAGGTTTTTATTCAGAATGACCCCCACAAAGAGCTAATAAAGATGGTGGCAAGGGAAGGAAATCGTAATATCAATTACTGTGACAGAATAAGTCAACGAGTCCCGAAAGGAATCAATACTGGCTCATTATGATAACATACGTTTTCAGTACTGTACTTATAAAAGATGGCTTATCCTTGGCAGCTATCACAGCGTGTAAATTAAACAAATGAGTGGGTATTATTAATCATCCATTCAAGATTAAGTATTATAGGATGCGTAAGTGCAAGGTCGATCCGTCTAAGTGGATAATGGAATTACGTGATCCTATTAGTGACAACTTCTTCCTGAGCGTAGGTAATTCATGTGACACCAAGATGTGTCTGAATGGGGGAAATAACAGTAACATTAATGACGGATCAAAGAATATGTGTTATTGGCCATGTTGCATACAACAGAAATGCTGTTTTTGAAACAAGTGGACTCACTGTTATGGTGCTGCACACAACTTATGTAAATTTTTGTGTATTTTAAGGTTGTCTAACTTGCTAGAGCTGCAACGCATTGAACTTTATGTACATGCTTTACCATATATTTTTTCATCTACTTTCACTGGAGATTTAGTATCAGTCGTCGATGTAATTCATCCCTCTTCGTTTGCTTTGACTGGGCTTCAAAGGCTTGTTACGTTTGGATAACTGCTTCTTGTGGAGCAGGCCTCTATGCTTGTTGAGCTGCCTCGCCTCCGTCGTTGTCCCTCCGTGCTCCTCAATCTGCAGGTGTTCCATCTCGTCCTCCTAGGTGGACGCCTTCTCTCTGCTCAGGTGAATCGATTGGTGTCAAACAGCAGGTTGGTAGCGATTCCACACCAGATATAAATTTCTGGTCATTCAAGCCAGTAAATTCAATCTGGCAGTTGTTATCCTCGAAAGAACACCACTTCTGTAGACTGGACGGCATCACGAATAGATTTGCAACACGTTTCGGTATCACCATGCGCAAGTTCCTGCTGAACTGGGCAAGTAAGATGGGCTCTTCCAGTATCGAGAGTGTCGCCGATGGCGGGCAACGCATTGACATCACTGCTGAAAGCCAACATGACTGTGGCAAATGCAAAGATAGAGTAGTTCGCACCATTTTACTGATATCATCATACATAGTCATGGGCAATCTTTTAAAAACATCAGACGCCGACGATGAGGACGCCAAAGTGGCACATCTGCGTACTTGGATAATGCGGCAGGCAGGACCACCAAATTTTTGCTTGAGTGTATCGAAAGCATATACTGTCACATAGCTTCTATAAGCTCTTCCCGCGCGGAACAATACTCTTGGAAATCTATGCGATCTCCAACTGTTCTATGTACGATACACGGATTCTCTAATCGCTCTACTGATTATGTACTACTGTACCACCCTCTAAGAAATTGTGCATGGTAGCAACACCAACCTCAGATGGTATGAAATAAAGCCTTTCTCGCACTCCCTATATTGAGACCTTTTATGCGCTTTGCTTTTATGAATACGGGATAAATAACACTTACACAGTGCTATGATATATACCATCCAAGTCTTCTGGGACTACGCACCTTTAGTCTTAAGCCCTTAAGCCTCTCCTCTGCTTCGCTTCGACTTCAAACGGCTTGCTTTCCTACATCATATATTACAACGCTCATTATATATAAAAAGATCATAAATAAAATTTTTGAAATACCCGAGTACACCGCAGCAGTAAGCAGTTGTGCAAAGACAGACATCCTAATACGTCAAATAACTTGTCAAGGGGCAAGGACTATTTAGCACATAAACTTTGGATATCCCAGGCCTGGAAGATTTAGTGATATTTGCAGCTTAGAATACGGAGAAATCATTAAGTGGTGAGACCAGATTTGATGAAGAAACTTAGAAAACCCAAGGGTTGTACGAAAAGCGTGGGGTATAAAGAAGCGCGGGTTGCCTGAATATTATTTTTTTTTGAGCGAGATACCGAGCAATAATTTGGGTCGACATTGTAACTTATTAATATATGTAGGAGGTATACTACCTGACAAAAAGGCTCATATTACGATTATATCAACTCCACTTTCCCAGCTTTGTTGCTCGATCATCATCTCTATCGAACGCGTGCCGTTACCCTGACATACACGAAAGTGATAGCTATACATAGGCCAGTGGCCGTACCGTTCTTATATAATCTGGATTGGTAGCCAGTTATAAAAATGACAGCATACAATCAATCAGTGAAGAAAACCTGCGACTAGATGATGACAATCATGAGGGTGTGGTCGGATCTTACAATGGTGCTGCTGGCTCTCTTCCATCATATCTACGAGAAGCCACGGCCAGTTCAATTCACAAGCAATATATAGTGAGTGCGTCAGCGGATTCTCGTGTTGTCAATGAACACTCTAAGCGACACAAGGGACAAAAGAAAGCAATAGTTGAAAAGTAAAGACTTCTATTATTAATGATCGTCTTTCTGTCATGTGGCTTAAAGAAAAGTATAGCGTATTTAATAACGACATGTACTTCATTTTATTTGACCACGGTAGTATCATAATTGGACAACATGTGTATATGAATCTTCAGTCCAAAACTTATGATTTAAATTTGGTTAATGTCACTACACTGTCAATATCTTAAAGCCTGTAAATAAATATATCATGATGGTTAAATACCTTTAGATGGCTTATACAAAAAGTATGGCAGTAGTATACGCTCGTTGAGGTTTGTTTCTGGAGAGGACATTTGTACATATTGAAGCACTACTCAAGAGATGTACCAAGTGGTTTCTTTACTCTATGATGTGTGAGCGAGTAGGTTCGCAATTAGTCTGATCTTGGTTGCCTCAGGTTGCTTCTCTCAGTAATACCGTGGCTTACTTTCAATTTGTGTGTTCGTATTTTATAGTTAGTCATATACAAAAATCAGTCATTATGTGCCGTAAATGAAAAAGGCAGCACTTCTTGATCAAACGATGCACGTTTTAAAGTCGGCTGTTATCGTTACGAAATGCGGAAATAAATAGGTCTGGTGATCGAAAACATGTTCTTCTCGTATGATGATCGATTGTATGATATCTCGTACATAGGTAAAAAAAAAAGCAAACATCATTATCTGCACTATCCATTTTATCATTTAAAACCATTGCCCGTGTAGCCTATCTTAGGTTTATTTAAAGAGTTAGTAGTTAATCTATACATCAATGCAACCACGCTTTCTACTTTCTTTTGGCTCAATGAGAGTATGTGTGCGCAAGAAATCGGACTGCTCAAAAAAGTTCAAGTCATGCAGCAGCGCTGTTAAAGAGTTTAAAAAAAAAACTCATATCTTTTTTTAACCTCCACGCTTACTCTTTTGTGTCGTGTCAAAGCAACTTTGATTCAATAAAGTACAGTCCAGTCCAACAATGTCTGGAGAAACCCCACCTACAGTCTCCGGTCGATTTCAATCACATAAAAAGTTTCCCGGATCCTCAATGTCTCCCGGCTCTAATCATTCCCCTAATGGTACGTTTCCACACACTATCCTTTATTTTCATGCTTTTTCTTTTGTTGTACTGGGTGTGTGTCTGTGTGTGTGCTTGCATGACTTGATTTGTCTTAGCTTCCCCCATGATCGCTCTTTGGATCAAAAGGAGCTAATTTGAGTGAAAGGAGAGAAAAAGAGGAGAGAGTGTGTTTATGTGTGCTTATGATTACGAATGCGATATTGATCTATTAAGCTAAAGGCGGTCGAGGTGGTCACCACAACCGTTCCCGCGTATTGATGAGTAAAGTATCAGCACCACGTCCTATCAACCTTCCCAGCTTACGTCGAGAAAACGCAGCCGGTGGCGACTGGTCAGCCTCTTCTGGAGGTGGAGGCGGAGCACCAGGAACGAACAACAGCACATCATCGACGTCCGGTAATAATCATACAGGTGGAACAAGTGGTGGTGGATGGGGAACTTCGCCTTCCATGTCACCATTCTCGACACCGCAAAAGTGGGATCACAATAACGCTGCCAGCGAAAAGCCAGAGTGGCAAACAACAAGCAGTCCTGAATTACAATCACTATCACCACCCGCCGTCCACAAGTCATCTTTGTCACCGCCACAATCGTCATCTTCCACACACGCCCCTGCCACCTCCTCGACTTCTTCTTCTCCAGGCAGTCCTCCGTACCAAGGTACAGCCTCACGTGTTTGGGCTGCTGTATCCACAACCTCAACGCCAACATTGTCGGCCAAATTTCCCACAGCTGCTGAGACTGCTACACCGGAAAGTAAGTCAAGTGGTCTTTTTTTAATTCTTGTCATGCAAAAAAATGTGTGTGTGTGATCCTGATTTTTTTATATTGTGGCGTAATAAATAAAGGTACTGCGACAACTACCACTGGTGCGGATAAAAGTCCAAAATCTGATAAACAGCAACAGCAACAGCAGGTACGTGTACACTTGTCCAATTTCCCCGTGTGTAATCCGTTAAATTGAGGATGTCATAAGAATGCAAGCGCAGGCTACTGACTGTTTATTATCTGTGATAAAGCAGAGTGAAATCAAACCTGCTATTGACGAGAAAATCACTATAGGAGAAACCGAACATTTGGATTGGGACGAGGTGGGATTAAGCACACTCTACTAGGATGACGGTTGATTGTTTGTGTTCTTACTTTGTATTCTTATGATAGATCGTACGTCAAGACTTGGAAAACGACGATTCACCGGCGGATACTTCCGAAATTGAAACCGTGCTTCCATCTGACCGCTTCACAGAGGATTATGATCGCAGCTATCCTCCACAAATCCACCCAATCACAGACGACGCTAATCCTCCTCCTCCCACTCATCCCACCTCATCGATTCATACAGCACCCACCTCTGGTTACCACAACAAGGGCGGCTATGCACGCCGGGACAGCAACAGTACATGGGGAGGTAATCACGATTGGAACGGGTACTCGCGAACCAACAACCAAGAACGACGTGCATCAGCAGACCGCAATGCCTGGGGTAGCGGCGGTGGCATTGGTGGAGCTAATGGCGGTGGCAACCGTCGGGGCGATATGGGCGAACGAGGCAGAGGTCGATTTGGCAACCGTCGTCCGAGCCATGACCGGAAATCAAACTTTCAGCCCACAGTTTTGCAACGCCCTCGACGCATGTCCGAATTATCAGCACGTTCCGATCGCTCTTCATCGCGCGATGAAATACCACAATCAGTAGTAGCTGAACAATCACAATCACCACCGCAACAGCATCAACAAATGCCGCCTGTGTCGTTGCCAGCTGTCGTTGAAGGTTCGCCATCGAGTCGTCCCACGGAACTTACTGCTGCACAACGCGAGGTAATGCTCAGCGCTGCTGAACGAGCAAAGAAACGTCGTGATGAGGAGGAAGCAGAGTTTGCAGCTATCCGAGAACGTGCTCGCAAGAAAGCCGAAGCACTTGCTGCCATGTGTGAAAGCAAGTCGCCAAAGTCGTCAACGGACGCTGCTAAACCGGAAGAAAAGAAACCTGCCCTAGATGCCAATGCAGTAGCAACAACTGATACAGCGCCCAAGTCCGAAAACAAATCTCCAGTTGATGGTAACAAGACTACCACAGACAAAATCTCCACTACTAACGATGCTGAGAAGCAAAAGCCAGAGGAGCCATTGTCTGAGACCGGTGGAAAAGGTAAGAACGGCGGAAACGATTGTGTTTGTGTGCGAGAGATTATGTAGAAACTAATAACTGACTCCTTTCGTTCGTTTCCTCATATTTAATATCAGACGAGCCTGCAACGTCCTCAACTCCATCAGCAAATAAGAAGGATGTCAAAGCTTCGCCACAGCCACCCACCGACAAGCCTCATGAAAAAGAGGGCAGCGACGAAGATGATCAGAGGTGGAACGACTATGTTGGGAACTTGAAGGAGAGCAAGCCGGCCGAACGTGCGTCTACAAGTGACAGCAATGCATCAGCGTGGAATGCCTATGCAACACGTCTCCAATCAAGCAGCGAGAAACGCATGAATGCTGCCATCGACAAGTACGCCGCTGAAAGGAACTTGGATCCCTCACTATTTGATGACATGCGACATACGGATCGTGAACCCTTACGCCTACACCGCCAACAACGAGGAGACTATCAAGGTCGCGACAGTCGCGATAGACGCGGCCAAAATAATCGCAACGATCGTAATGACCACAGACAACATCGCGATGAGCACATCAGCAGCAAAAGACGAGATAAAACGTCTGCGAATGGTTCAACCGGGGAACACTCGGTGTCGCCAATCAATGTTGAGCTGTGGCCTGCATTAGGACAACAAACCAACGACGATACTGCCACTACCACCAGCAGTAGTCCAGCAAAACCGACGAAAAAGAAAACGGAACAGAAGGTATCGTCCGTAGCTGGCGAAGATAGCTCAATCAAGAAGAAAAAAAAAAGGAAGGGCAAGCAGACCAAGGATGAGATCGTTGATGATGTTGATGAGAAAGCATCAGGACAAAAGGACGACACGGTACCTGTGATTCCTGAGGACGAAGTGCAAGAAAAGGAAGGTGGCGCTACTGCTGCTGCTGCTGCCCTGGAGAAGGAGGAGGATACCAAACCATCGGAAAAAAGTAAGAGGAAATGTAATCATGATAATGTGCGCACTGACGGAACCAATGAAGAAAATGAGACGTCAGTGCAGATCGAGTCTGGTGTATCTAAAAGGGAATCATCATTCGTTGCAGACGCTACCACCAAAAGCACAACCGAAGCATCGGCTGATTTGTCGCCTTCCACTGGTGCTGATGATGGTGTTGGTAATGAACCGGTCAAAGAACAAAAAGGAGGAGGGGAGGTACAAGAACCACCACAGCAGCCTGCCTGTGACATTGACACCAACAAACAACGGCAGCAGGAACCGCAGGACTATCATCCAGAAGAAGTTCTCGAACCCCTTCCGGAAATGATCGAAGCCAGTGAGTCTGGATCCCTCGTGTCACACAATATCACAGACACTGTACCAACACCGGAAAGTGAATCGTGTGGTCGTGCAAGAACATATTCAGCAGCGGCTGTGTTTGGCCATTGGACTCGCGCTGAACGTCATGACTTTTTGCAAAAGTCCAAGGAGTCTGTATTTCCGGAGGCCATAGAACGACTTGCTGAATTGAAGCCTGCCAACCTTACATTTCGAACAGTGTCTGATGATAGACAAGCGGTGAGTTAATTCTCAATTCTATCTTTACATAGCGGCAGTCTCTCATCCTCCTCTACTTTTCCTCATATGTAGCCAAGTGTAGAAGACAACAACGACAGCATTGCCACCACAACATCATTTGATCACACCCGAGCATCTCCAATCATGGGCGGTGACCATGGCTTACCAAACCATATTGCTGGAGGACTTGAACGGGGAAAAGAATACATGATGATGGATCCAATGCATGCTGCGCCTATGGCTGCTGGTGCGACTTCCTCTTTGAATGACTTCACGCAGCAACAACGACAATTCTCATATGCCGTACCCGCCTTCGACGGCAATAAAGTCAGTCCTCAACAACACCACATGGCGGCTGCAGCACCTATGAGCATGACGGCCGGCCAACAAAACTTCCCGCTGCTCGTATATCAAGTACCTTATAACAACCGGGGCCCGTTCATGCCAGGTTCATCCACAGCCACTACAGGTTATGGTGTGTCCGCAGATGGTCAACAGCCAGGTATGTTCGTTCCAGCATCATCCATGAGTCAACAACAGCCGCAGCAGCACCAACAGCAGTCCATGATGGGTGTTTATCTTTTGTCACCTCATCAAATGCTTCCTCCATGGTCCGGTATGCCACTCAACAATGGCAGCAACAATAACAACACCCACCACCATCGCTATCAACAGCATCATAATCAGCGACGACGCCACTAGGTCTATTTCTTGAGCCTTTTTCTCCCTCTCTCCTCCTTCCGCTTTCTAGCCATGTTCAGTCATATTTTCTCGCGCTCTTTCACCTATCAACACCATCTCTGTCCTTCACTGTATTGCGAATAAATTTATATAGTACGTTTGATCGTTTGCTTCTGCGAAGAAAAAAGTTTGGATTTCTTCCCTGCCTTAATATTACTCAGCTTATGACACAGATGTACTATGTTTGAATGTGTCTGTGCATGATTTTGGCGCCTTCCACTATATCAACAATTCCTTTTGCCTGCTGCAATGCATGCTCTTTAACAAACACTGGGTCACCCTTGGGACTTATACATACTTGCAAGGACAGCGTCGCCGTTTTAGCACTGCTCACATAAACATAGTACATACACGCGGTGTCAGGAGTCGATAAAGATTATTTCAAAGGGGCGTCAACAATCTTTGATATACAGCGTCTTGGTGTGGAAAATCGTAAAGTCAACACTCAGTGGCCTTGGGCAAGTAACAGCATGTCATGGAAATTATCAACCCCTTGAACACGTCTACTTAAACGTCAAATCTATAAGACACTTTTATGTAAAGATACACCTCACGGGTCGATGAGCTTGCTAGCCGTGAAGTACCATATTATGCTCGGATACCTGCGGTGATGTCCTCTCTCGCTATATAATGTACGTAATCTTGTGCTTTCGTGATTCACAAGCGAGCGTATGAAGAATTCTCCGTATATGAAAAAATAGTGGCGTATGTATCTCTCCTACCACTATATGCATACGAGTTAAACAGCCAGAAACGAGATTTTCAAATGGAAACCTCGAGTGGTGATGATTATACTAGGAAAAAGAGAAAGGAAAAGGAGAAGTAATAAACTGTCTATTCAATGTTACATACAGAGTAACTATTAATGCAATGATTTCTATTTTCACGTAATCTTTTCGCTGTATACCGCCTTACTGTACTTCTTGCTGGATGTCATGATGGGTTGAGTCATTGTTATATACAACTGATGCTGATGTTACAGCATTTCAACACACGAAATCACAACAAACAACGGATTGATTATATTGCAAGTAAAGTAAGAAAAGTCATTACAGAAAAAAAAAGTTTTGTACTAAAAAATGAGATGTGAGAGGCGGTATGACATTACTGCTACTGCAATTACAGCCGCTCCCTAATCGTCCCCATTATTCCAAATCACTTCAATAAACGAGCTTTCCTTGACGGTCTGGATGGCTTGTCTTATGTTCTCACCAAGCGAATTGACCACAGCGAGAGTTTGCAAGTTTTCCAGTTCGATCAAGTCCAAAAAGAACTCTTCATCGGCCAATACATGATAGAGTTCGACACGTTCAAGTTGAGGCGCTCGCATCAAGAACGAAGACACGCGACGGTCGTCAATGACTTGTACTTCTGGTCCATTTAGATCGTCATCTTCAAATAGTTGTTGCTGTCGCAACCACATGATTTGTCGTTGCTCTTCCAATGCCTGAGATAGCTCGCCGCGGTGCTGCTGCTGCCAGTCGACGGGAGTAATGCCAGAAGCAAGTTCGACATCTTCATCAGCGTGTGAAACCTTCGTCTCGTCAGTCACCGTTGTTCTTGTAGTCTTTCTGATCGTTCTAACCCTGAGGGTATAGAACCGTATGCCTCGGCAAGTCAACTCTCGAAGACAGTTAAAGTCTATGGTGGCCATTTGCTGGATCACAGGAGGCAACAGATTGGCCAGGTCCATGACGGTAAGCGTGTTGTGATGCTTGGATATGATATCCTTCACATTGGGAATGTAGTGGTCCGGTTCATTGCTTTCTTGAATCCGCAAAAACTGTAGCCAGTGCCTCCCAGCTCGAACAGCATGAACAGGACAGTTGTCCAACTTTTTTTGCACAAACTCGATCGGACGAGTATATTCCGTAATAACACAATCAGGGCTGTTCCCATCGTCGGGAAAGACTCCTGGATCCCGGGATATTACGTCAATATCGAGCGACACAAGATCAGGACAGGCAGAGATCAAATTAAAATACAGGGCAGAAAGCATGCTATTTTGTGGATCGCGAAAGTCTTGTGTCGCGTAGCCGAGATGACGCAAGTTTGGGACACATCGTAGCAGCTGAACCAAAGCCACTGAACTTTGCACATTATCACCGTCATAGTAGCGCTTGCCAGATATCACTAGGTACTTGAGGGAGAAATGATGGAAGCCGCGGGTGTCATGATCAAAGGTGTCGCGATTTGCTGTATCAAAAAACGGGCGCAGGTGTCGAAAAGCACCTCCATTTTGTGCTTCTGGAGTCACCCATGGGGTCTGATGCACGGTGAGGCATTGGAGAGCGGGATACAGAATCAGAATGTGCCTAGTCCAGGCCAACAAATCCGCACGCACTTTAGAATGAAACACCACAGTAAGATCGACCAAATGCTCCGTCATGAAGCGCATTGCATGCTTTAGCCAAAAGTCCGGGATATCATGAATTGTCATTTTAGCTACATTATACGAAGAGACAGAGTTTATGTTGTTGTCATTCGATATGTTGTCGCGCTCAGGCTGCTTTTTTTACGATATAATGGATAAAGACTGTAAGTATATACCTTCTTTCAGTCTGTCGCATCTGAACTTTGCTAGTTCTTCGAGTACGAGATACATGTCCACCTCGGCTTTTTCAAACCGGCCGGAGTCAGCGTTATCGTATGTGCAATGAAGCGCGCGTATACGATGGGCTTGACTTTGCCATCCGCCAGGGAACTTTTGCAGCACGTTGTTCAATAGACACGCACCACCATGATTGGTGATTATAGGATGCATTATCGCCAAGGATACTTCGTCGCGCCATTTCTTGCAGACGATGGAGCATTGGAAACGATCCTGTAGTGACAACTTCAGGAACACCGCCATGAGGACAGCAGCGGGTAAACTTAGAACATTGCCATAACTGGCAAGAAGAGGGCCAGTTGTTGTTGTTGTTGCTGTTGTTTCTATGGTGCTACTGGGAGGAGTAAACCAGGCATCGGCTTGATCTTGTTCAACTTCACCATCCTTGGGATTTCCGTCGCTGGCGCCGCCGCCTTTGTTGCCATCGTTGTCACCGTGGTTGTCGTAGTTGCTTGACGATGTCGGGCAATCTTGCTGTTGCTGCTGACCATCGTTGTCAATTATAACGGCACTGTCCTCTAGCTCTTCTTCTTCCGGAATTGTTTTCATTTGCTTTGTGAGCGAAACAAAATAGGATCGTTTCTTGGATTTTCGGTGTCGCTGCTGCTGTTCTTGTTTTCCTTCCTGGTGTTGCCGAGGAAGTCTGGATAGAAAGCGAAAGAGCGGAAAGGGGCCCATGATTTTTTGGTTTGCGACTGTTGTCTGATATCAAGGAAATAACGAGTGGAAAGAAGTAGTAGAAAGTTTTTTGCTACTACCCTTTTCGATCATTTAGCCCCCGTGCCCTTTTTATATGCAAACGCGCGCGCATTTTTGTCAATGTAAGGTCCTCAACAAAATCACTAATGCATGACTTAAAATCGAGTATCTTTTTAACTTTTTTAGCGATGTACTGAATTGTTATGGGTCTCATGACACTGTTGTTTTTGTGCTGTTCTTTGAAAAGTATGCCAGTTCTGGATGGTCTATACAATTCGAGAACTTGATAAGCATGTTATTGTACGAAGGAAGTGAATGTCAAGATAACCTGTTTGACTGTTGCTAATTAGCGCGCTTGTGTGTATATGAATGCAAAAGCATTATTATTTGTGTATATGGTACATAGTAGTTATTAGTAGAGCCGAAGAGCTTACATATGGCGAGTTGAACTAACAAAAATAGCGATGTTGGAGTAGTAGCGAAGAGAATCAGAACGGGAGGGAATGGAGGAGAGTTGTACGTGTATACTAGATCTGGGATTGGTTCCGTTGCATACATAGTCCTGTAAGCATACAGAACGGTAGTTTTGGTACCATACATGCCATGCATCTATTCTAGACTTTGTATGTAGTATATGGTACACTATAGATCCTTTTCTATGTAGTAATAAGCCCGCTAATCTTTCTTGCCAGGTATCGAGACGTGAGATCTAATATATATGGGGTAAAAAACCGAATGCGCGGAGAAATTGGCGGGATGTGCAGATTGGAGCTGGTCGCGTTTCTTGTCTCACGTTACACTTTTCACGTAAAACCATGGTGTCAAAATGTGGAAAGGGACACCAAAAGATGATGTTATTGAAGAGCGAAGAGGATGTATAGTAGTAGTGACAGTGAAGTAAAAGAAAAATTATGTTTTATTATCATTTGTAGGGTAAACTCTACAGTTTTGATTAAGCGCCTTCATTAGGCGAAGCGGGCTGTGGCATACGAACAGCTTTACTCTGTTGATGAGGCAGATTCAGAACAGCACGTAGTTCTTCATCAGGCTCATCCACCTTTCTATTCTTGTCCTCTTCACCCGTATATATTGATACCGCAGCAGATGCCAACAAGACGGCAATGGTTGCTGCTTGCGCATACATACGCGCTTGCACGAGCTTTTGCTGTGTTGTTAAGTATCGATTTGAGAATGTGAATCCCAAAGCGCCGACCATAGAGAATGCCCATGAACCACCTATAAATAGTAAAATATAACAAGAACGGTTTGTTATTGTTGCTACTCGGTGGGTAGCCCCCCACTCCCCATCTTCTTTCTACTGTCAATAACACTGACGCTGTTCGGCTTACCGATAATCTTCCATCGATTCTTATTGACGAAATGAGCAACCCGTTGTTTTGTGTCACCTGGTTCTGATATGTTGGCATCGGATTGAAGGTCTCGAATGATATCGTCGTCCACATAACCCAATTTCTTGTTGGCGTATCGTGTAGCTGCTCGATCGGCTCCAAACAAGTATCCAGCAAATCCGGCTTATTGTACATATATGTCGTGCGTGAGAGAAAGAGAAGTAGTTGTATTAGATACACGCTAAAATTAGTGTCTTTTTTTTGGGATATGTAGTGCATATAATGCATTAACTGTCAAGCTTGTATAGCATAGTGCAGCTCTTATGTGGGTTATCTTACCCGACCCGGGTAGAATTGCTTTCGCAGGCGTGCTCAACCCTCGAAAGTGTGTTGATCTACGAAACGTCATAAGGGTAGCGACGGCACCAATACCAATACCGATAGCAGCACCCTTGACACCAGTGACAAAAGCAAGATGTTCGAGTTCGTTATGTTGTTCTTCAGTCAGTCGTGCTTTCGATTTGTTTTGCATGGTGAATGTATATATATATATATATTGCAACTAAATGTCGTCGTCGTGGATATGAACGGAAAAAACGAGCTGAAAATCCAAAACTGTGAAAAATTCGTGGGTGTCATGCTATTTTTCGGAATTCAATGACGAAACCCTTGTTAAATGAGCTTATTACGATTTCTTGTGTAAAGTACTAGTCTATTTTTTTGGGTCTTCGCACATCGGTTTTTCTATTATGGTATCACCCCATCAACTCAATAGTCCGCTATGATAGGTTTATGCCGAACGTGACAATAATGCTGTACGACCATTCTTCACTTAAATTTTTAAACATGACAAAATCAAGACGGTAGCTAGATTCTTTGTCAGACTTGTATTTATATGTACAGATAGATAAAGAAGAGTTCTTGGCGAGAGTCTGCATGGACTACTATCGTTCTTGTTGCTGCGCCATAAAAACGATTGGTTGAAGATAAGGAGTTTGGTACTGGAGCCTCGTCGTTCCATGTATGATCACTTGCAGTTGATTTCAGCCAAGAGAGCGTTAAAAATGAGAATGTTGGGGTATAGTATACGAGTATTAGCAACTTGTTTTGGGTACTAAAAATTGAAATAGTATGTGTGCGTACATTGTTGCTGTGTATGCACCAATCGCGGCCTATCATTTTGACCAGTCGAAGCTATTCTATTTTCTTGCTTAGGTTTTTCTGTTGGTTGTTTGTTGTTGTATGGTCCCTTGTAGCAGTAGCAGGGGTGGTACATCGTAGTAAAGTAGTTTGATTTAAAGACTAGTAGATATGAAAAAATTGAGAATTTTTTTTGCGTACTGTCTGATGGTCGTCGGTGCCCTCTTATATATAAAAAACAATGGGTATCTGTCAGTGTCAAAGACAGTGTCAGGTGTCTTGAGCTATATACAATTACAATAGAGTTTTGATCCATTGTTACTCTGTATGCGTCACGTGACTAGAAGCAGCTCTAACTCAGCGATGACATTGCATCGATCTTCGCCATATCTGCCCCTTCTTTCAAAAGCATGCACCGACAAAGCATTATGGTTTGTAGGAGCTGGATATAGCAACACAATTGTATGTAGAGACCTAAAGAGGGAAAAACAGCTATTATACAGTATTACAAGTTCATAAAGGAAGACCAATTGTAAAAAGTTGTGCCCTATAAGGGGAACACTCTAAACGTCTGCCCCAAGACGCGATCCATCTAATACAAGGGAGAAAACATCATTATTATGGTAATACGAGAAACGCCGAGGTTGGGAAGAGGACGAGGACGGCAATTCGCTTGACGAAATAGAAGAGTATGAGGAAGCGGCAGCAGTGGCAGTAGTACCACAGCAGAGAAATGACGCATGATAGATGAATATTCGAGAGCATTGCATTGCAGATGAAAAGGAACGAATTAAAATGCTTGAACTAAAAATGTTATGTAGATTGGATAAGAAACCTACATACTAGTAAGTATTGACAGTAGTTACTATGAGTACGTACTAGTCTCAATATGAGAGATATGCTTTTTTATGCGTCGGCTGCAATGCCATGTATGGTGGACGGGAGAAGACAGAGGGCCATAGTTGTGTACATTAAATATATTAGCCACGGGAATGAATCACGTCAGGTGGTGTATACATGCATAAGAAGACTATCCCTGGCTACTTTGCAGATACATACATGACCAATGATACATGCTACAAAGCAGAGTCAATGTGGTACATAGTCTACAAGTTTAGCCATCATGACTCATCAGTATTAGCAACTGTCAACCAAGTGATATTTTCAATTTTAGACATCATTCGATTTTTTTGTTGATCAAAGCGTACATACATAATTAGCTTGCATTTCCTGCAAACATGCAGCAATCATGACAGATAGGTTCTGCATAAAGTCTTTGTGCACGATGTATATATTATGTGTTTTGCATGTTCTCGAGACATTAGATGTATTATATGAATAAAAAAAGTAACTTTTTATATATAAATTCTACTGTAAAATTATTTTAACGAGGATAATGTGAGATGGATGCAAGATTGTACATTAAAAGATTGAGCAAATGAGAGCGAGATTTAGGTGTATGTTGTTATATGAGAGATTCTACTAGTATGGGAGAGGCGAGGACTTATTGCCGAGAGACTTTCAAATGATGATGGTTAAAATGATGTGGATGGAAAACAAAACAATATGGGGATTTAAGCTCGTTTCCGTTTTGGCTTGTCGACGTCTGCCACTGTGTCCATAGCCTCCCACATGTCGTCTTCTTCCTGTTCCTCCTGTTCTTCATCCTCCTCCTTGGGGAATTCAAACGTTTCATCCACAAGGATGCATGTCATTCGTTGTTTCAAGTACACCTTATGGTCGACACGACGGAATTGAGTGGACATTTCATGCACGCGCAAGAACCGATCCAGGGATACACTCGCCAGCACGGGTTTTTGTTGCTTCTTGTCCTTGTTCTTGCTATCTTCTTCTACTGCTGCTAGTAGTGATGGCTGCGGGACAACAAGCAGATCGGAAACAGCGCCAGTGAATCCCTTGTAGTGTGCTCCCACAGTACCTTTCCGCAAATCGACTGTGGCCACATTGCTCATGGTATCTGTGTAAATGACATGGTCAAGATCGCTTCCAATGTGCAGCGTCAATAATGGGGTTTTGCCAATCTCCCAATCGGAAATAGGCCGGCGCTGTTTTCTCGTATCGTATACACGGATCTAATGAAAGGGATAGTTTGTTAGTCATTCTAAGGTTCAGCATGAAAAACAAATTGCCCTATTCGTTTCAGTGATGTATGGAGGCTTTACCTGATGATAGTGTGTTGCTGTGACAATACGAGTACCTTCTTCGTTCAAAAACTGTAAGTCATGTATCCACACCTTGACGCGCAGATCCAAGAAATCATTCTTGACGTTTTTAGCCTGGAACACCAATCCCTTCTTTTCACCGTCTTCTTCTTTGAGTAAGTTGGCGTCATAGACTTTGAGATCGTTTTCCTTGCCTCCCACGGCAAACAGGTGGGTTTTCGTAGGATGGACGCGCATGATGCAAAGATCTGCGCCCAAGTTCGAGGATATACAGGTCGTGGTGTTGATGGTATTGGTTTTTTCGTAAGATGAAAGCAATGTGTACGAGACATGACCTGACGAGGTGCATGTCATCAAGTGCTTTTCGTCCGCATGTAATCCAACAAATACGCTTTCTTTGTTGACATGTTCGTCACGGTATTCGCGTTCGACATCGCCTGTTTCGACGTCCAAGTATTGTACTTTGCCACTCTTGCGAGCTGCAACAATCTATATTTGTATGATAAAGATGCATTTAGCGTCAAGTGGCCCACCCAAAAAAAGATAAAGGCACTTGAACTTACATAGCGCTTGCCGTCGAGTACACCCCAGCAGAGTTTCTGTACACCTTCACTCTTGTCAATGGTGCTGAACTTCTTTACTGTCATCTGGGGTTCGTTTTTCTTTTTTTCGTTCTCGTCGTCGTCTTGATCATTTTTGGCTTTCTTTGCACGACGAAGTGGGAGTGGCTCGTTAACCTTGGGAGGTAAAACGACGGCTTTGTAAGAAAAAAAAAGGTGAGTCGCATGTTTTTTGGAATTAGGTGAGATTGCAAGTTTGTTTGGAGCTCACATTTAACTAAACCCGCCTCGTCACCGGTAATGACATGCATAATTGATCTATTCCAGAATACTGACTGATCAAGTCTCAAGGTTTTTTTTTTTAAAGCAAAGGGTGAAATTCAAAAAAGGTTGCCTAACCCCGCTAAGCCTCTCTCGCTCGCTCTTCCTGTCCACACAACACAATGCAACTCCTCCGGTGTCGCTCATACACACACTTACTGCTCACGCGCGCACTCACTGGTGCCCTTTTGTTTGTTTCAAACAGATGACCATCCTGAGCAGAAGAAACCTAGTCCCCAACCTTTCTCTATTAATACGCCTCTTTGCATCACTCCCCGCTCTCTATCGCTTCTCCCTCTTCTTTCTTTCTTTCTCACGTCTCTCAATAATTGGTATATGCACCGTTGTTCAGCATGAGTGATACCAGCAGCACTCTATTCGAGCATCCAACACCTGTGCTACCACCGCCACCGTCGTCGTTATTGTTGCAGCAGCAGTTTGATCCTTTCAAAGATACGGTGGTCCAACAACAACAGCAGCACAAGAGTTCATGTTGGCTCTTTGGGTCACTCTCATCCATAGGAAAGAAACGTAATAACAATAACAACCACAACCACAACCGATCTCATCATTTTCCATGGCGAGTCCCACCGCCGCCACAGCAGTTTCTGCCACCTCTACCACATCATCTTCTACCACCTGGCCCACCGCCACCACCACCATCACTTGTGCCTCCACCGATGATGAATATGCCTGTTCCACCACCACCACAACAATCCATGTATTCATCTCCTCCACTTGCTGCAGCTTCAGGAGTGGCGGCAGCCGCGGCATTTTTCCATCAATATCACCCAGGAACAGCAGCAATAACAGCAACGCATCCTTTTCTGTCTATGCCTCAACCTTTTGTACTCACTTCTACAGCCATGTCGTCGTACGGAGAATCACCTTACTGGGAACCTCAAGTAGTAATACTGCAACAACAATGTCGTTGCAACAAAGAAAATGGCGATAACAATAATAATAATAATAATAATAACAGTAACCATTTATATCGTCCTGGAGCTGAAAAGGAAGAACAATAGATAGAGATATCGACACACATTATCACATCAGGCACACACACACACATCTTTGTTATAGTTTTTGTTGCATCATCATCAGCAAATTTACAAAATTTTATTATTAAACGAAGGGCATATAAGGAACATAAATTATAGTGAAGAGTCATAGAAAAGTTGGTGTTAAAATCAAAAGTTGTTGCTTGATTTTTTAGGGTTTTTTTTCGAGTTTTTCCACTTTTTTTTTGTTTCGTCTTTTTTTCAGTTCATGAGAACTTGGGACGGGGAAACCGGGAGAGGGTGTAAATAAAAAAAAGGGAAAAAGAACAAGAAAAAAAACTAAGAGTGGTGGTATTGAGAAAGTTATACCCACCCACTACACAGTTTTTCCCTCTCGTGCCAATACAAAAAAGAAAAAGATCGATTATAAAGGGAAGAGAGACAGAGGGGGAAGGGGTAGTTGTATGGTATTTTTGTTTTCTCTTTTACGGGGTTGGTTCGTTTGGTTTCGGGGTTATCAAGCCGGCAGCCAGTTGGTTGTTTTCGCTCCTTGGCTTCCATTGATGGGATGGAAAAAAGAAGTATAGAAAGAAGAGAGGTGGGCAAAGTAAATCACAAAGTATAAGAGGGCAATGAAGCGTGCGCCGCCCATCAAGGTCACACGACGCCGTGCTTATGGTCGAGGTGTCTTGACAAGGCGTCCTTGCGGCTGAACGACGCAGGGCATCGCTCGCATGCATAAGAGCGTTCACCATGATGGACAGTGGAAACGTGGCGGTCCCGGTCGTGCTTGCGATCGAATCCCTTGAGGCATATCGAGCACATGTATTCCTTTTCGCGCTGCTTGTTGTGAGTCTTGATATGCGTGCCGAGATTGTATCGACGGCTAAACATGAGCTTGCAGACATCACACTGGAACTTCTTTTCTGTGCTGGCCGTCTTGGCACGACGTTTGTTAGTTGCGTTTTCATCACCAGTTGCTGCGTTGCGCTTGCGCTTCTTGTTTTTGTTCATAGTGTTGTTCGATTCAGCATGATTGGCGGTCTCACCCACAGTGTTGTTGATGTCAACATTGGTGGTGTTGGCCTTATCATCCGAAGAAGAGCCGTTGTTGGCGTTGCTTTTGTTGTCGCTGTCGTTAGATGCAGTGGATCCAGACTGTTCAGCGTTGTTGTTGGTCGAGGACGTCGTGACCGATCCAGAAAAGTCAAAGCCGAGCAATTCGTTCATGAAACCATCGCATTGGGCGTCGCCAGCGAAATCTAAATCCATGTTGTCGGACGATGTGGGTTGGCTGTTGTCGCCAGGGAGAGGAGGGAAGAGCATGTCCGAAGACTCGGCAGCAGGTTCGTCGTGCCATGTGAGTGGTGCACTGTTGGCATGCGTCGTCGTCGTCGTCATAGCAGCAGCGGCCGCCGCGGTCATCGATACGTTGGCATCGGTCGATTTGCCCTTATCCAGTAAGAGCAAAGCAGGGTCGCCGTTGAAGGCAGCCAATGGCTCGCTGGATGAAGAGCCGACATTGTAATTGTTGGTGTTCTCAACAAGATAGCTAGCCATGGAAATGTCTTTGCCGTCCAAGAAGGGCGAAAAGTGAGGTGTGCCATTCATGCTGGGAGTCACCGTCGGTGTGAATGGAGTGTAGGGTGTACCGATCGTATGATGATGGTCCATGTAGGGAGTAGTGGGATCCAGATAAGGCGTGTCCATGTACGGCGTTGTATCCATGTATCGGGTGGCATTGTTGTTAAAGTTGTAGCTGATCTGTTGGTCGCCGAGCACAGCTTCAGCGGCGGGCACTAGGTCGCCAATGATAGAGGCCAAAAGCGAGTTTGGCTCTGGGGTCTTTTGGGGCTGGTGGTGAGCACTAGAAGATCCGCCAAGAGACAATGCAGCGGCTTCAGCAGCACGGTGCGTTGTTACAATCAGTTGACATGCCATCACAAATTCTGATTGTGCTTCTCCAGTTGGATTAGTCAACTCACCACTGTTATTATCAGTGTATTCGATAGCAGAAGTGGGTTCCATTTCGAAAAGTAATCGGTTGAGATCTTGAATAGTCAAAGAGGGAGAAGAAGGCATAGAACAGTGGTTTTGGGTAGTGTTAATAGTAGAAAAAGAAGAAATGATGATGGATATAAGGAAAAGAGGTTGGTATATGTTGGTTCTTTTTTTTTTGGTTGCTGTTTTGTGTTGAAAGAAAACGAGCTGCTTCTTTCTGTCGATAACAAAAAACAAGAACAGTAACTGGGGTAAAACCAGAAAAGTGTAGGAAGGAAGAAAAGGAAAGAAAAAAAAATGTGCTTGTATTTATAATCAGCCTTTTTATCAGGGCGAATGGAAGTGGAGCAAGAGGGCTGCTGCGGTAGCTTGCTCCCCCCCAAAAAAGCTTGTTGTGTTACTCTTTGGAAAAATGAGTCACCACCGTTTTCGCTCGAAAATGGCGTGTGCGTCCCATCTTCGGTTGACTTTTCCCTTCCCCCATACTTTATTGACTCGTCAACATGGCGTTACCATGGCAACCACTTTCCCTTAGTAACCAATTGCTTGCACCCCCCAACTCTCACTTGGAAGGGCAGTACTCGTTTAAACGCTCACTTCCGCAGCAGTGTCCATATTTGGATGGTTTCTGTTCGATATTCCATTTTGGGCTTACCGACGTGTTCGCTTTCCTCCTTTCGTGGCGCATACGTACAGATTTTTCTTTTTTCAAATACCATTATCGCTGTTTTACTAGCGTGGTGGCGCTCTTTCTACTGGAGTATTTCTTACTTTCGGGGTGCAAGAAGTATCCGTCCACTACAACAAACAAACCCGTTTCGTATCTTTGTTCAAGGAAAGACAATGTCTACTCTATCTATGTCTCTCTCTCTCTCTCGCTGCTCTAGATTAGTAAGCAAGGGTGCTTTGCAATAGAGAGTGCAATTTAGATCAGACCCCTTGCCCTGCTGCAACCGCAAAGCCGCGCAATTAGTATATGCCAAGTTGCCAAGCCATAGATCTATGAGCGTGTGACAGAGGGAAGACTTGTTTGTTATGTCCCCCTCTCTTTCTCTTCTTTCCCCTGAGTTCACTTTATTTAGACAACCCGCATGTATTCGCTCTTTACCGAACATGTTTATCGTGATAATGTCTATTTCGCTAACAAAAGTCGTAACGACATTGACCCACAAGTCGGAATGATTGGTTCGGGTTAGGAAGATTGCATTCCCGATTGGCAGAATGAAATCCCATCAATAAGAAAACTTCTTTCTCTTTCGCTTACTCTAGCTCCCCATTAGGGCGGGTCAATGAGAGTAGGTTTTGTGTAAAGATTGGTTTTTGCGATCAAATCACGGCAATCGTTGAGTCCGGGCTTAAGAATTTGTTTATACTTTTGATAGGTCCGGAATTTAGAATTGTCACAGCTTTACTATTCGTTGTCGTATGTAAATGAAAACGAAAAAAGGTCTATTTTTGGAGCAACACAAGCCCGCTTCTGTATTATGTATATGCAAGCTAGTCTCCTTGAATGTTTATTTCACAGGGTCAAAAGGAAGCTCTTAAAACAAGTGGACCTATCAAACCAGTCCACGAGAAGAACGGTGATGATTATGCTCGGAATGAAAAAATCAGAGTGGATAAGGTGTGCGTGCATACACTGATGATATCTTCTTGGGGCTTTTCCTAACCTAAGACCCTAGATCTTCAAGCAGTATCGAGCATGTCCATTGGTTAGCTTGATCCAAGCGATAAGCAAACAGCTGTTATGCAACTAAAAAAAGAAAAGTGGCGCGGGAAGGTCGCCGATCGTAATGATGATAAGGAATGTACACAACATCACTAAGTACAGCATAGCAAAAGTGGTGGGGTCACATGGACCGCTTGAACCATGCACACGTCAACCCATTACCATATACGTAGTCCCTGGTTGCGTATACACACTTGTAAGTCGGGAAACCTTTGAGTCTCTCTATGTTACGTCCGTGCAATCTTTTGTTTGATATACTTTAAGTATATTCTGTAACACGCTGATTTTCTTCCTATCCTCTGAGGGATGGCACCGTAATTATCTCATACATTTTGTTGCATGCATACGTATTTCTTTTAGTGTTTAAGTAGAAGCACATAATACGTGCCGACTTTTTCTAAAGATACGTGATATGTTGAAGTTTTTGTACATAGATAACGAATAGTATCAAGATGATCGTTTTACCCCTTTTGCTGTACCTGTCTGTTGTGGATCAAAAAGAAGCGTCCAACTATAGTGAAACCATGCAAGTAGTTCTTACAGTTCAATTTTCGAGAGTATAATATGTATACTATGCCACCGCTCTATGATCTTATTAAGGCATACTTTGTATTAACATGGTGGGAGACACGAACCCTGGATCTTTCAACATATCAAAAAAAATGTACTAAACAGCAATATAGTAGCCAAGAGTTTTTCCGGAAGAGCGCGATTGTATGGGCAAACAGGAAGAATCTCACGTAAAAGAACATACCACATGTTTCTCTCGGAAGAGCGGCCGATGGTATGTGTGATATATATTATTCAATGGCAAGTTGGCGGATGACGCATCGCAAAGTCCATCCTTTTTACCAAATTTGACCTACTTGTGTAATAGTTGAAAGAACGGTCAAGGAAGCCGACACTCCCCATCTTTCATTTATTAATTCAATCATCTTTAGATAACAAGAACGGTACTAAAGGGAGCAAATATACATAATAAGGGTGAGCTTAAAGACCTTTTAACCTGGAGATAAAGGATTTTATGGTAACCATGAAAACGCTGTGTTGCCATGGCAACTGTAATCAAGTGAATTTTTACACTCAGTCAGGCATAGCTTGATATGCGGATCCGGGGTCTATACACCGGTCGGGTCATCGACACTATTGAACCTCCTTTTTTCTCGTGTGTCTGAAAGGTATGTATAGGGAGAAGAGATAAAATAAGATACGTAATACCGACACGGATACGGAACGCTATAACAAAAAAATTCGACGAATGGATAGATGGATGGATGGATGGATGGAATGGATGGATTAAATGTATCGTTATAATAAAATAGGAAACCGAAATGGCCAAGTCCAAGAACCACACCAACCACAACCAAAGTAAGCAAGGCATTCAATTGCCACTCTACTTCTATTGTTTTCTTTGTTCCCTGTCCAACGAAGAAAAAGAGAAGCAAAGACGGAAAACGACGAGAGAGAGTGTTTAACGATTTACTAATGTACGCATTTTATTGTAATGGCGCTACTAAATAGACAGCAAGGCCCACCGCAACGGTATTAAGAAGCCCAAGCAGCACCGTTACCCCTCGCTCAAGGGTGTATGTATACAATTTCCCTTCAAATTACACACACACACACACATATATATCTATATATATAAATGCAAACGATGTCATGTCTAGAATTTGGGAAAATTAATAGCTGTTGTATATAATTTAGGTTGATGCCAAGTTCTTGCGCAACCAGCGTTTCGCCAAGAAGGGAACCCAGAAGGCTTTGGTCGCTAAGGCTGCTAAGGCTGGCAAGGCCTAATTTTGTTTTCCCCCAAATAAAATGACGAATACTTTAGCGTTGTTGGGCTAAACGAAACCAAAAAGAGTTGGAAAAAATTATATACTATTTAATAAGCGAGCTTGCGCTTATGAAATTTGGATTAAATCTGTGGGGAAGGGACGAGGAATGCGTGTTTGAAAAAAGGATTAATCAAGAGAACAGAAGTGTGAGAGGAAGTGCTGTGTGTTGTGTGGATTATTCAAATCAAAAAATTATATAAAGTGGTAGTGTTGTTATATGTCGACAAAGTCGATCAGTACTTGATATTCTAGATAACAAACATTGATGGTTTAGCATAAAAATAAGAGACCCTTTATCCACAAGAAGAAAGGAGAAACTTACATTCGCATCGCAATGCGCTCTGATGTTCTCAAAAACTTTAAGCATTTTGCGTCTCGCGCCTAGTGCGGCAACTCCCTTGGCCTGCAGATCCTCATCGGACAACTTGACGATATCTTGCCACTTCATTGGTTCGAAGATCGCATTATACTTATGTAACCTAAGACTTCTGAAGAACGCAGGCACGTCTACAATTTGATCCCGCCATGTCTTAGCTTCAATCTTCCCAACACACACTAAGCTGTAAAAGTTTTACCTTCCAATAACTCCAAATTCACCGTTTCGGATGCCTTTTTGTTGCTGTTGTAGCTGCTGCCATCTTTGGGCGTTCTACTTCCCGACGACGAAGGTGCGGGAGACTTCCCTAGACCAGTACCACGACGCTTATTATAGCCACCACGATCTGCCGAGACGTTAGAGGCTTCACTATGATCACTTAGGTAATCATGATCGTCGATGCCACCACCAAAAGCTGTTGTTGTTGCATCGGCAGGGTTCAAAAATTGGCCATAATGCTTTTCCATACCGGGCGGAGCCAAATGGTGATGATGGTTGTGGTGCGTGGATCGACGGGTGTTGAATGGAGCAGACGCAGATACAGAGGGCACAGGGGAATGTGAGTCATTGAAACCGGACAAAACCAAGTTGGCCGAATCCACAGCAGCCGAACTCGAAGTTCGTTCGTCTGTTTCGGGAACAGTGCCAGGTATATTATTGTTGTTATTATTACTGCGACCTGCGCGACGGTGAGTGGTAGTCCAATCATCTCTCGGAGATAAATCTGCAAATTGAACAGTGGATGGCACGCCCCAGCTATTGGTGGTAGCACCAACAGCTGCTGCTGCAGCAGCGGCAGCAGCAGCGCGTTGTTTTCTGTTTTCTTCATGATCGAATGATGGTAAGGCCCACATGGATACGTCAGCAGATTTCGGCCGCTCAGCGGCCATACTAAGTCTACTACCACTTCTGCTTCCTCCTCCACTCAGTGAAGAACGTGGCGGTTGTAACCAGTTGCTGTTGCTGGAACCACCAATATTTGTCGCATGCGGGAATAAGAGCGAGGAGTCGCCTTCAATCACCGATCGGGGCCGGCTCCGGTTAGCAAAGAGGCTGCTACGGGTCGTTGGTGCGCGAGGGATCGGGGCCCGCCCAAAGTCGTCCATCATGCTGCTATTACTGGTGCTAACGCCAGCAGCGCTAGTGGCTGTACCAGCCCCACCACCACCACCGTTAAGGTTCAACATTGAGCTGCTGTTGCTTCCCATGGACCCAAACAAGCGGCTATAGTCTTCTGTATCGCCCAATGCAAACGAATGTCGGTTGTCAAGGTTACGCCTGTCATTTCCGGCGCTAGGTGGTCGACGGATCGTCGCTGCGGCTCGTAGACGTTGGTTTGCCTCTAGTTCCATTTTGGCAACTGCGCCCGCCAGTTGCGACTGCATATCTAAGTTTTTTTGACACATTAAAGATGTAAACCATATACAGTAGAGATAGAGAGAGAGAGAGAGGGAGATACGATTAATTCCCTTACAAGACGAACCTTGTTCAGGATTGGCAGGCGTCAGATATGAGTAGAGCGGATCACGTTTCATCAGCTGCTGCAATATGCTTATGAAAAATCGTAATTGCACTTGTGACGAGTGCTGTAAGAGTGTATAGATAGTTGCTGTACGCTCTGTTTCAGAAAGAAATCGAAACCACTGATCTACGTGTTGCAATTCTTCTTTGAAATTCTACTCGGACAGAGCGAAAAAGAATAAGCCATAGATTAGTTTTTTTATTGTTTTTCACCATGGAGATAAGAATCAGTTAAGAGAAGTTTACCTGATCCAAATTCACAGAGGTCATTTCTTCGAGGTTTCGTTCATAGTGCTGTAAATCTTCTCTCCAACCATTTCCTTTATCAGCTGAAACATTAAAGACGACATCAGTTATGCTTTGGTTAGCATAAAAAAGAATATAAAGAAGGGATCTCTCTTAGCAACCCCCCAAGGGTAAAGAAAAAGAGAGAGAGAAAGAGATGGTATAACAGTACATACGATCTGTAGTAGCATGATTTCCGCGATTGAGTACTTCAGATCTAGGTCGAGCTGAGGGGATCATAAGGATATGAAATAATAAAAAAAGAAAAAGGTAAAAGAAAAGGCTGCTGGGCTTGATGTGGTCCACTGAGCTTGCTACAAAGGGTTGCGTCGGTGTCTGGACATCTTAGAAAGCACGGTCTGGTTTTCAAAATACGGCAATCGGACACCACAGTGAGGCCTTGTGTAATATCCTTCAACTCGAAAAGAGCACGAGAACACTAAAAGTATATGTCGAGAGAGGCAATTGTTTTTTATTAGGGTTCCCCGTTAAGCTCTGATTATTCTTGTGTCTCCATGACGATATACATTGGATCAAGTGCTATTATTATCGTAATAGCTGAGCTATACCACTGTATACTCACTTTATTGGTTTTGCTTTTGATCGGCTTTCATTCAATTTGGGATTTACCCACCGATGGTCAAAGCGGGCTTACCTTTTTCTGTGTCGGACCCTGTCGCTGTTGTCGTTGCTAATAGTTGCGGACCAAAGGTCTGGGTTGCTTCCACAAATAGTCCAGCATAATCTTTCCTTACTGGTCTGTATACATAGAGAGTAAAGTTACACGGGCTACCACCAGTGCACATACAACGGTACCATTATTGTTATAGAACTTTGTGAAAGTCGGGCTGGACAATGTGGTTAACCAAAGATCGATTCTAACCTTGAACTTTTTCTTTGAACTTTGTTTCTGGACATGTGCATGCCAAGGGTCAGTACAACGAAAAAGAAGCTAGTAGTACACGGTATACAATACGAGTACTATAAATACGCTTAGCCGTCCACTATAAATTCAAATATCGCGTATAAAGCATCTGAGTGGTGTATTGAGAAAATATTAGGGCAGTGTGGATCAGCATTTTACAAACATTCCCCGTTAATACAGTACTGGAACAGCCACAATATCCTGTAAACTTGTTTAAAAGGTTCAAGGCATCTTCAACCGCGTTCTTTCCTGGTTATTTACTTCTTTTCCAATTGAGTTTCGTTGAAATTATAATTTTTTTGCGATCTTGGAGCAACAAAGACGACATGCTGCGCTCAGCAACAGGGAACACCAACAACAGCTCAGTTAGAAAAGTGATATGACAGGATTGGTTCATGTCCCTTAAGCTAAGATAAGTTGAGGTGCCTCTCCGATGATACATAAAGTAGATGCTAATGTTATGTATTTCAATACCAAGTCTTATTTAATACTTACTACTCTTTCTAATGAAAAAAAACAAACGATGGGATTTTATAACATTACATATATAGTCATACAGTTTACACATCTCCAAGAAATCATAAATATACCCTATGCTCAAGATCAACAATTCAGTGGTTCTTTGGCTGTCAGGTCGCCGTTAGAGACTTCAACAATGGGAAATTATGATAAAGTCACGGGCATTGATGTGTGTCCAATAAATTCATAGCAAACGAATGTATACAGCTATGGCCTGGTAGCAGACCAAATCTGTGTATGTTATCAAGTGGAACCGGTCATGGCATGGCTGTTGATGGCAATATATGATTGTATAGCTCTTACATTGACGTATACCTAATTATAACGATTGAGAACTGCGAAATCATTCATGAAACATGGATCTGGTGGATTTCTAACAAGGTGGCTATACTGAGCTCCAACATGTGCATGGATGCAAATAATACATAATGCTGATATTGTCGGTAAAACAGAGCATCTGGACTATCACGTTTGCACTTTCAATACTTGTATTCCTTCCGATAGTTCGACAGCAGGATCTCCTCGTGGACGGATGATTTGCTATCGTATCCTGGTGAGATATTTTTGAAACTTCGCATAGTCCTTAGGAGCGGACCGACAACGCAACCTTCGATGATGACAGATGGACGGCTGCGCTTAATGTAAGGGTAAATTTTAACTAAGTGAATGGAGGGTTGATTTTGTACTCATATAGGATTTTCACTACATGCCACCAAAGTGAAGAATTCCACAGCTGTCGAACCATATTCCACTCTAATTTCGTCGATCCAGAAGGCAGCTTCAACCACGTATATAGGAAATGATGCTACATCTGAACTCAATAGTGATGCTCTAACTAGTTTGATGTTGGCTTCAACTTTCCAAACTTTACGGTCTGTGTTAATTATCAAGGCAGTTTTCCACTCTTGGAATCTCGTTCAGTATAAACCATTATTGAGTGAGAAAGTATCACGGCGCTACAATGACTGTGGATGAGCAAACAAGCACACCAACCGTGACAGGTACTGTTATCATACTAGGACCACCGTCACTACTTTAGTAACGAGTGATACGACGGGCCACCACCAGAACCGATGCAGGTTCAATATCAACATCAAATATCCCCACTGCAGCTACAAGAGCATACACACGTAGGTAATCGGGCGCAACAATAACCGAAGTTTACACTACCGAAATGGTAGTTGCTGTACCTGTGGATGAAATTAAGAATCAGGGTCTGAATAAGAGGATAAGGGTGAGAAACAGTATTTTCGAGAAGAGAAGGTGTGAAACATCATTGTCGTGTACAATACGTTATAAGAAAAAAAAAGCAGGAAAGATGGCTCTCTTTATGTATCATCGACACTTTAATAAAAGTAGCTATGATTATTACCTTGTCTCCTTTGGAGTGCTTCTTTTGCGCAACAGCATGAAGCAAATACTCCTAAGTCTCTTTTCCTGTGACCGAGGAAGACCGTGCTGCAAGCCCGTTGGCCGATAATGTAACGATCTTTAATGCACTCCTTTATCCTAAACTTCTAGAACGAATTTTAGTTCATACTTCTCAGCCGGACTGTCGAGACTAATCTTAAGTCAAAGGCATCCCAATCCTGGACCATCATCGGTCCAAGAAATCGTAGGTCTTCTCCCTATATCCATGTCTGATAGATTCAATCCAGCAAAGATTTTACTGGCAAAAGGTACAGCAATTGGTGCAACACAGTTCTCATATTTTGCCACTTGTTATATTTATCAAAGCTTCTTTTTCAGTCACTGACAATGATCAGGGAAATGTCGTTGTTCCAGCAGAGGGTGGTGCCATTGAGGAAAAACCCATATTGCCATCCACTGCAGCAACATCTCTTCTCCCTTCTACTTCACAACTGCGCATTAAACAGGTGTATCATACTTTAGGCCACTCATATTATAAAATTGTGTTCTTGAGAAATTTTCACTCTATATTCAATGGAAGCAAATGCCATCCACCTTACAAGCAATTATGCTATCATAATAATGTATAAGCTTGAATACGTTCGAAAGAGGCAAGCGACACATTCACTGGGGTCTTTTGTACATTAATGACTCTTTCCCCACAGCAACAAAGGATATAAAAATGGTGTGGAAGGCTTTAATTTAGTGCCATGTGGGTTAGAGCAGCTAAAGAAGGGAATCACACAGTATGTAAGCAAAATTTAATCACATGATCCTGGTTGATATGAGGTTTGTTCATAAGCGGGGCAAGCCCCACGGCACCCCAAAAAAGTTTGCATTATTACATATGCTGATTCGCACGACTCGGTAACTATTCCTTTGCTTCACTTTCCCTTTTCAGCCACTGTAACTTCCTGCCCCACTTCTCCCTTTTCATTTTCTGTTACTTCCTCTCTTTTTTTCTTAAGAAAAACTTAAGATACCCCTTATTTTTCTTTAAATCATCAAACATGTCCAGCGAACCAGAAGTACTTATATCCGTCGCCAACCACGTCGCAACAGTAACGCTTAACAGACCTCGCAAGGGAAATGCCTTGACAGCAGGCATGAACACAATTCTTTTGGATGCCTTACCCAAGCTTGCTGTCGATCCTGACGTGCGCGTGCTTGTTCTAACGGGCTCGGGCAAATTCTTTTGCACTGGCATGGACTTGTCTGCCAACCGCGGGAGCGTCGATCCGGAGCAAGTCAAGGGTGGATTCTTCAAGGGCCGTCAAGTCTATGACCTGCTCAACACATTCCCCAAACCAGTGATTGCCCGTATCAATGGTCCGGCACTCGGCGGTGGCGTCGGTCTCATTTTTACAGCAGATATCCGTGTGGCTGTCGACAATGCCTATTTCGCCCTTACAGAAGTCAAGCGAGGCATTATCCCGGCCATCATATCTCAATTTATAGTGCCCGAGCTGGGTAAGCACAAGACGCGCGAATACATGTTGACGGGCCGTCGGGTGCCTGCATCTGAAGGTGCTGGTTCATTCTTGACGGCCACCGTTTCATCGCAGGACGAACTCGATGCCAAGGTCAAATCGTATATTGAAATGTTGGTCGATTCCGCACCAGATGCAATGGCGGATATCAAGAAGCTGATTGATATGGTAGGAAGCGGCGGTGACAAGGATCAGCATGCTCGTGTCCAAAAAGGTGTCGAAGATGCCTATGTGAAAATGATGCAATCAGATGAAGCAGCATATGGCATCATGTCTTTCCTCAGCAAGCAAAAGCCAGACTGGAATCAGTTTTTGAAGGACAAGGCAAAATTGTAAATAATTTTTATAGCAATAAAACAAATGCTGTCTTTTTCAAGAAGAGCGACTTTGGACTTTTCATGCCAACTTTATTGATCTGAGTGCTTGATGAGTATCATTAAAAAAGTAGGAAACGACAGTGGCTAAAGAGAACTTTGTTATTTCTATCATATACAAAGCCAGGCGAGCTAAATCTGTCCAGGATAATCTTTACCAGGTAAGTAACTTCTTAATGTCTTAGCAGTAGGTTGATAGAACGCATAAATACGCTTAAATGACGGCTTCAAATTTCAATCTTCGCACCACATAGCACACATCTGTTCACTGTGCAAATAAGATCAAAGTATGGGAATGGCTGACTGGATAAAACAGTATTCTTGTTATCTATGACGACGGCAGATCCGAAGGAAAGGTTGCTTAGGAGAAAATAATGCGTTTGATTAAAAGCCGTGACATCGGTGAATGCAAACCATATTAAATGGAATTTTTTGATTTGCCGATGAACAAGAAGGCACAGGTTAATAGAACGGGAGCTTTACCCTGTAAAGGATCGCACCTTTAGCCCCTAAACTAATTGACGAAACACATGCATTTTGTTGGTCATACAAGTACATGTACTTTACTTATGGTATGTTTGTAGATCAACATGTCGTCATACTCAGTCTGCGCATTTAAACAGTGACGGATGCTATTCGGTATTTAGACCACGAAAATATACCTTACTGATGGAAAGATCTGTCAACGTACTTTTTAGGACTCTACTAATGTCTATTATGTACATTCATATCAGCAAAAGCCAATCCTTCTTTTCAAATTACTATAAACTGAGCTTTTTATAACGCATATGTGGCGGCAAATACAGTAAGCTGTATGTACATGTTCTGCGAACGGCGGTCCAAGCCAACTGTCAAATGGCCAAAATATTATGGGTCACAGTTACTACTTAAAACGGTTCCTTTCAAGGATGATATTCCATCCAGGTTATCTCTAGATATAAGATAGCAAATCCTTCAAAGTGCTGCGCTAATAAAACAAACGAAGCTGCGGCGCTGTAACACCAATCAAACTTATAGCCCCGATTTGATTTTTTCGTGTGTTCATAGAAAAAAAAATGTTTTCAAGCATATTGAATCGGATCTCCACATCTGTGCATGGCGATTCCCCGAATGCTGCTCCTACTACTCCATCAAACGAAGAGAACCTAGCGCCTGGCATAGAAACAACTATGCCTACTACTCATACCCGAACCGAACGTAAGCATTGACTTTTGACTCTGCGGAACTTTGACATTATAAGTGCAATTAAATGAATAAAAATTATATATAGAGCGCAGCAACAACAACCGAAAGCAAAAACCAAAACAGCGACAAGGCGACCGAGTAGAAACACGCGCAAGTATGTACTCGTTGTTTATGGAGACAGAAAAGAGCTGCTGAAAGGACATGCTATAACTGAATTCCCCTTTTTTATTAAACTCTTGTTTTCCGTAATGGCAAATTCAGTACTTGAGCAACAAGCAAAGGGAGAACAACAGCAGCAACAACAACAACAACAACAGGAAGTGGCTCCAAGAAAACGTGGCCGACCTCCAAAAGGGTCCAGTACAGGTAGAGAGCTATATATCCTCTATTAGATAACAATAACAACTGAAAAAAGAAAAGCACAGACGTTTCACAATACATGAAACTTTAACACGAATTTGTCTATCAAATTGTCTATCACTATATCAGACCTAAAACGTCCAAAGCAGGAAACTTCAAAGGCTGAACTGAAGCACGAGCTAGAGCAACAGCAACTTGAGCAAGAGCAACAGCTACGACAACAGCAGCAGCAAGCGCGCGAGCTACAGCAGCAAAAACAGCAGCTAGAACTGGCAAGTCAACAAGAGCAAGAAGAAGCCTCAAGTCCAAATGAACAGTCAAGCCCAAGTCCGTCTGGTAGCGGCAGTAGTAATAACAACAATAACTTTAGTTGGGCTATCCAAACTCTAGCATGCCCAAAAGGTATAAATGCATTGTGAGAACACAGGACTATAAATTTTTTTTTGTTGGGTTCTCTGATACTGAACTTGTTGGCTATAAATTTTGTTGATCAAAATAGGACAACTTTGCTGCCCATACAAAGGCTGCGGTTCAAAACCAACGCCCTTGCCCCACAGCCTCTATCGCCACATCCGAACGAAACATTTTCCCGATTTTCCAAAGTTATCGCCATCATGCATGTACATCTTCAGAACAACGTCAGGACAAAAATTTAAATTCGATGGTAAGCTAAGAGGCATATATATACCGCGCGTGGGTACTTACCAATCTCTTTTTATTTCTTCTAGAAAACGCTCGCGACTTGCTTGAAGAAGGAGCACCCATCATGACCGAGAGAATCTTTAGGTCATTGATTGGTATGTGAATGTATATATCGTAGAAAGAAAAGTGCTAGCTAACGTACATGTGATATTATAGAATTGAGATATCATTGCCCTTACAAACGATGTCATGGACGGTTTTATTACTCAGCAAACGATATCCGGAGCCATCTCGAATCAAGACACCCTGTTGTCAATCCGTCGGAAGGTGACTTTAGTAAATTGATATTCACGACGGCTGCTGGCAAAAGGATAAAGTTAGAAGGTATGTTCGAAGTAATCCCGACAGATGGTATGCCCTGAGTATTAATTCAAAACACTTTATCAAATAGACGAGAACATTACGAATTCACTGGATGATGATATGGCCATCAATATTTCAGTAGAAACAAGATCGCGTCCCAAAAGTAATGAAACAAGAATTCAATAAGGGAGAGGAGTAAGAGTATTAATCATGCGTTTTCCTTATTAGAGGACGGAACTTTTTACTGTCCGTACAAGAACTGTAGTAATATATGCTATTTGTATCGACGCGATTTGTACCGACATATCCGAGGAAAGCATCAAGAAGAATTCCCACAACTGAAGTACAATGGCCGCAACCTAATTTTTACGACCGAGGAGGGGATGCAAGTCTATTTTGATGGTAATTTTATCAGATGCGAGGAATATCTGTACATAATCCATGATAGGAAAAACGGTTAATACTAGGTTATTTCTTACCTTGGATTAATCCGCAATAGAGAGCTCGCGAAATACGCTTGAATTTGGAACCAAAATCGTCGTGCATCATAATGAGGATAAAAGTGAGTTCTCCACTCTATTAAAAAAAAGCATCTGAAACTAAATTGTTATGCGTGGATATGCATAGTCAAATACCGTTGCCCTTACAAAGGATGCAGAAGTCGACATGGCACCGTGTCCAGTTTGATCAGACATATTCGCCCTGCACATGATTCAACGCTTCCAACCAGACGGCAAGGTACACGCGAGAAATGTGTTTTCACTGGTCCATCAGGAATGGTTGTTAACTTTGATGGTATGTTGTTGTTCGCTTGCTTCTTGGTTTCATGTGATGCAGAATACTTTATTGATCTGACGTATGCTTGTAGATATTTCTCGGAACACGCTTAATGAAGGTGAACAGTTGACTATGACTGAAGTACCACTGTCGCCGATTCCTTAGCTCCAAAAAAAAGCAATTGATAACAACATTTTCCTTTACTTTTCAAGCTCACACCAGAGAAAAAAAATTATGTGCATTACTCAGACAATTGCTTCCTTTTTCCACATTTCTACACTTTCACCGCCTACATCATCGTTCATCCCCGCTCGTTTCTTCTTCCGTACTCACTTTGCAAATGTAAAATTCTCTCTTTACTATTTGGTGTATATATAAATATTTTTTATTGTTTTATCGAACCTGTTTTCTTTTTACATACATAGTATATACTATACTATACTCGTCGTCCAGCGATTGATGATGATATTGATGGTATATATGTGTAATTGTAATGCTGACTCATATTTACAGCTTTTTTTCTTTTCAAAATGCTTGTAGACCCTTTTATCGTTTGATGGATCTATCGCCGAAAGAACCTGAAGCTCAATGCAGATGTCGGTGATGATCCCGATGAGGAGGTCGTCGTGGTAGTAAGAGGTGATGATGAAGATGCAGTGGTAGTATTGTTGCTGGGGGTATTGTGATTGCTGACAGCTACTGCTGCTTGAGCCGCTTGTGCTGCTGCTGCTGCGCGTTGCTGTTTACGACGATCTCTAAACAAGACACGACGACGATCGATTTCAGAGGTAGAGATATCGGCGCCTACGCCTGATCGTGAAAATACTAATTCCATAAACCGGTGACAGTCGACCAAACGTCGTGGCATGTTTTGAAGAACAGGGAATATTTCGATTGGGTCGTCCAGCGCCCAGATTCGCTTTTCATTCATCTTGATAATCGTCAATGCAACTCGGAACAGAACCTTGCTGCCCTCACTATAAAACATGCGTTTAGTATTCTAGTGTAACGCTTCTACACTATACGAGTAGTAGCCAACTACTATTACTTACATGTATAAAGAATCCCAGACACGTAAAACAGTCTATAGCAATGAAACATTCAATGAATAACCGATTCTTTTAGACCATCAAACGAACTGACAAAGAGGCAACCTTTGGCTGTTGTTGATATCTTACCTCAACAGGAAGTATATTGATAAACAGTGTCAGGAACCAATGACTGGTTACCAGGGTAATGGAAGGCAAGCCTTCTGACTCGACACATTCCCAAAAACATTTACCATTGCCAATTTTGTTCCAAACACCGGGTAAGCGTTCATATACCATCATCATCAGAACAGTCTGGTCGATATGCGCGCCTTCCATAGTAACATCGTACATATTCTCTGGAAAATAGTCATGGACGGTGGTAATGAGCATCCAGAACGCAGCTTCTTCGCCGTCATCGACAAAGAGCAAGAAGAATCCGGCCAAGTAATTGAGCGACTGGCAGTAGCCAATGTTCGGAGCATAGACACTGAATGCAAGTAATATGCGTCGCAAGGCACGCAGTTTAGGGTTGGACTCGGGAACCATAGTGACAGAGCCATCCTCGGCAGTGACGGCGCATGCAAATTGCTCATTGTCAGGGAACGTTCGATGTAAATCTAATTCCAGCCACAATGCTCAGTTTCAATGATAAACGACAGTTTTTAATGATAGCTGTAAAAGGGTCTTGTTCATAGATTTGAAAAAGCCCAAAATGTGTACCTCGATTAATGATCTCCGCGTATTCGTTGTGTTCTCCCATCGCTTCGGCAGTTTTGACAAGCGAGTCGTACAAACCGGCGTTTGCTTCCATTTTGTCCTTGGCTCCGCTATAATGCATCCAAGCCTTTGCAGGGTACAAATTTATTATCAAAGACCCTTTTTTAGTAAATACGGTTTTTGGCCAAACTGCAAACATAACTGCTATATGTGCACCACTAACCTTTCCACGAATATCGTGTGGAATTCCTTTACGGACATAGCGCTTGACTATTTTTGGGTATGCCGATTCCTTTTTAGCTTTTCGTTTCTTGTTGACCAATGCGTATGTAGGTTTGTTTAAAAATAGAAAAACTTACGTTTTGAACTGACAGGTGGGAATTCGCCTTGATGTTCTGCAAGATAAGATTTCCACTTGGCGTTCTGTCTATCGCGGATAGGTTGATAATCTGCTTCGAATTGAAGTTGATCGGCGAGCCTGACCCACTGCGTGGGTTGTTTGAATCCATATGCGTCTCTGCGCTGCTGCTGCTCGGTATTGCTGTTATTGGTATTGGGACTCCGCTCATCATCATCATCATCATCATCAGCAACTTCTTCATTATTAAATCGCTCTATATGGTTCGTTCAGAAAAGTGTAAGGAGAAAAGAGGATAGAGGAAAGAAAACGAAACGGTTGAGCCATGTATTTTAGCTCAAATGCGAAAGAGAGAATAACTTTGTAGAGAAGCCCTTACTTTCTTCTTCCTGCTTCACCCAGGGACAGGGCGACGCAGGTGGTGGCGGAGTGGACGGCATGGACAATCCATCTTCCTCATCGTCTTCTTCTTCATCATCCTCCACGCTAATGCTGCTACTCGTCGTCATCGTAGTCGTTGGCGTGCCGCCGCCACCATGTCTCGGTGAAGATTCGGATGAACAGATGCTGGATGCAATGCTTGATGACGATGCATTAAATCCAGAATCGTAATATGGCGAATACGGCTGTTCCTGCGGCGACAGTAACGGTGATGTCGGTGTTCTAGGGCTAGCAAGCGGGCTTGCTTTATACGACTTATTGAGTCCGGGTGATGTGGCCGTAGGTGAACTCTGGGATGGTTTCAATGCCAGAGGTGGGGGAGGTGAATGGACTGTCAGATAGTTGTTGCATCGTTTCAAAGGGGACGGTCTAATGGAAGAAGACGATGATTTCGCTGATGCTGCTGCTGCTGACGATGATGCAAGCTGAAAATCGGATTTCTGGCGCTTCAGGCTATTGTTGGTAGACAAGTTTTGAAAAGCTTGCCGTAAGCTTTCGGGTTGCGATTGTTTTCTTGAAGGATTGACGTGGGTTGCCATTTTTTGGACTTCTGTTTAGTTTGCAGTATAAAAGGAAAGGAAAAGGTAAAAAAGAAAACAAGAAAAAATGTAAGGAAGGTAAGAGAAAAACGAGAAAAAGAAAGATAAAGAGGAAAGAAGAAGTGGAAAGTAAAAAAAAGGGAGTTTTTGGCCTTGTTAAAATAGAACGCACATGCACCTCTCTCTTGTTACATGTACCATACATGCACTTCCCTCCCTATTTTTATCCACAGGAAACGAAACTCAACCCGTACCACTTTTCTTAATTTTTATTTTTTTTCGGTTGACCCTCTCTCACAGCCAACTTTGTCAGTTTCTTTTGTTATCCAGATCTCCCTGAGCTGCAACGATGTTTTTGCAATCGAGCTGATCGCACACATTTGCCCTTCAAATGTAACTTAGCAACAACCGTAACAACCTTTTTTTCATGGAAAAGTTTATTTCTAGTGGTAACTTAGCAACTCAAAAGGCGTTTCAGGACATTTAATACCTGAGCCTGGTTTTCGCCAAGCGTCCGTTCCTTATTGGTATCAAGTACCGATGAACCAAACTTTCTGAGATGAATCATCAGTAATATATATTAATCATAGCTTGAAACCTCTTTCGTCCCCAGAGCTAAAAAATCACGTCTCTATGTCTTCTATACCTAACAGTATGTAGTATAAGTATATCAGTAATCACAAGTAGACAATTGAGCAAGTGGGCCAATTACTACGTCGTGTGCTTATAAAAAATGGTATGCTCTGTTGTGCGTCACACCGTGCGTGTGCATTATAATGATACTGTAGTGTCCGCATGACGTTAAATGTATGCTCATATCAACCACTTTACTAAATTACCAAATCTGACCAAGTGGCTTTCTTACTCTTTTTCTTCCTTCTCTCTTCTCCGAAATCGTCATAATTATTTATTATTACATTATATACTTTACACTTGCAGCAAGGCTCCTTTTGTAATCGTCGTTCGAACTTTCAGCTAATATCTAACAAAGAAAAAAAAAGGATGTCATTACAGTATATACCTATTCTTTCTTCATCAGTATGCATTATTATACTTGTTGGCATATGTATGTATACATGTCCCTCTTTTGTCCTCCTCCTCCTCCTCCTTCTTCTAAATGGACCCCTTTCCTGTCGTCCTGAAATAATAAGGTATTGTATTACTAATCTTTCTTTCGCATTTTAATGTACCAGCAGCTATAAATTCCATTAAAAATGCCGCACGGTCTTTTGTATTCTTAGTACATGAATCTCTTCACACTATGATGATGCTGTCCAACATATCAATATAGAAATTATGACCTTGAGCTCGGTATGCTCCGGGCATTGGAGTGGGGAAAGAAGCAAAAAGTCTCATCATAGCAGCGACAACACGTTGTTGTTGAATGAAGGTAAACATGTCGCGGTGTTCAAGAGCCTGTACATGTATTTTTTGCTTTTTAATTTACCCCATGATCAAACGTCAAGAGGAGCACATGCGTACTACGCTATGTGTCTCAAGCATTTTAGCTGTTACATAACGTTTTCCGCTTACATACAGCGTATAGCGATGCGAGAAACTATACAGCTATAGTAGAAGTATGACGTCGAAGATTTCATACATGGCAACGTTCTTGCTAGTAAGAGCTCAAGAGAAGCTATGTGATAGTGGAAATTACTCAATATGTTAAAGAAACTCCATGTCAATCTTTGCTCGGTTGTCACACGTGAAGAAGACGCAAAAAACCTCATCGTGGTATGAGAACATGCACCCCTCATTTTCCCGTATAGATACTACTCTCCCTAATCGCCTTCAGGCATTCATGCCAATTCCTAGATATGAACGGTGTACGTATGATCACCCAAGAAGCTGTGTAACAGCTGAAGTATGATCAGCCAACTATCCAATCTATGCAGACCAAATGCAAGGTGTCTTTATTGCTACTGTCTTTCTATCTCGAGCGATCGCAACAGCATCAAGAACAATGATGATACAAAAAAAATGGTACATAATCTAATAACTTAAGCACCTTATGTCAGCTCCACAGTAGCATAATACAATTAAGCTCATACATAGGACAATCACATAGTAGAGCCATTATTCTACATAGATGACTTGGGATGACTCAAAAAATTTACACATGGCATGACAATAGGCTTAAGGCTTTCGAGCACCACCCAGCCAACAACAAGGTGTGTGTGCGTAGCGGGTTTCGGTTGCCGCGTTATTTTTAAACAAATTTTCGCGTTTCTTGACTCGCCAAGGACGACAACAACACTTCGTGACCCCCCCCCAAATGCCACCAAAGAAACGCAACACACAACAACGTGGTGAAGGAGACGGTGAAGAACCATTTCAAGCTGTCATTCTCGCTGATACCTATGATGATCAGTTTCTTCCCATTTCAAACGAAATGCCACGGGTAAAGTTTTTAAATAACAGAAAGCAATCTCGAGAAAATCTTTGCTTAGGCTACAAAAAGAAAGAAACTTGACGATTCACGCAAATTTATATATTATGTATTTAAAATGTGCTCATGTAGTGCTTAATGCCTCTATGCAACATTCCCCTTATTGAATACACGCTTGAAGCTCTCGCCATTACCGATGTTCAAGAAGTCTTTATCGTATGCACTACCCATATTGACAAGATCAAAGAATACTTTGAGTATGTTTATTCCAAACATATTTATGACGATCTCGATGCCACGAACATACGCACGCAGGTTAATGTTTATTCGACATATAACACCTTTTCTCCCTTTTCAAAATTGTTAGGCAATCGAGTTGGTTACAACCACATAGTCCACTAAGTGTTCAAATCGTCCAATCACCCGAAGCAATGTCCGTCGGTGACGCTATGCGCGAACTCGATGCTCGACAACTCATCACGAACGACTTTATTCTGACCTTTGGCGACCTTGTTTCCAACATTAAACTCGATAAAATCATGGAAACGCACCGAGCACGCAAAAAGACTGATAAACACTCGATCATGACTATGGTATTGAAGGAAGCTGCACGCATACACACGAGCCGCGCCAAGGATGATTCAAGTGTATTCGTGCTTGATCCAAACAACAACCAATGTCTATTCTATGAGCCTGTACAGGCACTGCCCCGAAAAGCCCGGATCGAGGTTTCGCCCGAAGTTTTTGAAAACCATGCCCAATTTGAATTCCGTAATGATTTGGTCGATCCATTTTTGGATATCTGCTCGGTTGAAGTAAGCAAAAGCACAAGCAAAAGAGGAAGAAGTAGCGACGAATGAACTGAAAAATGTTCTAGGTCCCTGCATTGTTTACAGAAAACTTTGACTGGCAAAAATTGCGAAGCGATTTTGTTCACGGTATTTTGACGTCGGATATCCTTGGCAAACGAATCTATACGGAGATCATCTCGGAGCCATATGTTGCTCGCATACAAAATGAGCAACTGTATAGTACTGTCAGGTATGGGTTCCGTCCGATTAGAAAAGGAAAAGGAAAAAGCAATAGCACTGACGTTTTTAATGGGTGACAATAAACTTTTGTAGTAACCATGTATTAAATCGCTGGGTGTTCCCCATCGTCCCTGAAACAAATCTTCATCAAAACGACAATTATCAATTCTTACGCGGCAATATCTACAACGCATCAGATGTCATTTTATCCCGGTACGTATAAATGTATTTATCAGTTACTGTGTATATATTTTCTATTTTGATGAAAAACATTAACCCCGGCGGGTTTCTTAAAGCTCATGTATCATAGACGAAAACGTGCAAATTGGATCAGGTTCAGTTATCGGCGAAAACTCGCGTATCGCAAACTCGGTCATCGGTCGTAACTGCAGCATTGGCGACAATATTGTGCTCGATGGCGCATATATTTGGGACAATGTCACTATTTTTGCAAACAGCGTCGTTACGCGTTCTATTCTTGCCAACAATGTGACGCTGATGGACAACACAACGGTTCGTGATGGATGCATCATATCAACCGACGTTACCTTGGGACCTGATGAAGATGTTCCAAAGTACTCTCGATTGAGCTTACAACCACAGCCCAAGACGAGCATATTTGCTGATGATAGCGATGAAGAGGAGGAAGCAAAGGGTAAAAAAAAATTACGGCGATGATAAACGAGAGACAGCTAGACTGGTTTCTAATTGTCAACTTACAATTTTTGATTAGATCAACCTGTACTATCTAACAATAACCATCCTGATGTATACTTTTGGACCGAAAGAGGAGGTGATGACGACGATGTTGATATTCGGAATATTAACTTGGGATCATTGGGTAAATCATATGAAAAGAGAATCATTATGGCTCTTGCAATCATGCTTTTTTGCACGTTCTTCTAACTGATGTTATTTTAATTAGCTTATGACATGGCTGACCTGAAGATCAACGATGGCGAACTTAGCGACAGCGCATCTGAGGTTGGAGAAGTATCTGATGATGAAGACGACCATTCGGATAACGACATTGCTGGATCGTTTGGTGCCGGATGGGATACTCAGGGTGCTAGCAAGTTGGCCGAATTCAAGAAGGAAGTAGCACAGACCATTGAGCGCTCTCTTACCGAAAAACATACTGTGGATGAAACATCGCTTGAAATCACGGGTCTGCGTATGGCACATAATGGAACTTATGATCAAGTACGAGAGGTAATGATTCCGATGTTGTTGGACCATGTGGACGTTTCCAAGAATGCTGTGGGCAACATGCGAGCAATGTTGGAAAAATGGTCTCCGGTTATTAGCAAGGGCTTGGAAGATCAGGTTCATGTATTGCGCATATTCCAGGTAGTTATTCTCTGAATTATAACTGATAAAGATTATATGTATGTGTATCCAATTACAAGGAAATATGTATTAATTAAGTTTTTTTATTCATATATCAGCGACACTGTGCAGAGACTGACGCATTATCTAAGCTCTTTGTTGGTATTTTGCAAATCTTGTATAACGAAGACATCGTTGAAGAAGAATCGGTACTGAGATGGTATGCTTCGGATGCATCCAAGAACGGCTCATCAGCTGAAGTCAAGCTGAGAGAACGTGCAGCCAAGTTTGTGGATTGGTTGCAAGAGGCGGAGGAAGAGTCTTCAGATGACGATGAGGACAGCGATTAATTATAAAATAAAACCTACAAAAGTACCTATTTTTCTCTGGTTCACATAGTTTTAATACATTAGGATTCTGCCAGTCATATGCTGTAGCAAGAACGTGTTTTTTAATAGATGTGAATAAGGTGGATGGACAATTTTTAGAAGATGGTGAATGGAAAATATATAATAACAACGATGAGAGAAGGAAGAAAGACATGCGAGGGAAAGAGTGTTGTAAATATGTTAGGATACAATAGAAAAACAAAGCAGTGTGTAGTAATGGAAGGGGTAATATAGCAATTGACTTAGGAGTTGACCGAGTATTTGTAACTACACAATACATCGAAGGTTAATATTGACATCCCCATTCCTCCAACAACAATATAAACCACCATTAAAAAAATCACATACCCGCATTTCTTGCAGCTGTAAAAGACCGTTTGGCCTTCATCTGCAGAGCGCAACTGCATGGTATGATATGCCATTTCATCATTACCACAGCTAGGGCACTTTTCTTTGATCTATTATTAAAAGTCATTTATCATCAGTATACGCCGACAAACTTTGCTTTTAAAATTGATAATTCGCTTTTCTTACCATAGCTTCTGCCTCCTTGGCATTCTTGCTCTGCTGAACTAAATGACGTTTTGCTTTCAGCGATGACTGGAATGCATGTTGCGACGATGTCGTGACAACTTTGGTTTGTTCATAACCTGTTAAATAATATTCTTCTGTTAAAAAAAGGCGTGTGTACTTTGCAATGTTTTATAGTATAGATCAATAACATGCCTGCTGTTTGGAATGCGTGGCTGCATTGATTGCATAGTAAAATATCGTCGTCAGCACCGGGCATATCAAGTAAATTGCCGCACTCGGGGCAAAACAGAAGCGATCCGATAAGGTTGGTATTAGTGGCCATAGTTTGCAATCGATTTCGAACAAAATAAAGCAGGTTTCCACTTTGAATAGAGCAAGAAATTTGACAAGCGTGACGGTGATGCCCTTTTTCCACCAAGTTTCCTTTTTCGGTCGGCCTCGCATTGCTTTCGGAACATGGTTGCACGAAAAGATTGAGCATCAACTTTTGGGACTAACGATACTTACATGTACCATTTGTTCTTTTAAGTAGCGCAAAATGGGGTTTCATGTAAATAGCTATTCATACACATTCAAGATAGTAGAAAGCTAATGTTTGAAATAGGAGGAGGAAAACTGTACGTTTATATACATGTGTATGGATGTGGGACGTGCTCGCGGAACGATCCAAGGAAAAAAAATGTGATGCATATGGGAAAAGAGTTGTACTAGTGCAACCGACTTAACACTATAGCATAGAAACAATCCATTTGGATTATGTAAAGCACGGTAACATTCGACCACGGTGAACCAGTTATGTAACAGAACAATGAGCCTATCAATAGGTAGCGCAGCCACACACCCCAGCTAACGCCGGTATTAGCGAAGTATCGTAATTTGTATAGTAGCTTATACACTCTGATGAGTCTTGGATCAACCATTGTTGTCTATAGTTTATTGAGCAGCTGGATCGTTAAACAGCGTCGTCTTAAAGGGATCGAACATCTCAAAGATAAAGGAATTAGACCAGCTGGGCTGAAAAAAATCAGGCATTTTAGTAGTATTCAGCCCGCCTTGTAAATATCAATGGCTCGAGCACTACGTGGGCTCAATGATTTTGTACTCTACTCATATCCATTTCTGTGACATATCCCATATTTAATATAGATTATGTAGCATATAAAGCTCTTCTATGCGTAAATGTATTGGTGCGTCTTTATTTCTTGACAGTTAAATGCATTTTGCTTCCTCTGTCTCTTCTTTCAGATACAATTATAGTCACTGCCTTCATTACTCTTCTTTCGCATGCCCCTTTTCAATACTGTACATAAATCTTGATTGAACGTTAAACGCTCATTGCATCTTCTCGGCATTTTCTTTTCTATGATGAACTTGATCACTGTTAATACGATTAAATTACTCCAGTTAGAAGTGCAACATTGGCGCACTTAGCTGGTTATCGCGATGCTTCTTTCTTAAAAAATTACTCTAATTACTACTACACTGGCCAAGTCAGAATTGCTTTTGGCCATCGCGTTGTCACTTCTTTGTTGTATAAGCTTGCTCTCATTGCTATTACGGAGGCCCAGATCAGAATTGCTGTGGCCACATGAATTTGTCCTTTGCAATAAAATTCAAGTATTTGAATAAGCGACTGTAAGCTATAAGTTAGATAGATATCTGTATCAGATATCTAGGCGGTATAGTTTGTAGACAATACACCATTTAAGACCCTTCAGCCCACGCAGTGCTCGAGCCATTAATATCAACGAAGCAGGCTGAATATTACTAAATTGCCTGAATTTCTTCAGCGCAGCTGGTCTCAATTTTTCAGCCTGCGTACTAATTCCCACTTCTAATGATGTTCACGTTAGGACAAGCGGTTTTGGAAAATTACCAAAAAGTGATTGCTGAAGGAGCAAGATTGCCATGGCATGACAATCAAATGTATGCCGTTATTGTCACGCTAGGCTGGCCTGAGGGTATCGAACGCAATCATCCTAGCCGTTTACTTCAGCATGAACGAGCTGAAATAGGGAGACGATTGGTTTCCGGTGAGATCAGATTTGTAAAGGCGTCACAGCAACAACAGCAACAAGATGAACAAGCTTTTTTTCTTTTTCCTCAAAAAATATGCTTGACTGAGAAGATGTTAGGTCTACTTTAACTAGTACAGTATTTTTTGCATTGCTGAAAGCACTTTGTTTGGGGCTGATGGCTAGTGTATAGTTATGAATATGTCTTTGGTGAATTTACAATGTAGCTACATATAGACACCAAGCAATGTTTCTAGGAGTATCTGATACATCCTTTTAAGTAGGCATCTCTGACGTTTAATCCTTAGCATCCTCACATTTTCCTCTGTAAGTAGTACTTGGGCATGATCTACTTATTTGACGTTTTGCTACATCTTATATGAACGCTGTACGTAGTAGTTTTCGTAAGGATATATGTATTTGTCGAGACTGCAATAACGCACGAGCAAAACGTTGCTGACGCAGCACGATGGCTAATGCAGAGTCCCCAGCTGATCGGAAAACGCTAGAGCAAGAAACCAGTACACGATGGTCCGAGCTACATCGCCTTCAATATTTTGACCTCGCCCGTTGCACGGTCATCGATCCAATGCACAACTTGTTACTGGGCACCTCAAAACGTATGAAGGAGAACTGAATAGACAACGGGTATTTGACGACCAAGGTACCTGAAGCCATACAAGAAAAAGTAGACGACGAGAAAATACCGCCAAATCATGACAGCATGGCTAGTAAAATTAAGTCTCGTTTTGCTGGTATGAAGGCCGCCGAATGAAAAAGCTAAATTCTCCTGTATTCGCCATACGTTCTTAAAGCAGTCGATGTCATCCCCACCAACGACCTCGGAAACTGGATGCGCTTTGTGAATGCCTGCCGCCTACTGCTCAAACCATCCATCACCAAGAACAAAGTCGAAGAAGCACACAATCTTCTGTTGCAATTTTGTCGCGGAAGCAAGCGATTGTACGATGCTACGGCAATCACTCCTAACATGCATCTGCATGCTCACTTACGCAAATGCGTCATGGATTTTGGCCCGGTATACGCATTTTGGGTGTTCAGTTTCGATCAGTACAATATCTTGTGGGCAACATTGACACCAATAAGAAGGGTTCGTTTGAGGTGACCTTTGCCCGGTCCTTTTTGGAGCTTGCGCACACTGCTGATTTTGTTCGAGATATCACCAGTAACATGAAGGACAACGACGCTGCCTTATTGGCCAACATCATCAACAATCCACCCATGACCATCACTACGCATAGGCTTTCTTCTGCTGATGCGTTTGATGAACGATCTTTTGTTCAGTGGCGCCAGTGCTTTCGTTATGTTCGTTCGTTGCTCGGATCAGGCCCGCCTCCAGTTCCGGATCATTCATCAAAGCTTTATATTCGTCAGACTTTTGCTGAACGATATATCCGGCGTGGCGATTATCGTTTTTCAGCATTCCCCTATCTACGCGTAGAGAAAATACTGCTTGATACGAGTGTTGTACAGTGGTTCTCTATTTAATTTCTACCTCAAAGGGGGTCTATAAAGTGTTGAATCTACTGAGGGTTGACACATAACGAGGACGATTCAAGCAGTGTTATATGCTTAACGCAGGAATAGAAATAAGTTGAACTAACTGAGGGTTTATCGTATTGGGCATAAAAATAAACGGGGAACCACTGTATCGTGCCTGCATTCTTGTATTTGCTATTAAAAAGATAATATAACCTTCTTGCATCGTAATGAAGGGACAGGAAATGCTGCCAGGTGTTTCGTTTACCGGCATACTGTACTTGCGAAGGAATGGCAATTTCATCGGCAGGAGCTCCTCGACCGACGTGCTTGCCATACTTGGTGGCAATTTCGGCTTGACCCGCCTTCATGCGGTCAAGCAACTCTATCTTTTTCAAGAGCTGCTAGATCAGCCTAAATTTCCTCGTCGGCTTGTGCCACAGCGGACGACACTGCTTCGACAGCAGCAGCATCTACTACGTTGCTGGAGGCAGACTCGATTTCCATCTGCTCACTAGCAGTCGCCACGTCAGCAGTTGCACCAGTTGTCAATGGAGCTTGGTCGAATGTAGCTTTTGCAGCTTCAATTCTTTCTTTCACTACTGCCGCTTGGTATTTTCAATCGGAAACGAAATCAATGAAATCATCGTTATCAAATATTTTTCTCTCTTCTTCTGTTGTTCTGTTTTCTTTGATATAAAGTCGGTAGAGTATCAAAGCGGTTTCGATACAGTCTTTGGTCAACAAGGGATTCATTTTAAAATTGCTGAGTAGGGGAGGTAAGAGGTAGGAAGGAAGGGTTGGTGTCTCAAAATCTGGCTTTTCTCTCTTCTATTATCAAGCGTTTCACAAGATTTCGCATCATTCACTACAGAGTCCCACTTTGTTCAACATTTACAGCACAATTCCATTTAGGTTTGCAGCATACTTTATTTTTGCAGCCATATGAGTATATTGAAGCTGTAAAAAATTTGCTTAGTATGACCATTACTGCAGCAGCGGTAATACTAGCTGCTTTTTCTGGTATTGCCACCATCATTCTACCATATACAACCAGTGCTTACAGAGAACCTAATTAAACATACAGTCGACCCCCGTTAACGTCAACCCTCAGGGTACCAGTAAAAGTGTTGACCATATCGAGGGTTGACGACCACCGGGGGTAGAGAATAGGCAAAATCTTTAACTATTAAATTTGAAAGGGTACCAGCGAATCGGTTGACGCTATCGGGGGTTGACATTATCGGGGTTGACGTTAATGGGGGTTGACTGTATTACTTCGCCGACGATCTCGTGGCAACTATATTGCTCAATGCAAAAGTCTCTACTGTACAATCAGGAGCGAGAACGACGAGTCTCGCTCGCATATGAAGAAGTCTTACAGCAATATAAAACACGCACAAGCAAGTTTAGCGAACGGGAAGAGAAAAAAAACATTTTTTATTTGATACATGATACTACTAATCAATAATAGGGTGTCGATGTGTTAGCTTCCCTGCTCTTAAGCAGGTACTGACAGGAGCAACCACGAGAAGGTCCATCGACATCTGCTCCCATAACCCTCTCCCCACAAAGCTAGGGTCTTGTCTTGGTCGCTTTTTTGTGGATCATCAAAGGTCGATTGGTATTGAGATGCCCAGTCCGCTCTCACCAATCGCGAAGCTACAAAAAAAAAAGCACCACCACCCACCCACACACCTACTTACCTCCAACCACCTACCTTACGCCTCCGTCGCCCATGCCTACAAAACAAGCACCACCACCCACCCACCCACACACCCACTTACCTTCACCCACTTACCTTGCACCTTCGTCGCCTGTGCCTACAAAACAAGCACCACCACCCACCCACCCACCCACACACCCACTTACCTTCACCCACTTACCTTACGCCTCCGTCGCCCATGCCTACAAAACAAGCACCACCACCCACCCACCCACACACCCACTTACCTCCAACCACCTACCTTACGCCTCCGTCGCCCATGCCTACAAAACAAGCACCACCCACCCACCCACCCACACACCCACTTACCTTCACCCACTTACCTTGCACCTTCGTCGCCTGTGCCTACAAAACAAGCACCACCACCACCCACCCACCCACACACCCACTTACCTTCACCCACTTACCTTACGCCTCCGTCGCCCATGCCTACAAAACAAGCACCACCACCCACCCACCCACACACCCACTTACCTTCACCCACCTACCTTACGCCTCCGTCGCCCATGCCTACAAAACAAGCACCACCACCCACCCACCCACACACCACTTACCTTCACCCACTTACCTTGCACCTTCGTCGCCTGTGCCTACAAAACAAGCACCACCACCCACCCACCCACCCACACACCCACTTACCTTCACCCACTTACCTTACGCCTCCGTCGCCCATGCCTACAAAACAAGCACCACCACCCACCCACCCACACACCCACTTACCTCCAACCACCTACCTTACGCCTCCGTCGCCCATGCCTACAAAACAAGCACCACCACCCACCCACCCACACACCCACTTACCTTCAACCACTTACCTTACGCCTCCGTCGCCCATGCCTACAAAACAAGCACCACCACCCACCTACCCACCCACCCACCCACGACCTACAAAACCCGCGTTAGCCCCCACTCCCTCCCCAGACACTCACAAAAAAAAGAAAGGGACTTACCATACGTGATCGTGAAAAAGTGAAAAATGAAAAGAGAAAGAAAAAGTGAGGAAGCAACACGCTGCGGAAAATGGGTGTCTTTTTATGGGCAAAAGTTCATTTCCAAAAAGAACTCTGGTCTGGGCTCAATGAGATTCTGAAGGGACGCTTGCTTTTTTTTCCTTTCCTGTATCTTTTTTTTTGCGTACAAAAAACTAAAATAGGCAAAGATAAGCTCCGTGCTCAACAAAGCGCACAACAATGACAGACGACAGTAACACGATCACAACGCGCATTATCACACTTTGGCACTGTTTTTTATCTTTTTTTTTTACTTTCTGTGTTCGCGTAGTTCAGTTCGCGAAAATAATGGAAAGGAAAAAAGTTTTATTATTATTCCAATGCACATCACGTAGTTCAGTTCGCGAGAAAAATGGAAAGGAAAAAAAGTTAGTTCGGAGGATACGTTCCGAGCCAATCTGGTTTGCTTTTTTCGCATGTATCATACTTCACGCGCACCCTGGGAAAAAGCAGACAGATAGGATATACGATCGACGCTGTTTTTCTTGAAAAGAATCCCTTTCTCTGCATCCACCACGCTTGCCAGCTTACGATTATCGTTCGTTAAGCTGACCACCGAGCGAGCTCAAGCTGACCACCGAGCGAGCTCAATGCGAGACTAAAGACGACAAGCAGTCTAAAACCACACCTCCATAAGCGTATACAGTGTAGTGTTTTCGCCTGGACGAGTGACGTCCCCCAACTTTGGTTCCATCCCCCCATCCAACCCCCCGCCTCCAACTTTATTTACGGCCAGCACGGAAGGTCTGCGCATGAAGAAGCCGAGCATGACAGCAAAGTACAATGGAGACCCTGCGCAAAAAACATCGTAACTTGGCCTCAGAGCCTCGAAAAAACAAGGGTTGAGTATGTGCGTGTTGCTACGAGTCTGCCCATTGCGCTGGTTGCGGTTGTGTGAAAAAAGCGCTGCGAATCGCTTCGCAAGAGCAGCCGCCATTTCGCTCGGAATTGGTCAAAATGGGTGACGCGAATAAAATAAAATGTGTTTTGACATGCTTGTCCTGGCAACAAGCGGCTTTCAGGAACATGGATTGTCATGACTACTGAATGCCATGGCAATAAGCAGCTTTCTTATGCAGCGTGGTTATAAAGCAAGCCTCATAGAGAAGGATGTTAAAACGAGCAAACCAAACAACCTGAAGAAGCAGCCTGTATGGATAATAGTAGCTCTAGGATGACGCGCATACTATGCTGAAAACAGCCATGCTGCTCTATAATCTGGCTTTGACAATTTATTTTAAGCTGCCCACATCCATCATTGCGGGCTTGGAGGATCGGCAATCGCTGATTGCGGTGGGCATATACTCGTATAAGAGAGCGTTTTTTATTTTCGTTACACACGCCACGACAGTTGATACAACAATGGCCGAGACTTTCTACAATGTCTCACTGATCCCATGAAGACGCTGGCTGCGGCGTTCAGCACATGTTTACTCCAAACAAAACCCAAACAAACAATTTATTGTTCAATATAAACAACATTGACCCGAACCCTGTACAGAGACCCTTTGATCATTGGCCTGACCTTTGCGCTATCCCAATCTAATACACGCCCAGTCATCCTGCTGATAAGATATTAACCAACTTGCATAACACTATCCGCTATCTCCCCCATCCCCCATCCCTTTCTTTCCTGATACTTTTCCTTTTTTGGATTATAATTCAGCAATATAACTAGTAACAAGACAACCATTCCAAGTGCATCATCAGCCGTAAATAATCATCAAGAGCTTACAAACGACATCATATCACGCCACCCATTCGGGTCATAGGCGTTCATTGCTGTACAGATGTTGTTTTACATAAACTGGATCATCCGAGTATAATGTTTCCGTGATTTATGGTGCATACTAGTGTGTCTCAAAATCTGGAGATATCTGGAGAGTTTTTTCATGTGTGAAATAAGTAGGGCATAGGCATAAAAGGGAAATTATGGGGGTTGATGAGGAAAAAGAGCTTCTTCCTGACGGAAGGTGATGCGTAATTTGTGGGTAGAGCCGATGACAGATTGAGGGTGGAATGGGATAGAAAAAAATATAAAGCCAATGGGCTCGCCACACTCCAACTAGAATACCTGAAAGAATCTGAGCGGTTGTATGATAGAGGAGATTGAGATGAAGGCCACGAAGGCATAGTAAGGTGGCGTCGGAGACAGTGTGCTCGGAGGCCGGCATCCCCTTATTTCCACCCCGGTTGAGTGTGAAAAAAATTGGAGGGAGGAAAGAGTGGGGTTCAATAGCAGCAGCAACAACCAAAGATCTTTTTTTTTTCTTCTCATTAACAACCACCATGGCAATTCAACAGCTGCGAACACACTTGTATATGACTTTTTACTGTCTCCATGATGAATAGAAGAGAAAAAGAAAACAAAGCGCCACAATCCACAGATTTAACAAAAAACGGAATCATGGTAATTGTTTTTTTAAAAAAAAGCATGTGCTCAAGATTTGTAAGGTGTAGACCGCCGTTACTGTAGAAAAAACGATAGCCTTTCAAAGTTGCGTAGGTGATCAAGGGAAGGAAAAGGTTGTCGGTTGTGCTTGGGATATAGCTTTGGTGGATACATGCTCATTCAGAATTACTGTTTTTTTCTTCTCTGTATATACTTGATGCACCATCTTGCACCATTCCAACGTCAAACTTACGTGCGTAATACAACATCGTCCTCTACCTGCACAAACGATTCGTACTCACAACAAGAACGACGCAACATTCTTCTTCTCCGTTACTCAAACACAATCATATACAACATGACGCTGATCCGCCATTGGCTTGCAAAACATACAGCCTGACGCGATTACTTTTTACCTTTTGCATATACCAACGTTAACATCGCCGGTCTTTATGGATAAATGAGCTGTAGATAGCAGGAAGGTTAACTGACGGGTTTCTTTCCTTTTGTGTTGCTGTGGATTGGATGAAAATAAAGTATGTTGACCGTTATATAAGAAAGACAACGAAGAAAGTTCTACAAGAGTTATACAAGTGCGAAGGATGTTGTTCGTGGTGAAGGATGGTTATTGTAATTATTGATATTGCGTGGCAGAGCGTCTGGTGCCATGCACGGTCTCGCGTTTGTGAACCCATTTGTAGCCACACAATTCCGAGATGCGATCCTTGAAGATCTGCCATCGAGCAGCAGGAACGCACACGATTTCATTAGGAATGAGTGCAAGAACTCCACGTACAGTCGAGTGAGAGAGAGCGTAGCGAATGTCGTCAAGGGTAGTAACTTGTCGGTTGTTCATAGTTGTTGTTATTAACAACAAATAAAGTTGCTGTTGTAATAGCAAAGAAACTTCCTCCTTCATAACAACAAACGCCTTTTCTTCTTTGTCCCTGCCATATTATCAACACCGCTCAGAGCTATATCCATGAAGCACTTGTAATAACATGCAATCCCATCTCACACCCGTTTATGCAGACAACTGAAACATAATGACTACATAATGTATGATCTTTTACTTTTATTTTTTTATCCCAACCATAACATCTACAGTAACAATAATAAAACCCTATTTTCCACCCGTCAGCATATATAACTACCTTATCCATCAAGACCGGCAATGTTGTGTTGGCATATGCGAAAAGAAAAGGTAATCGTCGTTGCCATCGTGTGTGTGCGAGTACAGCGATTTGCAGAGGAGGATTATAGTTGTGGTGGTGTGTATGCATCATAGGAATATATTTTTCATCGCATTGATGTGTATACATACAACAAAGAAAGAGATGACCGTCATTACAATACGATGATGATGTGCGTGTGCATACAAGTATTAAAATAAAAGACCGGCGTCATAGTCGTCATCATGTAATATGGGCGTATATGGTAGTGAGAGGTATTTGCGTCAGGCTGTATGTTTTGCAAGCCAATGGCGGATCAGCGTCATGTTGTATATGATTGTGTTTGAGTAACGGAGAAGAAGAATGTTGCGTCGTTCTTGTTGTGAGTACGAATCGTTTGTGCAGGTAGAGGACGATGTTGTATTACGCACGTAAGTTTGACGTTGGAATGGTGCAAGATGGTGCATCAAGTATATACAGAGAAGAAAAAAACAGTAATTCTGAATGAGCATGTATCCACCAAAGCTATATCCCAAGCACAACCGACAACCTTTTCCTTCCCTTGATCACCTACGCAACTTTGAAAGGCTATCGTTTTTTCTACAGTAACGGCGGTCTACACCTTACAAATCTTGAGCACATGCTTTTTTTTAAAAAAACAATTACCATGATTCCGTTTTTTGTTAAATCTGTGGATTGTGGCGCTTTGTTTTCTTTTTCTCTTCTATTCATCATGGAGACAGTAAAAAGTCATATACAAGTGTGTTCGCAGCTGTTGAATTGCCATGGTGGTTGTTAATGAGAAGAAAAAAAAAAGATCTTTGGTTGTTGCTGCTGCTATTGAACCCCACTCTTTCCTCCCTCCAATTTTTTTCACACTCAACCGGGGTGGAAATAAGGGGATGCCGGCCTCCGAGCACACTGTCTCCGACGCCACCTTACTATGCCTTCGTGGCCTTCATCTCAATCTCCTCTATCATACAACCGCTCAGATTCTTTCAGGTATTCTAGTTGGAGTGTGGCGAGCCCATTGGCTTTATATTTTTTTCTATCCCATTCCACCCTCAATCTGTCATCGGCTCTACCCACAAATTACGCATCACCTTCCGTCAGGAAGAAGCTCTTTTTCCTCATCAACCCCCATAATTTCCCTTTTATGCCTATGCCCTACTTATTTCACACATGAAAAAACTCTCCAGATATCTCCAGATTTTGAGACACACTAGTATGCACCATAAATCACGGAAACATTATACTCGGATGATCCAGTTTATGTAAAACAACATCTGTACAGCAATGAACGCCTATGACCCGAATGGGTGGCGTGATATGATGTCGTTTGTAAGCTCTTGATGATTATTTACGGCTGATGATGCACTTGGAATGGTTGTCTTGTTACTAGTTATATTGCTGAATTATAATCCAAAAAAGGAAAAGTATCAGGAAAGAAAGGGATGGGGGATGGGGGAGATAGCGGATAGTGTTATGCAAGTTGGTTAATATCTTATCAGCAGGATGACTGGGCGTGTATTAGATTGGGATAGCGCAAAGGTCAGGCCAATGATCAAAGGGTCTCTGTACAGGGTTCGGGTCAATGTTGTTTATATTGAACAATAAATTGTTTGTTTGGGTTTTGTTTGGAGTAAACATGTGCTGAACGCCGCAGCCAGCGTCTTCATGGGATCAGTGAGACATTGTAGAAAGTCTCGGCCATTGTTGTATCAACTGTCGTGGCGTGTGTAACGAAAATAAAAAACGCTCTCTTATACGAGTATATGCCCACCGCAATCAGCGATTGCCGATCCTCCAAGCCCGCAATGATGGATGTGGGCAGCTTAAAATAAATTGTCAAAGCCAGATTATAGAGCAGCATGGCTGTTTTCAGCATAGTATGCGCGTCATCCTAGAGCTACTATTATCCATACAGGCTGCTTCTTCAGGTTGTTTGGTTTGCTCGTTTTAACATCCTTCTCTATGAGGCTTGCTTTATAACCACGCTGCATAAGAAAGCTGCTTATTGCCATGGCATTCAGTAGTCATGACAATCCATGTTCCTGAAAGCCGCTTGTTGCCAGGACAAGCATGTCAAAACACATTTTATTTTATTCGCGTCACCCATTTTGACCAATTCCGAGCGAAATGGCGGCTGCTCTTGCGAAGCGATTCGCAGCGCTTTTTTCACACAACCGCAACCAGCGCAATGGGCAGACTCGTAGCAACACGCACATACTCAACCCTTGTTTTTTCGAGGCTCTGAGGCCAAGTTACGATGTTTTTTGCGCAGGGTCTCCATTGTACTTTGCTGTCATGCTCGGCTTCTTCATGCGCAGACCTTCCGTGCTGGCCGTAAATAAAGTTGGAGGCGGGGGGTTGGATGGGGGGATGGAACCAAAGTTGGGGGACGTCACTCGTCCAGGCGAAAACACTACACTGTATACGCTTATGGAGGTGTGGTTTTAGACTGCTTGTCGTCTTTAGTCTCGCATTGAGCTCGCTCGGTGGTCAGCTTGAGCTCGCTCGGTGGTCAGCTTAACGAACGATAATCGTAAGCTGGCAAGCGTGGTGGATGCAGAGAAAGGGATTCTTTTCAAGAAAAACAGCGTCGATCGTATATCCTATCTGTCTGCTTTTTCCCAGGGTGCGCGTGAAGTATGATACATGCGAAAAAAGCAAACCAGATTGGCTCGGAACGTATCCTCCGAACTAACTTTTTTTCCTTTCCATTTTTCTCGCGAACTGAACTACGTGATGTGCATTGGAATAATAATAAAACTTTTTTCCTTTCCATTATTTTCGCGAACTGAACTACGCGAACACAGAAAGTAAAAAAAAAAGATAAAAAACAGTGCCAAAGTGTGATAATGCGCGTTGTGATCGTGTTACTGTCGTCTGTCATTGTTGTGCGCTTTGTTGAGCACGGAGCTTATCTTTGCCTATTTTAGTTTTTTGTACGCAAAAAAAAAGATACAGGAAAGGAAAAAAAAGCAAGCGTCCCTTCAGAATCTCATTGAGCCCAGACCAGAGTTCTTTTTGGAAATGAACTTTTGCCCATAAAAAGACACCCATTTTCCGCAGCGTGTTGCTTCCTCACTTTTTCTTTCTCTTTTCATTTTTCACTTTTTCACGATCACGTATGGTAAGTCCCTTTCTTTTTTTTGTGAGTGTCTGGGGAGGGAGTGGGGGCTAACGCGGGTTTTGTAGGTCGTGGGTGGGTGTGTGGGTGGGTGGGTGGTGGTGCTTGTTTTGTAGGCATGGGCGACGGAGGCGTAAGGTAAGTGGGTGAAGGTAAGTGGGTGTGTGGGTGGGTGGGTGGGTGGTGGTGCTTGTTTTGTAGGCACAGGCGACGAAGGTGCAAGGTAAGTGGGTGAAGGTAAGTGGTGTGTGGGTGGGTGGGTGGTGGTGCTTGTTTTGTAGGCATGGGCGACGGAGGCGTAAGGTAAGTGGGTGAAGGTAAGTGGGTGTGTGGGTGGGTGGGTGGGTGGTGGTGCTTGTTTTGTAGGCACAGGCGACGAAGGTGCAAGGTAAGTGGGTGAAGGTAAGTGGTGTGTGGGTGGGTGGGTGGTGGTGCTTGTTTTGTAGGCATGGGCGACGGAGGCGTAAGGTAGGTGGGTGAAGGTAAGTGGGTGTGTGGGTGGGTGGGTGGTGGTGCTTGTTTTGTAGGCATGGGCGACGGAGGCGTAAGGTAAGTGGGTGAAGGTAAGTGGGTGTGTGGGTGGGTGGGTGGGTGGTGGTGCTTGTTTTGTAGGCACAGGCGACGAAGGTGCAAGGTAAGTGGGTGAAGGTAAGTGGGTGTGTGGGTGGGTGGGTGGTGGTGCTTTTTTTTTTGTAGCTTCGCGATTGGTGAGAGCGGACTGGGCATCTCAATACCAATCGACCTTTGATGATCCACAAAAAAGCGACCAAGACAAGACCCTAGCTTTGTGGGGAGAGGGTTACGGGAGCAGATGTCGATGGACCTTCTCGTGGTTGCTCCTGTCAGTACCTGCTTAAGAGCAGGGAAGCTAACACATCGACACCCTATTATTGATTAGTAGTATCATGTATCAAATAAAAAATGTTCCCGTTCGCTAAACTTGCTTGTGCGTGTTTTATATCAATTTACTTATATTGCCACCAATATAAGAGCTGCCTCCCCCCCACAATTCAAATTTCTTTTCAAAGTCAGAGAGTCGATGACGTTGGTGGAGCGCGCTATAAAGAAAATTTCAGGAGAAAGAACAGTGTCTCCTCTTAATTTTGGCCAATACAGCAGTATAAAAAGCACGACGATATTTGACTGATTGGAGCGAAAGCAATTACGGCACAGTATTAACACTTTGCTTATTTCTATGAATGGCCAAAAGTAGTGCAGTAAAGGGCAGTAGAATCGAGGGGCATTGCAACGAGTGAGTTTCTGTTCCTTTCTCTGTAGAGCTGCCAATTGCGACATGCCACAAGGTCTTTGACGATTTCACGTACAAACAATTGAAGAATGCACATTTTAATCCACATGGACCTTCAGCAGCAGATTTAGTAGCAGCATAATGGAAAAGAGAACAGTGCCTACAGGTACGTCGTATTGCAGAGGAGACAGTTGCAAACGCGGCTTTTTTTTGGCTTTGTCTGTTTTTTTTGACACAGCACAGCTAACAAGAACGCTACGCCATGTCGAATAGAATTGCCTGAACGATTGATGGAAGGATTGAGGAAAACGACTACTAATTGCAACGGCCTTGTTGAAGCAAGGATAAGGGTAATATTGACGGGTTTATATTGCTCACTTTTCGTGTGCTATTATGGCTTCTTTTGCGAACGCTGTTTGGCCATTACTATGCTACTACAGGGCTGCTCCATTCCACACACTGAGCGACACACTGAGCGATTTCTACATGGCGTAATAACTGGGCAGAATGGGACCAACGCGATCAACAGCACAGCATGTAAAGTACGACTGTTTCAAGATGAGCAGCTGTGGGTGAAGTTGTTCTGCCTCCTCCACCAAACTCGTTGCTGATCTCTAGACTCCATTGTTACCACAACAAACATTCAACTGCCAATGACAAACGCCGTTGCCATTGCCGCTCATGACGCGACTCTAGTGGAAACTACTCCTGCGACTCAGGCTTGCCGTCAGTCTTTTCCTCGAAGCATCCACACCTAGTCATTATTTCACACAGAAGCTAAAAATCGCGGTTGGATGGAACATGGCATAATTATGGACGTAAGTCAAAGCACAGTATCTAGCGGAATTTGACCAGCTGGCCACGAGTTTGAAACCCCCTACTATATTACATGGTCAGTGCATTATGCTTGTGTCAAACGGTTGCCTAGATATTATGTTTACTGTGGAACACGGTTATAAATAGCAGAAGAGCTGGGTTATATGTTGGACTACTGGGTGAAACTGTATACGTATGATCGGGAGTATGATATCATGGTTGGTATGTGGAGAGAGAGTTTTACTTCAATAAAGTTGATGTTTTGTTTATGCCTATATGTTTTATGTGTTGCCATTATATAGAGTGTGTCCTATATCAAAAAGCGAGATATGTCTGCTCGTGTCACCATGATATTTATATAAACAGTTGTACCTGAATTCTTTTTCTCTTTGGTAATTCTAAACGCTTTACTTTCCGATCTCGCATTCGCCATTCGCCATTAGCACTGACATGTCCACAAACACATCCGCCATTACTACCACCAACACCGGCACTACTACTGCTGCTACTCTTAGCGAAGCAGTTATTTTTACCTTTAACTCTGCTGCGCGTCCTATCTCAAGCCACATCGACGAGTATGAAGAGATACTCGCGCAGCAACCCCATGCCACTGGTGAATCTTGGATATATCATTCCACCTATTACCCTGCTAAAGCAAAGGGTATGAATAATGAGCGAATGCTTAGAAATATGCCATTGATTTGGTGCTTATTGTGATTCTTTATTTTATGCAACGACATATAGAGCAAAAATTGGCACAAGCAGCTGCTGCTCAGGAAAACAGCGAGCCTATCAACAAAAGAAATAGGCCATCGAAAACCACCCATACCATCAGATACTTTTGCCATCGTAGAGATTATGCAAAACCGCAGCAAGATGGCGATCTAGAAGGGAGTAATTCTGACGTTGACTCGGATAATGATTCTGATGAAGATACCGATGATAACATCCGTCGTCGGCCAATCCAGAAAAAGTCTAAGCAAGTTGGATGCGGTGCTAAGCTATCGATCAAGGTAGACGTTGAAGACCCAACAACTGCGCGATTCGAGTACAAAGGTCAGCATACTGGGCATGTACCTGGCACCGTTGAAGATGTTCAGTACCTTCCTGCATCTGACGAGCTCAAGGAAAAGATACTCGTCGAATTGCGTAAAGGGTACAACGTCCGTGAAATCCGCACCCACTTACAACGCACGCTTGGGCATCTGGATGCAAGCCAACGGGGTTCCTACGTCAATTCTGTCGATGTTTATAATATATTCTATAAGTATTGACAGGAACACTGTACCAAAGACACCGATGACTTTGCATCTTTTGAAGAATGGTTGGCTTCCCTTGAAACACAGGGCTACAATGTTTGGATTGACACCAATGGAGCTGGTCAGCATCTTCTTTCTGCTCAACGGTTCACCTTTGGCTTCTTGGCTCCTTGGCAGAAAGCATTGTTGCTTAGCAGAAGTGGCAGCTTCATATGTCTGGATGCGACTCATGATGTGTCGCGATATGCAAGTGGTGTTCTATACACGATGGTTATCCGCCATCCTCTTGCTGGTCGTGGCGTTCCTGTCACTTATCTCATAACTGATGATAAGTCATCTCTCCCCCTTCTTGGTTGGTTCCGTTTCCTTGCTTCTCTTGGTTTGAATCCTCAGCGTATAACAATCGATCGTGATCTTGCTGAGGATAACGCGATTACCGAGGTGTGGCCAACTTGCAGCATTCAACACTGCCTTTGGCACGTTATGCTTGCTTGGACAAAGAATGTCCAAGAAAAGGTGACTGGCGCGAGGGCCAAGAAGAATGTTCGTGAACGGCTGCGTGCTCTTATGTATGAGCCAAACCAAGCGCGCTTTAGAGACCTACTGGAAGACTTTCTTGGTTACACTCGGCGCAACCATCGCCTATTCCACGACTATTTCGACCAGTATTGGATCAGGGCCTTGAATGGAGCAGCTGTCGAACGTTGGGCCAGTTGTTATCAGCCAGAAATATACACCAACATGCAAACGAACAACTACGTCGAATCTTGGCACAACTAATTAAAGACTCTGTATTTGAAGCGCAAGAGGATGCATCGTCTCGATATGCTCGTTCAAATCCTCTCCTCTGACATCGCATTCGACGTTCAGTCCGAAATAAGACGCTTAACAGCAAGGCTTTTGATACGGACACCCCCCCTCTAATCCTTACGGACACCCCCTTCTATTTTTAATCCTCATCAGGTTACACACATCCTATCAATATATACTTGTGGGGGTGTCCGCAAGGTTATGAGTATACCTAAGTGGTGTGTTCTGTTATTTGCTATACCATATAACGGAGAGCCATAAATCAAAGTGATGTAAAATATAATGTTCCTTTAAGGTATTGAGTAAATCTTATCAACATCGCTTTTTAACACATGCCAGAATATATCAAATAACAATGAAATGTAGAGAGTGGTGTTCGAGAAGAGAGGGAATTACTGTACAGGAAGTAGTAGAATGATTAATCTAGTGTAAAGGGTCTAGCACGCACTGTCTTTTCGTCGTCACGCTTTTTTATCTGCAGATAACGCCACTTTGTTTTACGCAGGTTATCAATATTACCCATTGATCGGTATGCCTTTATACACATCGAGTTGATAATCGGCCAGTCCATCTTGATAATGCGTCCTTTTGTATCGATGGTAGCCCAATGAGTGTTATCGAGATGCTGCATAATGATGGGGAGAGGATTCTTGTTGTCGGACGATGGACCTTGCATTGGCAAAATTAGAGATGGCTCATAAGCGTATTCGTCAGAGTCTGGCTTTTTCTTATCATTGTCTGGATAAATTGCAAGAGGTCGTTGATAAGTGTCTGCAGCGATCTGTGCAAAGTCAGGCGCAAGGAACCAATAATCCGATGGGCACGATTCTGGGGGTCGTGGAGCATCAAGTGCGTAAGATAGTGATGTTTCAATGCGCTGTAAATTTTCACGCATAAATACATAGTGCTGCTGATATATATCCTTGTTTATTTTGAAGCACTCCAGCATTTGTAGCTTGACCAACATAAAAGCCTCTTGATTGCCGTGTACATGATGTGCGATTGTGCGGAAGCCACAGAAGCCATCAGACATAATGTCGACAGTTGTTTCAATGAACTTGCGAGGGATGGTTGGATGAACGAAGAACTTCAGCTTGGGTACAAAATCTTTTTAGGATCTACAATAGTGTAAATAGTTTTTAAACTTAGTTTGGTTACAAAAAATCGTGATAGCTGCAAGTATTTGTTAGCTAGAATTCCATCAGAAGAGCACGTACCTTTTGTTCGTGCTTTCAAGGAAGTTCATCTCCGGATCCTTTCTTTTCCCTTGTTGAGGAAAAATGTAGATGTTATCATCCTCAGTGTTGCTGCCTTCGGAGAGTTCCTCAGACTCGTTGGCATTTCTATTTTGAAAGCGTTGCTGGCTATCCTTTTCATCGAGTTCGAACTTTGACGGTAATCGTGCATTTCTTGTGTTAGCAGGGCGTCCTTTCGTCTTCACATTGCTTGGTAATTCGATGTCGCTAATGTCGAAACTCATTGTATATTCGTCGATAGTCCCATCGATACTACTAAGTAAATCGGATTTTTGCTGATCCGACCGCATATTGTAGAGTACATCATGCAGCTTCTGTAGTACCAAGTTCTGTTGCTCTAATACAATTGCTTCAGGAGTATACACCTTTTGGAAGCTATCTGTGGATAAATAACTCTCATATTAGGATATGAAGTATATTACAGGCGCATAGTATAATCACAGTATTACTATAGCAGAAAATTATACCTCTGTCATATTCCAAACGCCATCGATCAGGGATATCCGACAAGCTTATACTGAACCCTTTTCGTGCGATATTATGTTGACACGGCAGTCCATAGTTTAGCGTGGTACCACACCAGCACTCGCTTGAGTCAAGTTGATATTTATCGCAGTTATCCCAAGCTCGTTTGAGCTCCCTTCGGAGTCGATTCAAAGCAAAAAACGAAATAGTGCCAAAGAGCTCTTGCATCGCAGCCGATTCATGCTTTCCATACAGTGGCATTTTATGTCTTTCTTGCAAAAACTGAGTCTCTTCACCAGCCAACTAGTACAGAATTTTGATTAGCATATCCGTTAACACATTATCTTTTCAATTCGAAAACAAAGGGTGTAGTTCATACCGATTTACGCATGACACGATCAATTGCTTTGACCGTTTTAAACAAGCTTCCGGTCGTTTGCATTGTATCTTTGATGCGCCAGTGTGTTCCTTCAACACGCGATGATGCCCTCATTCCCATGTTTAAAAGTCTTCTAGTATAACAAGCACCCCATTTCTCCTTATATTCAAGGCAGCTATATAATATAATATAATACAGCTGGTTAGCACAACTCGGCAAAAGCTCCAGTCAAATATTGGATAAAGGTAGTTAACATACCCGTTGAGATAGTCCATCATCTTCTCTTTCTTTTTGTTTGCCAGCAAACGTATTGCAGACGTTGCATCATCTTCAGTATCTCTGTCGTTCTCGCTATTGCTGCTGTCGTCATGATGCTTCGCTTTGGACTTTGTTTTCTTGTGCTTTTTGTTAGATCGCTTATGGTTTTCGTTGGCATACGCAAGAGCACCTTTTTCGATCAGACACTTATAAGCGTCAATGGCAGCCTGGAAAGCCGCTTCGTCTTTTTTACCAACATAAACCATTTGCTTAATAATAGCTTTGGCTTCGCCTATCTCTTCGCTGTTCGGTGGAAAGCAAGTACTGAAAATGCTACGTAAATGCTGCTCCATATGCCACCCGCAAAGTATATGCTCTGCATCTTTGAAAGTTGACTCGATGGCGTTGATCAAAGCTCTTTCGTTGTCTGTAATGAAGATACGTACGTTTCCTTTTGGCCATATGACTTGTCGCATAGTCCGAAGGAGCCAGGTGTACGACTCTTCTTTCTCGATCACTAAGAAAGCAGAGGCAATAAGCACGTTCTTGAGCTTTGATGCACCGAGATGACTGACACCAACAACATTGACAAGAGGCATCTTGGTTCTGCTCGTTTTGTACGTCGCATCGATAGCAATGATCTCGTTGAATCGTCGTGCTTTTGCTATACTCGTTTCATGGGTAAAAAAGAGGGCGTCGAGACTTTTACCTGTGCCGTCTAGCTTATATCTAGTGATATAGTTGTTACCAATGAGGAACTCGAATATCCTACTGAAGCCGCCATGATTATCCTCACGGAATATTTGCGCACGAAAATTGTATAGATCCCTCATGGTCATAATTGCGCCGTCTTCGTGGTTCTGGACTTCTCGATGTATCATGAGGGGCCTGACGGAATTATCTGTCAATGATAATATTTGCTGCTCGGCGTGGAGAGTTGGCGTGCGGTGTTGGTGGTAATACTGAGGAGGCTTGTCGAGGGAGTCGTTGTGCTCATTGTCGTTGCTGACCTTCGTTACTTTCCAGTGCTTATCCTTCTCAGACCACCTTAGGTTCATGGTCCATTGGCAGCCGGTCGTTTTCGTCGCTGTTTGGCGTCCCCGCGTTTCTTCAGTTACTCCATGTGTATTGCGATAGCTTCCACCATGTACGCACTGGATCACGATTTTTACGTTCTTCTCACTTCGTTTAGTTGAAACCGCAAAGTTGTATTCTCTGGCTTGCTCGTTGATTGCTTTCACAATTTGCTTATTTGATCCGGTATGAGTAGTGTCAATCAATTGCTCCATAGTGTTGGGATAGTAGGATGATAAACGTAGGTAGAAAGTTGAAGATATAATATCAAAGTATACTGTTTATTGAGGAGCATTTATATACTTGTATAAACTACTGCACATAAACACATCCGTAGAGACACCCTAGAGAGTTTGAAAAGCATTAAGAAATGTTTTTCATGTACTTTTTATGGTTCCTTTCTGTTATATATCGAAAGATGTATAATAACAATAACAAGGGAACAAATCCAGTGAACACATCCTTGCGGACACCCCCACAAGTATATATTTGTAGGATGTGTGTAACCTGATGAGGATTAAAAGTAGAAGGGGGTGTCCGTAAGGATCAGAGGGGGTGTCCGTATCAAAAGCCTATTGGTGAAGGTGGACAAATCAGTATCATACCATTCTGTCAGTAGAAGATCTTGTTGTCTTAACTGCTGCTATTGAGTTAGAGCCATTGATGCCTGCTTAGAAGTTATCGATTATGTATTTAATTTCATGTTTATTGTGGATGAAATATGAAAATACTGATATGCATCATATGGTGCATTCAGATAATAACCAACACAAATTTTAGGTCAACTTTGAAACCCCATAACTTTACCAAAAATAAGCGGAAGCCAGTAACCGCCCAGTTGTTACACGAACAAGCTGATCATACCAAAGTGACGCTTTTTTATTTTTGAGCCATAATAACTATAGATGAACATCGCTAGAAACGATATTATGATTTACATTCTCAAATATATTTTGGAAGGAAAATGTTATGGGCCATTAAAAATAGTCAATGAAGGGAATATTTAGCTGGGGATAAGAGAAATTGAAACATGTCATCGACTGTCAAGCCTGAAAAGGTGCTTGTGTAGCCTTGTGTAACCACGTCTGTTATAGAGCTGTTGTTCCTATTTGCTATCATACATTTTGCTTCTCTCTTCTTTTCTACTATCTCACAAAGATGGCGCCTTGCTCTAATCGTCAAAAAACTACTTTTAATAAGACTAGTCAAAGTGGAGCTTTCACTACATCAGATAGTAGTGTAGAAAACAGACAGTAAGATGTTGTGAGAAATGAAGTTACTTTCATCGAGGAACGACAAGACTGGGAGTTACTTGGAATAACGAGAAACAACCTTCATCAGAATAATACTGCAGTTATCCCACCCTAGGAGTTTTTTGCATTATATCCTAGGTAGCACTGTGAATGTAATTAAATTGAACATATTTGGGGTGGAACCAAGAAGTGTGAAGTTCGTCTAAAATGTTGTATAGACTTCCAAAGCGTTACAAGAACATTCACATGATTTTCAGGATAGCGCAGGCAAACGTGTTACTAGCTAAAGGTACTACAATCGCTGCTTATAGTACATCAAGCCTACAGTCAAGATCTCAATGCTAAAGGAGCCACTAAAGAGGCTCAAAAGTTTACTAGCATAAGCTTACATCTCATAGAAGACCAGGCATCCACAACTAATTTTCGCTCTTCCATTCTTCCATGAATATTGCTTTTTACTACCACTTAGCAGAATTTAAAAATAAAAATTTGAAATAAAATGAGGTTTATGTCGATTATTATCTGAATGCACCATATTATTAAAATGACTCATTGTTGAAGTGATACTGGTTTGTATATGCAGTAATTTTCTGTGGTTGCGAATCCAACATTTGTCACAAGTTAAAAAAACGATAATGCGCCTGCGGCGTGCTTCGCAACGCGGTCTATACTTGATAATCCGTTGTGTGTTATGACTCGGTATCATTTGTCTTTTTTATCGACGTCCACCTGCCTCGCTTCGCTCGGCTGAATGAGCCCTTACGCTGAGCTCCGAGTCATTCACCGATTTTAATGTCTCCCAGGGGGTTCCCCACTGGACCCGCGAGATGTGGTCAAGCCCCCCCAAACATTTCAAGCGTTCGCGACTGAATCAGTATTTTTGAATACAATGATGAATCAGAGTTTTGCTTTGTTATCCAGCACAGAATTATGTCATCCACAGCCGATATTCAATATTATTTCTATCTTCTTTATTGTAAAAGTGAATTGCAAATATAAAGGGGAAGACAAACACGGAAAAGGAAGTGTGATGGACAGGCAGAACATTGCATAAACTTCATTCAATGTCCTACTTCTTTCCAACTGGTTTTCTTCCTTAGTATCTCTATTACACTTAGAAACAGACTCAAACATAGTTAGATGATCGTGTAAAAGTGTATTAAAAGGAAGACTTGAAACACGTTATAGCTAACCTTGCATGATCTCTCAAGTTTGGACAAAAACATTCAAATTTATTGCCATGGCAACCAACAACCAATAATAAAAAGTGTGACGGACAGACAGAACTCTTTTTCCGCTATTCATCACTTTTTGTGATAATACCGCTAAAAGGGTTCATTAATAAACACGACAACAGCATCTCCACCCACCTGCCAGGTCCTGTTGGCACCAAGTGTTACATTCAGCCATGACTAACGGCTCTTCTAAAAGAGTTCGCCGCGCCGTCTACCCAGATCGTATGCTCTTTTCAAAAATCGTCGTCAACTTCAGTGCCCAAAATGCAACACCACTGGTTTAATCATTGTTAGCCGCCGTACCTACTCCTATACCACTCCAGCAAAATACCAATGCCAGTAGTGCGACCATTTCATCGATGCCGATGCTATGCTCTCACTTGCTCCAACAAACACGCCAACCTCTGCCTCTCCCTCTCCATCGCCAGCTTCGGATGACGACTACAGCACACTTACCGCCACCGGTGCTCCCAGCCCCACCACAAGTGAACCGTTACATCAAGAACTTGAAACCCAACGCGCCCGCATAGACGAGCTACAACGCCCACTCCATTATGCGCTACAACAACTCAAAGAGTTGGAAAAACAGAATGAACAACTTCGCCTGCAGATGGAAATGATTCCTGCACAACACTCCCACGACGCACCGCCGCCACCTCGCCAAGCTAAGTCCGCGACCGAAGTCAGTATCGTACCAAGAAACGAAGAAACGTACCCCGTGGACACAGCCTCAATCTCACTGTATCTCTGAAGAGCGCCAGCAACGACGCCAACAAGCTGCGATTCGAGTCTTTACTACCCACCCCCCAACCGTCAGAATTCAGCTACATCTACCTATCAATCCGCGCTCGATTCCGACAATTAAAGATCGACAATAGCTATATCCTTGACGTCCACTACCCTGCACACGATGTTGTTGCATTACTTGTACATAAGGATTTTGTTCCCCACCTGACTGCCCATCAGAGCAACGTCAACATTGAACTCATAGCAAACTTTGTCCCACCGCACCTCAGCACCTCAGATTCGCGTCAATGCCGAGCCTGAACGCGGAAAATATGCCAAACAATACCATGTCTATCGCATGGCCCGTGCGTTAGACTTCAACCGTGCTCATATCGCACGCGCAATTGCCCGAGACTTTGGCCGCAAAGGCTGGCTACTACACGATTATGTTACCCACTTTTTACAAGGCACGCTTCCTCCTAAAGGAGCCGCAACATTACTAACGCTTTCTGATGACTTTCGCCATGACACTGACATGTCCGCTGTCACATAACTTTCTCACCATCTTATTATGCTCTTCCATCACACGCTCCTTTATTTCAGCTGAAGTATTACACTATTTCTTATTTTAAGTACCACACTTGTTCTTGAACATTTCCCCCCTCTGGCTCATGGGGTTTTCTTATCCAGTCATCGAGATCGGGCATTAGCGGATATGCGCTTGTATGGCCATCTATTATTTCTGTAAATAATAATAAAGTTGATTCAGACAGACAGATAAGAAGGCGGATTTCATACTCCGTATAGAACATGGAAAAACGGATAATAATCCGTATAGTCTCCGCCAAGTCTCCTTTCTACACACGGCGAACCCACATTTCTCGTTTCAAATTAGATTACGTATGTTGTATTAGTGTGGTATTATGCGAAAGAAAAACAGAAAAAGGTCCAGCCCAGGGGAATGGAAAAAAGAAACGCAATATAAATGCGATAAAGTACAAGATAACGGAAGTTATGTGAGTGTGTGCGTGCTATAATGGGTTGACGAGGGGAGACAGATAATACACATGAAAGAAAAGTTGGAAGGTGGGGGTGTACGTGGGTGTGTGGAGTGTTGGTGTACATGTGTGGTTTGTTATGCCTCTTTTTGTGGAAAGTTCTACTACTATTAAGAGCTATTGCCCGGTGTAATTGCGTTCATTTGCTCTTGCCACGATTGCTCGAATTGAGCATCTACTTTCTTAAGCCATTCTTCATCAAGATACCAGAAACCAAGAGTGACAAGCTCTTTCTTTTTGTCACCAGCAACCTAATATGTATAGTCGTTTTAAAAGAATTGAAAGAAAAGATAGAAACGGGTCAGAAAACGTTGTTTATATTTACACAGTTCCCTATTATAGCTTCTTACCCGAAAGTTTGCATGTAAAATATATGGTTCCACACCTCGAGATTTGGACAGATTTTTATCGAAATAGGCGTATCCGTTGGGGAAGAACATGACATCAAGAAGAACGACGCTTGAAGATCGAATGTCCTTCACCATTTCATCAAGAGCTCTGTTCATTGCGCCTTGCTGTGTCAAACCTTCATTCGAGTCCTGAAGATAGATTGTTTGTGCAAGCATTCGTTTCATGTCGTATTCTGGCTTGATCAAATAAAAGCCGGAATTGATCTGCCGAGTGTCGAGGCCTTCTTGTTGGAAGATGGCGTGTGTTTCTTGGCGCATGTCCATATATGTTTTCACGAATTCGATCATGCGCGGGCGTAAAAATACAATGTCGACATCAGAAAAGAAGACAGTGACATCGAGATAAAGTAATCGTTGAACGACCAATGTTTTGGCGTGCGTAATGATGCGATATCTCGGCGAGAAATAGTCTTCAAAATCAGTGGCTACGTCGAGATGTAGCCAGCTTTCCGGGATCGTTGCTGCATTCTCTTCGTATCCGGCATTGACAAGATGCGTATAGAGTTTGTCGTCGAGACAGAATACCAAGAACTTGTCCACGCCAGTCAGTTTAAGTGACTCAATCCAATTATACATGTAGTCTCGCATGCCGTAGTTGGCTGTGGCAATAAGGAGCACGCGCCCTTGCACAAGATTCTTATTGATCTTGTCCATGAGCTCCTGCGGCGGATCGGTAAATGATTCAGGTACAATGATGGGATCCTTCGCACCTGTCTTTTTCTGATCGCCGCTTTCAGGTACTTCGGGCAGCGGTTGGTCGGAATCGTAGGAATAGCAGGTGCAGTGCCATGGCTCGGTTGAATTGGTGTGTGTGGCATTAAAAGCATGTTGCTGGTCACGTAAGTAGCCGGCCGGAACGGTTTGAGATGAAGCAGGGACCCAAGTGGGCCCGGAAGCAGCGAGAACGCTAATGTAAATGAGGGTTGTTGCGATGGTGATTGCCAGGACGACAATCAGTGCTCGTCGGGTAGATCGCTCGGGAACGGGCATGTATTGGGTGTTGCAGCAAAGGAAAAAGAAGTTTAATTTGGGTGAGCAAACAGCCCTCTGTCATTACAGGAAGAAAATGGAAAGGAAAACAGGCAATTTCTCATCCGACTGACTGGTTTAACCTTTTCGCTTAATTGAAAAAACATGGTTTTAGGCCAATTGTGTGTGGCGGGATGTTGCACTATCTTTTGCGTGCGGACATTTTTCTCTTTTCCAGCTTCTTTCTGATCTTTCGTCTGGGACCGTCCGTGTTGTTGCTGTTTCATTGAGAGTAGGTTGCTGATGAATTGTGTGCACTTAGGAGTTATTTTGCTTTGCTATTATTCTCGAAGAGAAGATTCACCTTTTCTTCCTTCTTTAATGTGGTTCCTTATTGTTTTGGGGTTGTACAACTTGCTCCTGTACTCCCTCCAGCATTTTTGGAACACACTGTAAACGAGGGCAGCCACACTTGCTCAAGCGTCTGTGCCTAAACCTTAACAAGTTTTCTATACAATTGGAGTCGCACAAACAACCTGAGACTCAGCCCTTGATGTCTGATCTATCCTCTTTACTCTTGTTGCTTTCTATTCAAAGCAAACGTAGATTTCTGCTATACGAACAGTGGGCATGTATAGGTGGGAAAGCACGCACTGAGTGGTGACGATCTTTTCATAGTGGAGAAACACGGATTTTAAGGTTTCAACGACTGGGTTTGGGAGATAATACCTTATCCTTGGCTGGGTTCACTTTTGCGGCAAGTCGGCAAATTCCTATGTTTTCTCCCCGCCTTTATAAAACAAAAACAATGGTGCATATTTATACATGTTGACCGCTGTGTCTACGCTGTAATCTCCACATCATACAAACATCCGCATTAAAAATAAAATCGCTATGTTTCAATATGCCCTTGTCGTCGTAAAATTACTGCAACAAAATCAGCAGACCTTATCACCAATGCGACGTAAATAACTTATACTTTTTTATATTTCGATGATGCCAAGAGAGTAGCATTTGTTATCTTTGACATTTGATCTAGAAGTGAGAGTAGGCCTGTATTTTCCCATCTACTGTATCCTGTACTCGATTAGATAAGCCACGCATCGGCTTGCAACTGGTATTGATTCAAATGCAAGTGCGTTTTGTAAGCTTAGTACATACTAGCTTTCACCGCACAGATATAGCGTATGTGATAGCGTTTCAGCACAATAAAGAGTATGCATATGTATCTTAGGCTGCTGATCCGATGATCAGCAGCTCTACACACAGAATGCATGTACTTTTGACCATGAGTTGACAAGCTATGCAAATAAGATATCCATCCACATCGAGCTGCTGTATCCCTTTCTATTAGTATGATGGTGTACCACTGCTCTTTCTCTTTGTCACGCTCAGGACATGAGCAGGGGAGGGGCTAACACGGCAAGAGGAAAGGTTATTGTCAAAATGTGCACAGGAATACATATTTTACTTCATTTATTGTACACACAGCACACAAAGCTAATGAGCGATACTGAAATTTATACCACGACGTACTGTGTCTAAGTGTTTTTTGATGCAGTAAAAGCTCAATAGAATGATTCTATCATATAATTTTCCACTTGTTGAAAATCATTTGTAATCGCTGAGCTTGTGATAAGTAGAGGCTTTCCTTCTCTCAAGGAACAAGGGATTTTTTTGTAAATCTTATGATGCTATTAACAAAAAGGCTCCAAAGAAATATTGCATCGACGAAACTCACAAGCTTTTCGGTGATCCTCATAGCTTACCGCCTCTGTTAGAACTAGCAATGACAGAATCTATAAGTGGTGATAGTCGCCGTAGATTATTGTTTATGTTGTCCATGACATCAAAGGATGTGTTTTGTCTTTTAAGGGATGTGTAAATCCATCGATCACAGAAGTAGCGAGTTAAGGGGACCCACACGTTCGGGTTTTCGGACGAGACATTTATTTGCCGGCGCATCTGTTGCTTGCTAGTGCATAGTAGTAGTCCACTCAGAGACAAGTCGATAGATTCATTTACTTGACCTATACATACCGACAGCTTGCGGCTATGTGGAGACATCCAAAGAAATTGTGTCATCTTGAATTTACTTTAAACACAAGAAGAGTAAAGCAGTACTTTTTAATATATAACCCCCCTGAATACCACTGCCCATGTACACGGCGCTATACTGGCATGTGCGCAATTAAAGGAGAAGAGCGATAGTGAATCCTTCTTTCTTTATAAAATACAAGGTTATGATGCTTTATTAGCTCCCAAATGCTAAATGGCTAGCTACTGTACTACATTATTTTTTCGTCTTAGTTTCTTCCTCTTCTAACAGTACCTTGGTAGATGTGAGATAAGATTGTATTTCTTCGTCTCTTTGTAATTCAAACATAGAAAGTTCACTTCTACCTTGTATGTAGCAATGTATGCTTAGTACGTCATAGAAAACATGTTGAGATACCTAAACAAACATTAAAGCGGTTGAATCTAAAAGATGCATCTTGCCAACCCGAATAGCTATAATAAGCTTATAAAAACAACTCCTTCCAGATATACATATTATATATAATACCACGTCATCCACATTTCGTTTGAAACTGATAAGTGGCAATGATACATGGCTTTTTTCTTCTTTATTCTATCCCTTAATGATATAGGACAGCACAAAGACGACAAATGATGACCGATGAAATTTGAGAGTGAAAAGTACACAACAGCTTAATAAAGAAATGATTAATTGAAACTTCTTCCCGTTTATTCATCCTAGCTACCGCTACTTTATACTCATTAGCTGTGAAAACAAGAGTTTTATCTTTGAGATTTACCTCACATAACTACTGCTGGCTACCACTACTACTGGTGGAGGTGGGCTTTGTGATATGCATTGATATGCTATGTACAACAAAAAAAATTGCTGTACGATGCATCGTATGTGCACCATGTGTCTCCTTTTTAGATAAAATACTGCGAGGTGTTTGCCTCCGATTTCAAACCCCCTCCAACTTACTCCCTGATGTCTGACTCTCTCATATCATCATCTCTTTAGCTACTATTCTAGTCTCTCGCTATCTCCTTAACGAGCCTCTTTTTTACTTTTTTATTTTCACTTACTTGTCCGTCAATGCCTGATAAATATTCATGCTTGTTTTCACGTCAGACTTTCGACATAGCAAATAAGGGGACAGGAAGAAATAGAAGGGGTGAGGAGGAGGAGAAGCACGGCATAAGAGACATAGATAGAAAGGAGTTTGGCAGTGCCCCGATGAAGCGTCCGCTTTTTGCCCTCTTTTTACCCTTCTTGTTACTCTTGTCACTATATCCTAAATAAGATCCCTCTCCGTTTGTCTTCTTTTTTTTGCTTTTTTTTATATATTTTGTACTTAACCTTTTTTCACGATTTTGACTAATAACTAATATTTCATGATGATGAATCATAATATACGACGACGGAATAGCTATCACAAAGATAATTTGAATATCATCATAAAGCCAACCACGTCGACATCAGCAGCAGCAACAGCAGCGAAAACATCCGAGAAAAAGCAAACGAAAGCCATACTCGACAAGTTAAAATTGCTCAGTTCAGACCCACCTCTTTTCTTCGTTTATTGCAATGATGTGGTTAGTAAGCAGACAATGACGAACAGCAATGATGCATATACGCACTATGTTGCGGGATTGACCTTTCTATTTGTACAATAGGACATTGTGAGAAATTTTGCATCAGTTATCACCACTATCTTGACACTTACGCCTCGTGCATTAAGCGCATCTGCTCACATCGACAATCCAACACACGTTTCACTAGCACTTTCAAACGCATCAGCATTACTCGCGTCGATCATTGGCACACTCATCTCTGTAAACAACGGCAGTAGACGAAGAAGCAGACGAGCTACTAGCAATTCAACAAAGTCTACTGGCACTGTCGCCACCACAAGAAGCACTAGTATTAATAGCAGTAACGGTGATAATATTGAGGTATCACGTACAGTCGGACGTGCCATCCGTCGGAAACGGTTAACGTTGCCTGAATGGCCCGATTTGGCCGAAGTTATTCAGCGCGAAGCAGATGCAATCATTGGCCATGTAAATCGTGCCAAAGATCTTGTGGAAACAACCTCACATGCTTTATATAACAAGATGATTGCTGCCGGGTGCTTTGAAGAAGAAGAATATGAATGCAGTTCTCCGCAGGTTCGTGTGGGTTTCCAAAATTAGCTTAATTTCTCTCTCTTTAGCCTCTTTTATGCAAGGATCTTCCTTTCTTGATCACCTATACATATCCTCTATCTAAAAAACTATAATACAATATGAATATAGTCAGTGCACCTCGCTTTAATAGCACACTCTCATCAACTCATCGATGCATTACTTGCTTTTAATGGCAACACAACAGAAAGCGAGTGGATTGCTCATTCAACCAATCATGCTGATGCACCTCATCGACAACATCAAGGTTAGTTTCATTCCCTCAAGAAGTAACCGCAGTAAATACAGTTCTCGGAAGGTCAAAGTACCAAAAGAAAAAAGTAATAACGCATAGTGCATTGCTTACTCCAGTTGTTAATGGGCAACTGAATATTGGAGCTATACGCAACATGACCTACAGAAGCAGTGCAGACTTATCAAGGAGCAGTAACTACCAACAGCAGTACCATGACAACAGCAGGTAGAGCTTCATGACAATCATTCTAGCTTTTTTATAAATATCCACAAGAGAAATGTCTTATATGGCACTTTCACACGTTAGGGCATTCAAGCGAAAATCTGCAGAAACAGCTGGCAGTCGTTTTATGCGAAGCATTTCATCGTCATTTCGAACGACAACATCAAACAGTACGAAGACTGTTGCACAGGGCCAAGAAACGCCACCACAATCATCAAAATCATCCACTGTGTTTTTTCCTGACCACGCTTTCTCGTCAGTCAACATCAACGATGATGATAGTGGTGACCCATGGTCATCAATGAGAATCAAGGCGGAAGAAAATGCGTCATCGATTTCAATGCAAAGCGTTTCCCAGCGTAGTACAGCATCAACCTCGTCAACGTCAAGCCCAAAAAATCCCATACGGACATTCTTTGGATCGGCAACGATGATTGTTCGACATGGACGCGATCATCAGGTATCACCATCGTCGAAAGTGGTCCCTGTTGCGACAAAGCAACAGCAACGCAGTAGTGGTGCTAGTAATATCAGTAACGGCCATAATTATCAATCAATGCATTCTATGAGTTGGAGACAACTGTTTACACCGGGACTGATGAGAAAATCATCAAAGTACGAAGGATCATTCTTGGACGAAGACAGTAGCAGTAGCTCTGCCGCCAGCAGCTGTAACAACCGACGAAGTTTTACAAGTGATCATATGGCTGAAACTGTAAAACTATATTCATCACAAGAGGTATATCTTCTGCTATTATTTCTCTCTCTTTCTGTCTCATGCAGGCAGGATACATCCAATGACTATACTGATGGTAGTTATTACTTTAGCGGCAGCGATGGTCGTGCGGTGATGATGCCAAATATTCTCCTTTCGAGATTGCCAAGCACAACAGCATGTATCCAATCAATAGCAGAAACTTAATGGGTGAGGAAAGATGCGAACGCCAATCTGCTGCAATGCGTCTTAGCAACGGTTCAGAATATCAGCGATCATTACATCCTGCGATTTCTACTATGTTCTACAAAGAGCCAAGCGAGATTACTCTATCGACGACGACTAGATCTGAATCATCAGATAATATGAATGGCCGGGATACTAGCAGACAGCAGAAGCAATTGGGCGTGGAGCATTTTGGATGCGAGGAGCCAGCGATGTATCGTCGAAGTTTTTCTGATGATGATGACGATTTGGAATTGTTGACGATGGGAACATACGGCCCCCTAACACCCGTCAGTGTCCCCGAGTCACCAACTACACAATCATCGCCTACAGCAGATTTGAAATTTACTACAACCAACAGCGGCGATGGCCCGGGGACTTCTACTGTTTCTCCACGAAGCGGCAGCACGGCCATCAGCCAGAAAGAGGACACGAATTTCGACAGAATCTCGACACGCTCATCTTCGTATTTCTCAGCACGCTCGTTTTCTTCATATTCGAGTCTTCACTCTGCAAAAAGTAATAGCCAATCAAGAATATTTGATTTGGAAATGGCGCGGTATCATTACACGAACGGTGATGATCATCGTAGACGCTCGTCTATTATCATAGCGTCCCCTCTTTCTCTCTCTCCTGATACCGATGACAATGATCGGCAACAACAGGTACACACAACGACGGCAGCATTAGACGACGGAGCTATTGAGCCAGCTACTACTGAGCCAGGATCTGAAAGAAAAAATACCAGAGCGAGCAACAATTATGCCACCATATCATCGTTATCAGCAGCACAAAAACAGCAAACGTCGACTCTACTCAGCAAGGCAATGATATTTGCAGAAGGGCGCTCATCTTCTGAAGAGCAACGACAGGCTGTGTCTTCTTCGTCATCGTATCGTTCTGTTGGAACTATTGGTATATCGAGTCTGTCTTCTGTCCTTGCTCGTCATTGGGCACCTCATCGACGGACCGCCAGTATCCAAGGCAATAAAACCTCACAAAGCAGGTCATCGCAGCAACAGCGCAGAAGCCCGATACCTTTCAGTACATCTGACCCTGATATGGGCAGCAATAGCGACACTATCGTACAATCTGTTAATAACGCGTCCCGTGATACAGTAAGTTGAGATAGTTTGATGTTTCTATAGCCATGTCTATGAAGTGCGAGTTAAAAAGTGCGACATTAACACTCCATATTTTGAAACTGTTGTCGCATAGTTATATCGGTCTCTGGACATCGAAAACCGTATTGGTAAGACACTTAGAAAACAGATACTGCTTGCACTTAGCACATCATAGCTCAAGTCATAATACCTTTTTTTTTTCTTGTAGATTTCACCCAGCCAAGTGATGAATTAAATTATGTTAGTGAAAATGGACATGCTATTCTAATTACACAGCCTGTTGCAGGAGACAAACAAAAAGTCATTGCAGGCACAGGCGCTCAACTCTTCAAAAAGTTGATAGAAAGCGCAATTCATGGTAAGTGGCAGTTAAACTGTAATACTTTAGTACGACTTACTCTGTCGTGCCGTATCGATTTCAAACCTTTCCTTATGTATTGTTAGACTTGGACTATGTCGACACATACCTTTTGAGTCATCATGCATTCATCAGCTCTGCCAAACTTTTTGATTACCTTAAAGACGTTTTCCAGGGCATTACGTGGCATGAATATGGAACGACTTCGCAAAGAAGTATTCAGCTCAGGTAAAAGGAAAATCAGTTAAAGGCTTATTTTCATTAGGTTTACTAATCCTCCCTCTGGCATTTATTATAAATGTAGAGTCATAAATGTGATAACGCGTTGGATTAAGCTGCAATACGAGGATTTTAAAGTAGATGACACCTTATTACATCGGTTACATCGTTTTCTGCTCATAAATATGCAGGCAGCACAGATTGGCGAAGAGCTTGCCACCATCAAAAACCTGTTGGATATTCAGGTTTGTTATACTTGCAATGTGTGCTTGTAGAAATACAAAAGGGGGAATGTGCTAAAACCAACATTTTTTTGGCTCAAAAATAGGACACACAGCAAGAGCATTCTTCTTCGGCCATCGTATACTCATCTTTGTCAAGGATTACTTCCACTGAATGGTTAGAACGTGCACGACCCCATGCCCGCGAATTCTACCCTCCAGGGACTCCTGCTACTACTGCTGCGGCACCTCCGACTAAAATCCCATCATCACCACCTGCTCTTTCCACCGCTACTGTTTCTCCTTCTTTCACATTCAAAAAAAGCGGCGTTAATGCATTGGCATTATCCTCAACATCATCTGCATTGGCCTCCCTGGATGCACAAGACGTCGCACAATATCTGACCTTGGCAGATTTCAATGTGTTCAAAAATATCTCACCCTATGAATACCTCAGAGGAACGTGGCGAAATAGCAGTGTCAATAACTCGCAGCAGCAACACGAGCTTTCTAATCCAAAGAAAAGTGGATATGCCAGAATATTGACGAGACGAGCGAATATGGTATGTGCGAAAATAGAAGATTTTCTCCTTACTTGTCCTACCTCCTACTACTTCACCCTTCAGCATACTGCTTAACAGTGATGATTTACGCGGGGTTACTTTAGTACAGTATGATGCTTAATATGGCTGTGTGTGCATGTTCGCCGAGAAACTTACTGTATTTTATTGGGTATATGGTGTGTATAGTTGAGCCATTGGATACTGCATGAAGTTTGTTCACCTCAACATCCAAAGCAGCGACGAATGATTATTAAAAAGCTCATCCATATTGCAAAGGTATGGAATATAAAACGGTGGTATTCGATTATCATCTGATATAATTAACACGATGATATGCCATTTTCTGTTTATTTCGTAATCAGCTATGCATCGAATGGAACAATTTTCATACTGGCATGATCATCATCATGGGTCTTCAGTGCCCGACCATTCAGCGACTAGAAAATACTTGGCAAGCACTGTCGAGCCGCGACATGAGCGCATTTGATGCGCTCCAGAAATACGTGGATGTAACAAACAACATGGGATACTATCGTCAAGCGTTGGCTACAGCAAAAGCGCCAGTGGTGCCTTTTTTCCCTCTTATTCTCAAGGACTTGACATTCTTCATGGATGGCAACCCAACCATGACAACGCCAGCGCCGTTGCCCGAACAACAACAGCAACAGCAACCTTCACCAAAATTAATCAACTTTGACAAATTTCGAGTGTTGACTCACTTTGTAAATACTTTGATGCGCTACACAACCGAAAACTATTGGTTTGCATCTGATCTCGAGCACTGCCCCTTTCTACCACATATATCCATTACAAGGCCTTGCTGCTCATCACATATTCCTGCAGACGTGCCTGTTCTTGACAGGGTTGCAGAATTGGTTGAGATTAAGATTCGTTCTGTAGAGTCTTGTTACGAAGATTCACGATGTAGTACGCAATGGATCTCGTCTAATATGCGACGGGTAGCAAAGCAACAATTATCGTAGAGCCCTCTTTCTCTTTCATCTTTCCCTATTGATACTTTATGCATTGTTATATTCTTTTGTAACATACATTTTCTCTGCTCCTTTAAATTGTAATACTTAATTTTACTTTACGCTCTTTGTTATAACGGCTCGTTCCATTTGTGTATATAAAAAAGATACTTTATCCTATCTCACCTACTCTGTTAGGGCTGATCTGGTGTACATTGCTACAGCGGCAGTAGCAACAGCAGCAACAGCAGTAGTAGTAGTAATAGACAGCCTTCTAAGATAGATTATGATAGACAGAACCTGCATAAGTGTATTTCTGTGTAATAAATGAAGTACGATTATGAAGAGAGATGAAGGTGCCGTTTCATAATATTCTTCAGTATGCTTCTTGACCGTTTCAAGGCAAGCAGGTATATATGTCTCTACTATATGAGTGAGCTACTCACTCATGTGATAGCAAAGCTACACCGAAGTAGAATCTACATTTATCTACTACGCATACGTACTATTACGTGCCTTACACCCGATTTGGTGGTGAAGATAATGATAATGTCCACCTGTGCACAAGAGTATAGCGGAGGATCGGGAAATTTCGACGTCACAAAAATTGAGAACAAGCGAGAATAACCAAAAGCGTGCTCGGATTTTTTCTTATGGAAAACTCGTTCTTTTGTCTCTTTTCTATTCGTTTGAGTTTGAGAAAAAACAAACTCTTCCCCCTTTTCTCTCCTGTCCTTAGACACACACGCACAAAAAGAAAAGTAGCCACACTATCATCGCACGCACATTTTCTTCTATTGGTGCTCAATATTTTTATGTTTGCTAGTATATAGCAAAGTTGAAATACATAAACAAAAACAAAGAACGAGCCCGCAGCACTTAAAAAAAGGCACACACATACTGTGTGTTTCAAAAACGACAACAGCAACTGCTACAACCACCATCAGTCCTTGTTAATAAGAAAAGCAGCGTTCTTTACAAACCAATAAAGGATTAAAGTTGCCACAGGACGTATACCGTGTATCTTCCATCGAAAATATCACGCAATTACGAGCACACGCAACCTCTCCACAACCTGTAAAAACATAAAACGCTCGTATAAAGCATGGCAGACGAGGTGCGCATTAGAAGCCAAAAAGGAATCTGTTTAATTTACTTGACATTGACCTGGTATTCTTACCTTTTGTTATATGTGTAAACTATAATTTCACAACCCACCTATCAACCATCAACCGAAATGCAACCCAGGACCGTTGCGCGGTGTGTGATGACCCGACTTCGCGGGTGACTAACCAAATCTTATACTGCGATGGCAAAGGTACATATCAACTTTTTATTCGATCGTATCACAAAAGGAGCAACTGTCATTATTGTTGGCTGATTCTACCATTCTTGATCGACAAAAGACACTAACCTATCATCGTCGTTATAAAAAACTATATCATAGGTTGCGATATGCCTGTGCATCAATGTAATGTGATCTATCTCTTGCACCCCTCCTTTATTGTTTAAGAGCTCAGGGACTCAAGGGGGAAAGGGTGGATTGCTAAACATATCTTTTTGTTCTTTTATCTTGACCGTAGTGTGCTATGGTGTTAGCATTATCCCCGAGGGCAACTGGTATTGCGAACGGTGCAATGCTCAGCGACGTGGAAGGCCGATGGTACATAGCAGTAAAGATCTCTGTTAGACAAAGGAGAGAAAAGTGTAACTGCTAACCCAAAACTCACGGGATGTTTGTTTCAATCTTCTCTAGGAAGTCGTGTGTTGCCCGCAACAAAGTGGCCCCCTAAAGCCCACCCAACACGTTGGCAAATTTATGCATGTTGTTTGTGCCGCTTACAGCAAAGATGTCAAGCACGACAAAGAACCGTATTATTATATAAACAAAAATTTAGATACCCAGGTAGCGTAAACCACCACCGGCGCAACTCTGCTATAGCTATAGTTACTACTAGTTACTCATATGCTCAAACTGCCTTTAGCAATGCTACGTGTGCATGAAACGACAAGGTCTATGTCTAAAATGCAGTTTCCCTGGATGCTCCAAGTAAGCATGTCATCTATATCATTACACAAACAATCGCCTTGAAACATACGGCAATAATAACACCATTCCTGGCTGGATCTATCGCATAATCTAGAAGTTTTCATGCTACGTGCGGGGCGAATGCAGGCATTCTTGCTGTTGGTTATCCCATGCCCACTGGCAATCTCGTGAGGTGCAACGAGCATCAGTCATTTGACGATGGCATTTTTTCCATGTCATCTCATTATAAGAGACCAGGTTCACCGATCAGAGAGTCCCCTACAAAGATCTTAAAATACGGCAATGAAAACAGTAACGAGAGCGGCAGTAACGGTTTCCGCAATAACAGCAGTAGTAGCAGCCTCATCAATAATGGCTATAGTGCCGGCAGTAATGTCGTTAACAATAACAGCAATAACAACAACAGACCAATAGTTGGATTCAAACAAAAACCACTGTCATTGTCGAAACAAACCGCTAAACCCCCAACAGCTACTGTCAAAACACAACCATCATCATCGTCATCAGCAGTGCCACAAATGGCAAATGTTATTCGCAACAAGGCTATTATCACTCCAACATCTGGAATGGCAACCACCTCTCCATCATCTACGCCACCACCTCCAGCAGCTCAACAACAACAATCATCGTCTTCTTCTTTGTCTCCCACTTCTGCGGAAATCGAACTTCGCAATTCAGTCGATCTTTTAAAAAAAGAACTGATACAAAAGCAATCCGCTTTGGACTATCTCGAAGCGACACGCGAAAATCTCAAGCACGATCTTAAGACAACTCAGAAAAAAGCCAGCGAATCGACTAAACTACAAGCAGAATTAGAAGAAGAAAAGAAAAAAGTCGAAACCATGCGCAAGGAAATGCAGCAACAGAAAGAATTTAAGCGGGTTGTGACCGATATCATGATGCAACTGAATATTAAACTTGCCAACAACACGGCGCCATCGGTAACGAAAATGGACGAATACCTACGGCAATTGCGGGATACATTGTCAAGAACGGGGCCTCCTGGTGAAGAGGAACGGTTTCAGATCACGAACTTTGCAAACAAGCTGGCGCAAAAACGAAAGTGATTTAAAGCTACAACAACATCAGTACCCATCATCGCCCTGCCCACATCACCTTCTAGAGCAACAGCAATAGCAAGCACACCATTATATTCCCATTGTTCATCATAATCCTCAATAATTACACCGAGCCCTGGAGCCTTGCATCTGTACAACCATCACTGTTGCAGAGGAAGCGATGTAACTGCACTGGAGGGCTATTCCTGGTCCTGTTGCTTTTTCATTGTGTCTTTCTCAAAATTGTTATTATTTGTAAAGGGGCAAGAAAAAAGAAATTATGTCGTGTGTTTTTATTATGTAACATGTAACATAGTATATTGTAAAGCAAACCAAGCATCACGTAGATGTAGAAATAAAAAGTTTAACATTCGTCTATGTCGATCATAACATGTTTTATTATCGAGGGACTGGATCGTTGAATGTGAATGGGTCGCCTTTTCGTAGCTTCTGTTTTACGCTAGGTAAGGCATAACTGATACGTGTTCTGACTCGTTTATTTGGCGTCGGCATGACAGCATTAGTGGTATCTTTACGGCGGGTGATATTGACTGACTGCGGCTCTGCACTCTCCTCACTTCTTGTGTTGCGATAACCAGTATCGTTGTTGCTACGGTTATCATACCTTTGATGCTCTAGGCCATCAATATCATTTGTCTGTAGTTGTTGCTGCTGATGTTGTTCAGGCTGCTTATGATCATCTGTTCGCTCAAGCTCTTCATCTAGTAGCAGATACAGCGATGGAGGCTTAACTATTGCTGTTGCTTCTGCAGTAGTGGTGGCACTAGTATAAGTAGCTTCGCCTTCTTCACCAGTATCGCCCAGCAACGCTGGTACAGACAACCTGTCTTTTTTCATCATAGCCATGGCTGAAACCGTAGTAGCAGCCACTATTTGTTGTTTCTCCTTCAATTCGAGTTGACGCTCAGCACGTATGAGCCGCTCACGAAGCTCCAGATTCTCGCTCCGTAAACCATACAATTCATCCTCCAATCTACGTATTTGAGATGCGTAAAGCGCATTCGTTCGCACTAGCTCGTGATTCTGCTGTGAATGAGTTCCTTTGTAAGATTCCATATCTCTAGGAAATGTGTGTGTACGAGTGCAGTCCCAGGTCTAATATAGAATGTTGTAGCATAAGAAGCGGAGGAGTGCTCGACACGAGATCGCCCATTGAGTAAGAAAAAAGTGAATTATGTAAACCAGATCAATAATGTTCGAAAGTGGACTTCAGAGAGTACACTGTGAAAGAACTATAGTAAAGTTGAAAAGCTTACCTAGTAGTTTTCAGAAAACGTTGTGGGAGTAAGAGTGGAAAATAGCGCGGCTAGTAGATATTGAGATTTAGGGATTAATAATCTCGCTTTTATCTGTCGCGTAGGTGATCTGTGTTACTGCCGCAACCAAGCTCTTTATTTCACTGGTAAGCATTCAGGCATATGTACATACAGTCGTGTTTAGCTACTACAGAGGAGCGAAGGGTGCCTATATAAGGAACAATAGGGCGGCTGTCACTCAATTGATTGGTCAAACCGGAGCGGACTTGCCTTTATGTATTTTTTTCACAACAATTTTTTTTGCTTGTTGGCAAGTTCGTTAGCAATCCCACAGAAATCTAATGCATATTGATCGTTGCTACTTTTGCTCGGGTCCTTGCTACCCGGGTCACGGCACGATGTTTGTGCGTAATGATAGCAAGGTAACAAAGCAACACTCTCACTCATTCATAAGATCTAGAGAAATGTTTGGTTAATCATTTATTTTGCTTCTATAAAAGACCTTCCGATTCTGCCGATCAAAATGCCACAAGAACTTTAAAATGAAGCGTAACCCCCGTAAGGTTCGCTGGACCAAGGCCTTCCGTAAGGCTAGCGGCAAGGAAATGGTTATTGTAAGTTTTGGAACTATATATGAAATAAAGGCATGTTATGCATGGCTCACAATCAATCATGTGTGAATCGTAATAATAACGTTGTCCGTTAATAATAGGATTCTACCTTTGAGTTTGAGAAACGCCGCAACGTTCCAGTCCGCTACGATCGTAACCTCATGGCTACCACTGTTAAGGCCATGAAGCGTGTGCAGGAGATTCGTGCCAAACGTGAACGTGTGTTCTACAAGAACCGTATGTCTGGCAACTACGACAAGGAGAAGGCCGACGATATCAGAGTGGTCCAGCAAAACATCGAGCTTGCTCCTTTGGAAGCCAAGAAGCGTCTCCAGGCTGCCAAGGTCGAAGAAGAAAAGGTCGAGAACATGGAGATGGACGAGTAAAAAAAAAGAAAACACACGCTGCTGCTACTACTACGATACATGTACAACTATCATCATCATCATTACTACCACACCATATCGCTATTGAATTACTTACCACATCATCAACAACAAAAGCGCATTTAACACATATACAAAGCTGGAACTGGCCATGCAAAATAAAAACGAGCTATGATTTGAAGGGAGATACGAATAATTGGGTAAATTAGCCTGAGGAGATGTTATCGACTGTTGTTATATGTAACATTGCTGTGTCACTGCTCGAAGTACATGTAGTTCAATAATGCTATTGCTAAATGTCGTCTCCAAAATATAAACTGCTTTCTTTCTATATTATAATATACCTTGTTTCAGAAAGCAAAGTTATCTTGATCCATCGCTTTTAGTTGACATAGCCGAGATTAAACTTTCAGCTTCATGCAATTCGTGAGCACAGTAAAAGAATAATGATAAATGATACACAACTAATGAGGCCGATGCTGATGAATCTTATAGTCAAAGAAAGGAAGTGGTACAAAAGACGTTTTTTAATTCTCAAGATAAGAAAGAGTAAAAAAATAGATAATAACTTTATAGATGTGAGGGATATTCTTCAATATCTCGTGCAAACGATACTTTACCATGACACCTGGTGTTTTCTAACCTTCCAATATTTCCATTTTCACGGCTGACGCGGGATTCTGCATGCCCTTTTATCTCCAGTATCAGGGCTAAATATATATACTATAGACCAGTTTCTATAAATTCTAGACAACATATGAATATTTTGCCAATCTGCAATGTTAATTAAGAATTACAGTATGCAGAGCCTTTCCAACCACCAGTAACTATGTTTCCTTGGATGACAGTGTACTATCACTGACTTTCACTGTGCGTTGTAGAGTTCTACGAGAGATCAAGATGAGCCCTGCTACCCATTGCCAACAAGCACTGTGTGGAATTTATCTATTGCCATATAGTGCTGTCTCAAGTACTGATCGCAAGTCGTACCGCAAATCCGAGGCACATATGTTGCCTCAATTAAGTATTGTTTTCTATACTCTGTAAGTACTTACTCTAGAAAATTCTACCTGCTGATGATTCGGCGCCCTTGAGGGCCTACAAGGTACGGCAAGCCCCCAATTAGCGAGCGGCAACTTTGGCGTGTGTCAAATGATAAGATGGAAGATACTGTACGGGAAAATAAACGACGCTGTCCGCAGGAGGGTAGCGTATCAGAATTTTTTGGTTTAAAAAAGAAATACTGTGAACTGGCCATGTTTTCTCTAGCAGCTATATACTCAATCTTCTGTTTTCTAAATTACCAATACAAGGGCATTTGCCACCCGGGAATTGGCGATTTTCAGAGGGTATATCGAGACTGATGGTGTATGCGCTTTTTTGACGTTCAGAAGGCTCAAAGCGACGGTACTCAACAAGGAGGTACATGCAGCTTCATCCAGTGCTACTTCATACTCTGCTTAATTGTATATTATTGTGCTTTATTCATTGGTTACTTTTATTTATAAGAATTTACAAAGCGGATGCCAAACAATTTCATTGAGGTCGAACGGTTTCCCCGTAAGCTTGATCTAATAAACTGGCGATGCGAATGTATCGCCTAACGAAACAGCCTGTGCCGAACGAAGCAAGGCATCCAAGAATCTCGCATTTTATAGACCTCGATCCTGGTAATACACTAAACCTTTTTGTATGTACTCAAATGTAATCATGATTTACCTGATAGGACTACGTTTCATGGTTATTGTGGTCAAAACTTTGGAGCCATCTCGTCGCACAATCAGAGCAGCGTGCTGAACATTTCATCAAGTTGTCCAACTAAGAGTGTGTAGCTATGATAACAGAAGAAATTACATAAAGTTAGCTGTAATTTTAAGTAGCATATGGCAGGAAATACGTGCTAAATAAGGCACTTGATGACGATAAACTGAGCTCGTCAAAGATATTAAAAGTAATGCTTAATTATGGTGACTATATTACATCTCTATAAATATGAAGAGAGCAGCTCTCCATGGCAATATGCAATCCATAATAAACTGCTGCCATAATCAGAATCATCATTTTCGAAAGCCAAATTTGACTTTCATAAAACTCTCCCAAAAAAGCACATTTCTTTTGTTACGGCAATGTTACTTTGTATATACAATATTATAAAGTGCGCATTAGCACAGCTCGAAACATTATGTTTGAGATGGACTTTATAGCGACGAGAGCGGTGGTGAATTGCTATCTTTCAGGATGTCTGTCCTTTGTTTACTGTCATTGTGACAACGACAAGCTGCACTGGAAATTTGATGGCGGGAGAAATACGCGGTTGAAGACACATAAAGCGCGTTTACTTCCTTTTACTGCACTTTTTCTTTCGCGTCCTTCCACTCATGGAATTTAGCGACGCTGTCGATCGACTGCATGGTGTTCTACAAGAAGTGTTTCTAAAGAAAGCGAATGTAGCTTCAAATAAGCCTGCCTGGGCATCGTCGGCTGTGATCCCTTGGTAACGTCCCCACACTTGTTTTCCTCTTTTCTTTGTTCAGAATTAGTGTACCTGATTGGTTCTTATGTGGATCTCTATAATCCAGGTCATGGGTGGCGGCTGCATTAGCTCGTCTACTTTCCGAGTACTCTACAGGTCTCACAGACGCAACTGCTTTAAGCGAACTGGAATTACAGGTATGTGCATAAGAGTGTATTTACAGGGCGGAAACGGGAGTGGAATAGAGAAGACATCTTACATACTTGACTTTAATATGCTCTATTGATAGTGGGAGCAAGCTTTTTTTAAACATAGCAAAGGATTTGGTGCTGGTAAGGAGCATTATCGCTGATAATATCAATGATTCAAAATGTTTATCTTGTCTTGTTTGCACCGTTATTATAGCTTACGGTACCATTCAATCGATGTATGATTATCAGCGAACAGCTGCATTGGAAGTTGTAACAAAAGATTGGCAACTGTTTTCCCTGGCCGATATCTATATCCTTTTTGTCTTGTCTGATACGACAAACTTGATAAAATTACAAATATCAAGAAGCGCAAACCAATTCTTAACTCAATATGTGTAATTTACGGCTTGTTACAGTATCTGATGGCATGTCATACAAGGTCATGGATATGTATATGCATCCAAAATTTAATCAGTGGATCGCTTCCTCACGACCGTCGCTACGATCCGGTATTCCGTTCCTAAAGGTAACCATGACAGGTTCTTCCTTCTCCAACCTACTGATTGTAACGGTCTCCAGACAGCGATGGAGAATCGAGAATAAACAAACACGTTGTATTGTTAGGATCGAACTATGCGTATGTTCTGTGGTGCAAAGATCAACTCTCCAATCTCATCACAGTATGATAACAAGGATGTCAGCCGAATTACACGTGTTGCTCGCGTACCACCGACACAACTCTTGATGTTTGTCCTTACACCAAATGACGGCAACTTTATCCGAGGGGAGTTTACAGACTCGTTGCGAAACGTTATACAGCCTGGGATCCTGGGGAGACTGAATAAACATTTGCATAAATTATGGCTCAAGGTATCTCCTAACATATTATGCTACGGGCTAACAAAATGTAGGATGCTCATAGTATACATTTACACACACCCAAAAGGTTATACATGTCGAAAAAACAGAACACATTTCTGCCAATCAGAATGTAAATCAAGATCTCATTACCGAGGATGATGGCGAAAATACGAAGTTACGACGAACCGATATATTTGTGGTGGATATGACGCCGGATAACGAACCAGCCGTTCTGTCACTTTATGATCAGCAGACGCAACTTGCAACCATGTTGACGAGGGTAATTAAGATGATAGGCTTAAACTTACATTAGAGTCAATATCAAGAAGCAAAATTATCATAGACGTGCCTTAAACAAGTTACTCTTTCATACTATCGTGTGCTTAATGTATGTAGGGCGACTACATCGGACTATACAATCCTGGATTCCCAACCGCACGAACCGAAAGTCAACGATCCCATTCTGATATTGTATTCGAATACACTGAAGACACAGTAATATTTCACATGGCAGAGAAAGATGCACGGCAGGCCGGTGTAAACAAAGTGGAAGCAGATACTGCCAATAGTCAAATGTCTCATCAAAGTCGACGACGCGATAGTATTCATAATAGTCTACTATCTAACTCTTCACAAAAACAGCAGAAACAAACGACCAAAAAAGGGATTATGGAACGCGATGAAGAAGTAAATTAAACCCTTTTATTCTGTATCAACATGAAGAGGACGGCTTTATCAATATTTCTGACGAATGCGAACGACACAAAATAATCTTATTGATATTCAGGGATTCATGGATTGTTTGGCATACCCAAACCGTATCTTTATCAAGGATCTTGAACCGTCCATGTTAAATATCACTCTCCTGTGTCGAGTTGTCGCGATCGCCAGTAATGTAAGCCAAGAATGTCATTCATTACGTGTATGACGAGATACCAACCATTATGCATACACCGAACTTGTTCTAGAACCCTTTTACTAAACAAGACAGTAAAACGAAAATGGATCGATACGCGATGCGGATAGTGGATTCCACAGGTAAATTAAAGGGGAGAAGTCCTTAGATTAATTAGATGCTGTAAAGATAAGTTTTAATAATGGTCATCTCAACATATTTCCAGGCAAAGTGGATGTGACATTATGGGAACAGGCGGGCCGTAAAGCAAGAAAATTACAGCCAGGCCAATATGTGCTGTTAACAGGCTTGACTACCTCGTCTAGTAACGTGTCTGACAGAGGCACCAGTTGGTTTGTCAATGGAAGTGCTGTCACTGGTACCGAAATATACAACAGTAAGCAACTTACAAGAAGGGGTCTTTTATAAATTAAGAAAATTAAAAGAAGATATCAAAACAATGATTTTGTGAATAGTATCCACCATGAAGGGCTTACTAGCAAGCTCTTGTTTGCGTCAAATTAAATCCATCCAAAATGTCGAAAGCAACCAAGGGTCATGGCAAGTCAATATCACTGTTGTCGGATGGCGAATACGGACAGAAGATGATACCATGGTTATTGGCGATTGTTATGAGCAAGACCCTGACGAATATGCAAGAGCTGACGGAAGGCTGCCAGCTGACATTATTACCATCCATGCACGTAAGAAAATATACACTTGCTATAGAAAAGAAGAAGAACCATGTTTACCTCACATACTACAATGGTTATGAATGACTGGCTAAATCCAGGACAATCTGATGGGTGGATGGCTTGTTGTAGATACAGCATGTTTCCATCCTGTTTATCGTAGTTGTGAAGCAAGAAACACAAACGGCGGCATGAGTATGCGCATATGTGAATTCTGCAAATGTTTAATACCTGAAGAACAAGTGGTGGAGGCGTTCCGGAACCGTTCTTCGATCGTTACGACCGCAGATTCTCCAGGAACATCTTCAAACCGTGGATGGGTAGAATGGACGCTGGATGATTGCGAAGGACAAATGATTACGGCTTTTGGTTGTGAAGAAGTAAGGTTGCATATTAATTTTACAATGACTGGATGATAAACAAAATAAGTAACTTTGACTTGTACTTTTGTATCTTAGGCCCTATTAGGTGTTTCTGCCCAACAGTTCAAACTCATGTCGTATGACGGACAGACTGGTCTTCTCGATAGTGTGTTGGGTAAACCATTGCTGTGTTCTATATCGACTACGGTAACTTGGCATTCTTTTTCTTTCTAAATACATACTCTGCTACATATAGTATGCTGTGTAGCTAATAGAAGAACTCTATAGAGCCAGGGTTATCGAATTGATCAAGTTGCACTAAGTCAGCCTACATACCATGATTGCATGGAACTTTTACGGAACTATTCATGATATCCATAGCAGTTCAATGAAAGAAGCTTGTTTTTGCATATTGTGTCTCCTCATTATCTGTACAGTTGTCCGCGCTAATTTCTAAATTCGTTAGCTTTTAACCCTTATTTAGGATGTTCTCAAAAAGGGCGAAGCCCGTCCGGACGGGGGTCCTAAGTTAGAAGTAAGTAGGGTATTACCGAAACTGTGGTGGCCCGTACGGACACTTTAGGAGGAATGTTGCGGGCGTTCGGACCATGCTATTACTATTTTCGTCCACATTTCCAAGAAGTAGTAAAAGATACTGAACAGAAAAAGACAATTGACCATCAAAACAGCATAGAATGAATTCACTCCTCATGATAAATGCCTACCGAATGTCAGGCTGTATCAATAGGCAGGAAAAAGAAATTATAAACGCTAAATATCATCAAAATCTATCCCTTTTTTATTTTATCGTTATAATACATCAACTTCGTTTATCTTCTATTATTATCATGGGCGACAATTTCATTATTTGGTCTCCTGCTACGCAAGGTTCCAGCAATAGAAGAAACGGTAGCCAGCCTGTCCTACCAACACCTCCCGCCACCCAACAGCAAGAATCAGAAACGGTTGAAGCCAATGAAGGTTCTGACCTCGATACCGTAACTCTGGTGATGATAGGGAAGAAGAATCGACTACTGACTGGGTGGAAGAAGAAGAATCAGAATTGATCCGCGCTGTGGAAGAATACTATACTCGCTGGAAAAACGGTAGAAGCAACCAAGAAAAAGGTAAATGGTGAGACAAGATCTACAAAAAGTTCATTGAGGATGCCAGTTCTGGACATCGACGTAGCAGAAGTGCTTGCAAGAAGAAATGGGATAAGCTCCTTCGACGCTTTCAAAGACTCACTGGTGAAACGAAGCAGACTGGAATGAGGGAGGACTTGATTAAGAGAGGTTCTCTCACTACGATACGATGATGGCGTTTCTCAAAGACGATGCTAGTGTGATAGCGCCAATAACCATTGATTTAAATCATCAAGGCAACCTGGTTCAAACTCGCGATGCAGCAAATGACGGCAACTTTGTTACGAATGATGCAGAACAGCCACCAGCCAAGCGACGAGGAGTTAACAACGACTTGGGCAGCGAGCTTTTGGAGGCGCATGAGCGAGGCCGTGAACAGCTGTTCGAAAAACTTGACAGCATTCTCGAACAGTTCATTTAACAAGAACGTACACTCGACGCAGAGCGCGAAGCGGTCGATGAGCGAGGTTTTCAATAGCAGCTTCAAGCGATGGTCGATCTTGAAAACAGAGCTGAAAGCCAACAACAGTTAGAAGAAAGAAGGGTCAGAGCAGAGGAGTGGATTGCAGATGTAATTGCAGCACTTGTAGGACTCACCCGTAGTCAAAATAATAGAGAGCAAAATAACACTGAAGAATAAATGTATTTATTTGTATTGCTTATCATATCACAAATTATTTGACACTTGTGGAAACTATAAGGACTTATCTCAATCATATTTTGCGGTACCGATGCGAGGGTTGTTAATTCTAGAAAAACAAAACAATCCATCGCAATAAGTTCATGCATTAGAAATCAAGAATTAACTTCAACAGACCGTTTCGGATAAGTGATATGCTTAAAACAAATTGGGTTTTCAAAGACTTTTTTTATTGTGTTATTTGAATCAATTATGCTTGACGCCGGCCAGAATGACGTGCTTGTAGCTCATCCTTGAGTATGTCGCGTTTAGCGTTCCCTGCTTGCCGTAGCTGCCGTACTTCAGCGTCGGTTAGGATATCGTCTTGTTCGACAGAAATAGACGGCATGCTGGAAGTATTCGATTCCGAGCTTACTGTTGCGGTTTCGGCATTTCCACTATCTTCATTTTCTTCGGCTGTTCCACGACGCGCGTCAACTTCGGCAATGCTCACAAGATGATTAGCATTGAGCTCCTGGTCAAAATCATCAATGTTATCCGGGAGTTCGTTGCCAGGTCGGTCGATGCAGATATTGTGAAGGATACAGCAGACATAGATGGTGGTGGCGAGATCGACCGGATTCAGCTGGTACAAGTAATGCTTAAGGAATCGCCAACGCGAAGTAAGCGCACCAAATGCATGTTCAATTGCCATACGCTGCGACGATAAAGCATAATTAAAGTCTTTCTTGGCGCGATCTCGTGTGTTTTTTGGATAAGGTGTCATAATGTACGGGCGTTGAAGATAAGCGGAATCTGTTCAATGCAAAAACTATAATTAGCATAAACTTGCTATGTAGACATAATTTATGAAACGTCTTTACATACCTGCAATTATGTATGAGCCATTTGGACATTTGGTATCTGGATCATTTTATATGTCTCTTGCTAGATCCAAATTGGCAAACACCCGAGAATCGTGTGCACGACCTTGTATTATGACAATATATTAGCAAGGATACAACTACGAAAGTAAATCGTGATTTGTGAATGTTATGGTGCAAGACAGCTATAACTGGCCAAATTTGGGGCCTACTTTTAAAAAGTATCTGGTCACCCAAAAGTTGAATTTTATATGTACCACGCGCTTTCTTTCTTTGTGCTTGCTATCTGTAGTAACTTTTAAAGTGGGATATGCGTGTTCGACCTCGGATCGGAAAGAATACCTTAGCCCGCTCGCTCCCCGCACCTCAGCGAGATAAATTCGGTCCAATGATGCCACCTTAACAAAGCCTTCTTTTTATCACAAGCGTGCGTTCTTCTATTAATACAGTAGAGTGTTATGAGATAATGTGAGCTAATTGAAATTACAGAAATGACTCGTAACTACAAACATGTGTAAAGGAGCACATGTTAGGGAAGCAAGTTCGCAAGAATCGATTATGAGTGTATATCCACTTTAAATGATATGATTGGCTGAGAAATTATTATTAGTACGTACCTTGAATACTCGTGCACGAACGCATATAGGTCATTGGGAAGTATCCATCCACCTGCTGCTACAGTACGGAGAGCGACAATAATAAATGCTTCGTTGACAACTCTTGTTATGTCGCGATGGGCTATTACATGGCTCGCGCCGCCACAGTAGCCTAATGTTAGTTTAAAAAGGAATCCGTTATATTTTATCTACAAACTTAAAGTGCACAACATGCACACGTCGTTACTACAAATGCTGCTGTCTCATACGCATACTGCACCAGCAACTTGGACAGTTTCTGGCACTTTGGATACGCTGAGCGACAGTGTGAGCTTTCTCCTGTGCTTTCCTTTTGCATGACAAGATGAGGACGCCACCGTTGCTCAATTTCTCCATAATACAAGAACCAGACCATTTCCATGATATGAGCAAATTTCGTGATACAAGAGCTTACTAGCCTTTTCTGAGCGAAAGTCAATGATGATATCATCATTGGAGTTTGGCCTAGTACACCACTGTTAGTAGTGCTACCCATGATCTGGTTTATGGGGGGAGGGACCTACTGAATGTGAGACCTTGCATCGTCGGTAATTCAAAGTCCGGTCCAATGATTAACATGCTGGATATCTTTTTGTCATTATCGTTCACCATGTGCTACTACAAGTCAGAGAGACGGCATCCCCTTTCCTCTAGCTGCTACTGCTGAAGCAAGCCAACCCTCGATGACCCTCCATTTTTCGATATGTAGAGCATATATATTACAACATACATATTACTGTTTATCAGTGCTGATATATGCATGCAAGTGATAATTTGCATGTTCCAGAGCGAAATGTGTCACCATCGTTTTCCATCAGTTTTAAGACCAGCGAGACATTTAATGTATACGTTGATCAATAAACATGGGGGAGCATTAGCGAGAAGAGTGTCCGAGGAACGATGATTTTCCGTCCTTGTCCTTGGGCGGCAGATACTCTATCAAACTAATACTATAGCAGCAAATGCTTCCCGGCCAATAACGTCTTTCTCTGCATGCATAGAGGGTGTTTGACAGGAATAAGTGCTGCTGACATCGATAATCAGCTGATCACGCACAAGCACAGCACACAGGGCATTTCTTCCTCTTGTCGTAGTTCACACTCAGCAGATCCATGATGGTTATCTCGGGTTTCCTTTCCTGCAGCCGTGATAAATATAGCTCTCTTCTAGATGGCCCGTGAATTCCAATAAGCCTGATTATTTCGTCAAATGAGATCGTGGCACTGTGGTTAAAACAGACATCGCCCACGCCCAACAAGCTGTATGTGCTTTGAGCCAAAAACTGACAGCAACTAATGTGATTCAACAACTGCCTTCACCCCCTTTTCTTTTCCGTATATTCCTGCGTGTCCCCCCTGCATATGTAATCGATCTTCCTTGGCGAGAGAGAAAGAGAGAACAAAGCAGCAGCTATGGCTATACACCATCATCGAGGACGTTTTTCTATAGAAAGCATACCACATGCGCACACTCATTGAGCCCGTGAAGCCTAATTGTTCGAATGACAGTTCTGTCGCTGTCTACGACGAACGTTATTTGCGGAGAGTTGGAGTTGAGTTGTTAAAAATAAAATATCGGTCTAGTGCAACATGCCCAAAACTCCGTTCCGTGGAATGGCTATAATGGCCACTGTGAGGGACAAGAGTTTTTGTTGACAGAAGGTCAGAACACGCATTAGCCCTGACCTGTTTGTAACTTTAAAAAGGTTCTGGCCTTTATTTCCGCCTGCTTCTTCTCCTTCTTCTCACTCTATCATCTCTTTGTCCCCCACTCACCCACCCACACGCACATCTCCCCGTCATCTTTCCTTATCTACACAACTAAACCATGACCATCAGCGACATCCCCGATTCCGAACTTCAGGCCTTGAAGACCCGCTACGAACAAGCTGGTCAGGGACACGTTCTGCAGTTTCTCGACCAGCTCGCGCCTGCAGAACAACGCGAGTTGTATGATCAGCTGTCTGCTATGGATGTCGAGCGTGTCAACCAAATATATACCAAGGCCATTGCTGGTGCCGAAGCTGCCAGCAAGGACCAAGAAGCAGCCGTGGAGCCGTTGTCAGAAGACGTGTTTGATTCCGTCATCAAGGCCTCTGCAGAGACCCGTAATGACTGGGAGACCTTGGGGTTGAAGCAGATTGCACAGGGTAAAGTGGCCGTCATTTTGATGGCAGGTGGTCAAGGCACTCGTTTGGGCTCTAGTGCACCCAAGGGCTGCTATGACATTAAGCTGCCGTCCAGCAAGAGCTTGTTCCAACTTCAAGCAGAACGTATTTTGCGTCTCCAGGACATTGCACGTCAGTACAAGAAGCCTGGTGATCAGTCCGAAGGCATTATCCCCTGGTACATTATGACCTCAGGTCCGACCCACGCTGCCACCTACGCGTTTTTCAAGTCCAACAACTTCTTTGGCCTCAAGGAAGAAAACGTCATCTTCTTCCAGCAAGGTAACTAGTTTACGAGAAGGATTGGGGGGCGGAAACTGGGCTATCTCTGCTTGTGTGTGTGTGTGTGTGTGTGTGTGCGTGTTCGTGTGAAAATGAAACCATATGCTCATTGGCTTGCATCTTTATTTATCTGTACAGGCACTTTGCCCTGCTTGACCATGGAGGGCAAGATTATTTTGGAGTCCAAGAGCAAGGTACGTTTCGTTACTCATTGTTTACTGTTTGTGTGCGTATGCTGCCTGGCAAGAGTGACTAAATTCAAGGGGTGTGTATATTTAGGTGGCTATTGCCCCTGATGGCAACGGTGGTATCTATGCTGCTGTGCAGAACACCGGTGTGATTCAGTCGCTCAAGGAACGTGGCGTCTTGTACTCTCACTGTTACTGCGTTGACAACTGCTTGGCCCGTGTTGCTGATCCCGCATTCATTGGCTACTGCGTGTCCAAGAACACCGACTGTGGTGTCAAGGTTGCCGTCAAGACCGCCCCCGAAGAACCTGTGGGTGTTGTCTGCGTTCGCAACGGCCGCTATGGTGTCGTTGAATACTCGGAAATCTCCCAGGAGGTCTCCGAGAAGCGCCGCGAGGATGGCTCGTTGGCCTTTGGCGCCGCCAACATTGCCAACCACTTCTTCTCTACTGAATTCTTGGAACGCGTTCCTTCATTCGCATCCGAATTGGAATACCACATTGCCAAGAAGAAGATCAAGTATGTCGACTTGGAGACTGGCGAACAGATTGCTCCCAAGACCAACAGCGGCATGAAGCTCGAATGCTTTGTCTTTGACGTGTTCCCCTTTGCAAAGCAATTCTCCGTACTCGAGGTCGACCGTAAGGAAGAGTTCTCGCCTTTGAAAAACGCCCCAGGCGCCGGTGCCGATTGCCCCGAAACTTCACGACGCGATATCATTGCTCAGCATATCCGCTTCATTGAGGCCGCTGGTGGCAAGGTTGCCGGTGAGAATGTCGACGACTGTGAGAAGGTACAGTTCGAGATCTCTCCTTGGGTCTCTTATGCTGGTGAAGGTCTTCGTGACATTGTGGGAGGCAAGACCATCCAGGTCCCTGCCATCATCGAGACAAGAGAAGATTTGATCCGTGCTTGCCAGTAAAGCATCTATTTTACCATATACACACTCGCAAAAAAACACGAATCGAGGAGGGATATTAACACGATTACTTTACTTTCTTCGACATACGTCGAAAGAGTCGGATTTTATAAAAAAAATACCCCTGAAAGAAATAACGAGTCGTGAAAAGTCTTTTTTTTTCCACTCTTCTTCCCATACTTACTACCTTTGTCATCATCGTCCTTTCTTTACATAGTCCTACCTATCCACCTACTCTCTATTTTACACACTTCACATTGTCTTTCTATCGTGTAACCACCACCACCACCACCACCCCGCCACTTGTTTTCTATCCCACCTTGTTCTTTTCCTGCTTCCGTAGAATGCTTTTGATACCTGGTTCTAAAATACAAAAGATTTTGTTCAATCTCACCCAGCAATACGTGTTCTCTTCTAGTTACGATATATGCTTGTTGTAGGCAGGGTACATGAAAATATGCATATGTAGTTAATACATTTTTTGTATTCCATCACAGCTTCAGTGTGTCTACAGGCTTGTAAGGACGTGAAATAGTTGTCTTCGCAATGGTGTCGTACAAATACCTCACGAGGGTGCTTCAGATTTACCAGTACGTACCGACCACGGTAAATTGTTGGGTAGGTAGACAGTGTGTCGATATGATAGTGAATCTAATGAAAGTGAGTACTGGTCAAGTGCATCACGTTGTGCGCTGTAGCATACAAGCCAAAATTACTGAGAGTGTTATCCTCCCAGTAAGGAGGATAAAGGTACCCGACAAAGGTTTATGGTGACGCATCAAGGTTGAGAGGCTTAATCGATACGAAACCACTGCGCTCAATTTAATGGTAACACTGCTCAAAAGAAAGAGTATGTAGCAATCAGAGGTATACTACGCTAATATTTCCCTGGGACAAAAAGACTTTATATAAGTTTAGTTGTACTGTATGTCATGGTTGTTGAAGGATCAACCTAAAAGCTCCTGCCTCTCAATGTGACACTTGGTTAAATATAGACGTGGAATATCATGCGTTAAAAAGGTATATCTTGGATTTTGCGTAATTACTATTGCAATTGCGCTACCGTCGATAGTGACGATAATGAAGTCCATCAAGCCATCGCTGAAAGACCAATTCTCTTACGCGTTCGTTCTGTGTGATTAGTTTAAACATATAAAAACCAATTGATGTGGTCGTTTTTTCGAAGTACAGCAAGTTGGAATTTTCTAGGTGGGTATTAAGCTCTGCCAAATTGTTCAGACTTGTCTCAGACTCACTGTGGCACTTGAAATACTGTACCCACACTGTATTTCTAGAAACAAAGTCTCTTCAAGCTTGTATTGATATCTATTTTCGACCACGTCATTGTCAACAGTGCGCTATCTTTTAAAAATACACGCACAGACGGATCAAGTTCAAACGCGATATGTCCGCCAAAATAAGGGAATGCCTATCCATCACGTTTGAAAATGACCGTCTGTGCGACTATGTTAGCGGACAAAACGACAATTTAAATAATCATCGTACAAACCATTGCATTATACCAAAGCTACGCATAGTCTTCGCCCAAGGGATCTTTGAGCTAGTACATACAATGAGTATCGATAGCATGTTAATCTTCAACTTTACGAAAAGCGGACAGGACACATCATCATTGTCATCGAGCTTTACTGTGGAGACAAAGAAACTAAAGAATCGAATGTTGTGTTTCAACATGACACTATCATTACATCAATCATTATCGCAACTCGTAGCATCAAGTCGCAATCTCTTGTGGCGACAAAAAGGTAGCTACGCGTATAAGAATTCAACATTACTATATCAGACTGTCAAATTGCGCAAGGCAGTATAAACCTGCACGATGCAACACATCTTTAGCCAAGAGCGGCATCAGTGTCCGGAGGCAACAAAGCAAAAATTACATAAGCGGGAAAGAAGTGACAACCTGCAGATGACAACTGCTCATATGAGCCAACGTCAAGTCGAGAAGTAGATCTGCTCGTGGCAACAAAAGAGTAAGCACTCATGCGACAACATTAATGCAGAAAATAGTTTGTATCGGCATTGTTATACAAATAGCTACAGCTTAATAGTTCCATTACTCGACAGCGCATAATAACAAGACTCCAGCATCCCTAAGTCAGTTTTTGCTTCTAGGCATCAAACAACTAGATGTACCTCAATAATTCAACTCAGAGCCGTCACTTACACGATCATTGATGTACATTATGCCTTTCAAATCTATCATAAGTATAATATTCACGTACAAATGATTATAAGGCTCGCTTTCTTTTTCTGCCTACGACAACCCGCCCGCTTTTAGTGAACAAGTGGCTGCTATATTGCTTCTTCGTAGAGACCTTATAAACAATGAATTCCTTGCCAAAAATATAGTTTGAAAAGACTCTGCAAAAGCATGTCCCTTCTTAAGGAAGATTTGGGAGCTACTTACTTTGAACTTGCCATCAATCCAATAGCCAACTCGACCCTTTCGCGTCCTTGTCGGCTTGAAAAGGTACACGCGATTTTTAATTCGCCCGTTTTCGGATTTGGAACGCGCAGTCGCGAATTTTTTGCTGTCGCGTGTGGTTTTTTTTCTGCTCACGCATTTATTATATTCTCGCGACTTCACCTTTCCCTCTCCCTTTTTTTTAAAAATGGACACTTCTTCAGATCTTTCCGGTACAGAAACTACTTCACGATTAGCAGCAGATTCAGCTACTGCTGCTGATAGCTTAAGAAGACTTAAAGCCATGCACTTATCCGATATGTCTGACGATGAAACGAGTAACCACGAGGACAAGGGCAACCTGAAAGACAATGCTATTAATACCCCTGAATCAACCGGTCTCAACAAGACAGTATTGAATAAAACAGCAAATCTCTCTGATTCTGACGACGATGACGATCTCGATGCACCATTTAACGGTTTCGACAATCTCAATTTGCCGGCCAGGTTAAAACGTCTTATGCGAGACACAACACTTACAAAGGACGGCATTGACGACGATAGCGATGACAGCAATGACGAAAAAGGCGATCCAATCCAAGACAATGCACTGTTTCGTACACCTTCAGCATTAAAGTCAGCAGCTATCCAAGAAATGCTAAAGACTGCACCACCCCCAGCTCCAGCTCCAGCAACTACAGAATCTTCTTCAAAAGTAAGGAGGAAGAAGACCATTGATTTCCTCGATCAACATAGCGACTATAGCAGCAGCGACGATGACCAACCCGCACACAGCACACCTAGTCGTCGCCGGCGACAGCCACAGAAGAAGCAGCAGCAAAAACCAAAGCCAAAAGCATCCGCTCGTAAAAAGAGAGCTCCCAAAAAGAGTGATGAAGGAAAGCGAGGTGAAAAAGAAGGCAACCGCAGTGCTAACGGCAGCAACGACGAGGATGATGACAGAGACAGTAGCAGCAGCAGCAGCAGTAATGATGAAGCTACATCTAGAAGTGAGAGACCGCCCAAGCGTAAAATGTCCAAAAAGGCCGAAATGTTAATGCATCAAGAAAATCAGCGTTTTGCTCGTTCAGTTTCAGCACGACTACAACCTCGAACAAATAAGCTGGTGATTGGCGGTGCTGTAGAGAAGATCAAAGGAAGAAAACTAACAGAATCCGCAGTTAAAGATGGATGTGGTCTGGCAAAGTTGACGTGAGTTCTGTAACTTGACTATCGCGGGACATGGATAGCAGAAGGGAAAAGAAGGGCTAAGAGTGATTATCATGCAGTGAGGCGAACGAACCAGCGCAACAACAGCAACCAGATCGACGACAACGAGCAATGATGGCATTTTTAGAGGATGACGATAGCGATATCGAAATTGTTGGAGGCCCATCCAAGCGTGGATACGAACTTGCATCTCCTGACAGGTTGCGCCAACCAATGCAGTTTTGGCAACAATCACCTGTACGCAAAACCATGACCCACCGCGACCTCAACAAAAAATTGGAGGAAAGGATGATGGAAGAAATGGCGTCAATGCGTAAAGAATACGAAGAAAAAGCACGTGCACGCGGCAGTTATTTAACTCCTGAAGAACGGGCAAAAAAGCAGATAGAGCTGGAAAAAGAAGCCAAGGTCATCGATCTTCAAGTAAAGCAACACTTTTTAAAAGGGAAAGCAGAAGACCGAAATCCCACCGCTACCAATAGCAGATCAGATGATATCGATGAGGAGGAAGCGCCCTTGATGTATTCTGGTGATGAAGAGGAACCGGATGACGAAGAAGTATTACTTGGATCCGATGATGATGGCGATGCTTTGAAAAAGGACCTATTAGACGATGACGACAATGACAAAGGCAACGACACTGCAATAGTAGGCCCTGAAGAAGACGAGGTGATGCAGGATCAAGATAACACAAACGCTGGTTTTGCTGAAAATGAGGGAGCAACAAACACTGGCAAGCGCAAACGAAACAACGCCATTCTTATGGATGACGAAGAAGAAAAGTCGGATGACGACGACGAAAGATCAAAGAAACTCAAGGAAGGACTTTCATTAAGTGACTTTTTGAAGGACCATCCTGCTACTAATAAAGATACCCCAACAACAACTGTAGGCTTTTTCCTCTTTTGCGTCATCAAGTGATAAACTTTCGTGTATGACATTTTCTAACGCTTAGTTTTGTACACAGAATCCATCATCATCCGAGAAGAAAAGCAAGAGCAAATATCTTGATGCTGAGGCCGAAGAATCTGAAGACGAATACTATGGTGCAGGTGGTGCTGACTTAAGTGACGACGAGCATTTAGATCGATTCGAGCAAGACGGCATGTTGGTAGATAAAACTGATGAGCATGTGGATGAAGAAGCGCTGCGAGCAACATTGAACAACCAACTTGCGGAAACGGACAAGCACATGGTTGAACGACTGTTGAAGGATATTATGAGCGGTGATTTGCGCCGACGACGGGCTGCGAAAGAAATGGGTCTCATGCTGGAAGATTTCGATATCTACGACGATAACGACAATGACCTTGTTGCATTGAGATTAGCTGCTGCTGAACGACGTCGCAAGCTATTGGAAGAAAGTGGGGATGGATTGGAGTTACTAGGTACATACCTTTAAATGCTTGATACTTTGTACAATTTTTTTTTACAGACTAACGTGAACGTTAATTACAGCTAAGGATCCAAAGACACGAGCATTCGCACAAGCCGGTCAGCCCTTACCCGAGACAAATGATGCTTGTGGCTTGAGCGATATAGAGGAAGATAATGACCAAGAAAACGAGCCAGGCAGCAAGGTCAGCATGATTATGGAAAGCGATGAAGAGATCGAGATACCCATTGATGATGACAACGAGGTAAGCAGTCTATCATCACTTGTAATTACTGTACTACCTACTACCTACTATGATAGTCTGCATTTACAAGTAGTTTTCCATACTCTGGCCGATTCACTAATAAATGGATACGGCCTTTACAGGATGAGCCGATTGACATTCTCGAAGAGTCAGCAACAATACACACCAACATGATCACAAGCACCATGGTGGACGAATACGAGGAAAGAATAGACATCATTGAACGAGTCCGTGACGACCCTGCTTCCAGTCCAACTGCAAGAGCCCAACGACGCAACCGGTTAAGGCACCTATTGAACGATGTCAATAGCAGCTTGGGATCGACCAGTGAAACTGGACCGCGTATGGGTTTGACTGCTGCACAGCAAACTAAGGAAAGAAAGGTAAAGAACGATAGCCTAAAAGAAATCGCCCCACAGCATAGTTGTTGCTATGTGACATATGGCATGTGCTAACAAAAAAGTGCCGTTTTCATTGAGGTATCACGAATGACGACCAAAAATGTACAATTCAATGACACGAGCCCGGTGCCAAAACGACAGCCCAGACTATTGAGTGTGTTAAAGAACAAATAGTTAATAAGAACAATAATAACTGCTGGGTTTCTTTTTTCTTCTTATTTCTATGCTTTAATATACTCGCTTCTTCTTTGGTCATAAACGTGAAATTCCTAACGCATGTGGTAACCTGAAGTGACAATTTAGTATCCTGTTTTATTTTTGGAAGCTTTCCAATAACGTGAATCTTTGGTGCCTTGTTTTGTGTGCGGAATAGGTCGAATGCTAGTAATCGTGGTGACTCGAGCCAATCGAGATCCGACAATAACAATAGCTATGTCTTTGAGCAACAAAATGATGTTCGCATGAATGAACTCGGCTCAAAATTGTCAGCATTGAAAAACGTAAGTTTGTCTGTTCTAGCAACTGCATCACACCCTTGCTTTCGATTAAGTTAAAGCTTAAATATGATGCGCTTCTGATTATAGATAACCATTGATATGCATCAAGATGTGAACGATCAAGACAGGCTTGTTGATGAGTCGGTAAGAGTGCCCACTTTCAAATAATGATACCACTAATGACACGTGGCGTATAACAACACTCCTTCTTCTCCCTTCTTGCTCATATCTATCGTACGTATTATTAGAATAGTGCATTCGGCGGACTCGGACAAACACTTCGACAGTCATATGGACGCATGAATCGCATGGCATCGACACGGCACAAACGACAATTATGCTACTATGTTGCAGTTGCAGTAATACTGTTTTTCGTTATCTATTGGGGCTCAGGAATATTGGGACGGATATCATGGTCGACCCCCGAAGAACAGATGGACCAAGGACAAAAAGTAGGAGAAGTGGAGCAAGATATTTAGAGAAAAAACCAAAAAGAGTGCTACTTGTGCCGAAAACTACGCCGTAATCATACCATACACAACAAGCAACAAGAACAACAAGGACAGACAGCAGAAGCAATTAAAAAGAATTAGGAAGGGCTTGAAACCAGGAGATGATTATAGAAAGAAGGGACAGGAGAAGTGTTCGTATCTGCAGCATGTCTTTTTTACGAGCTTTCTTACTATTGTTGTAAGCTCAAAAAAAAAGGATAAAATTACTCTTCCCTTGCTCATGTATTACTACAACATATTGAAATAAGAAACGCGACGCATATTAGCTTACATTGAAGGATTTTGATAATATGAATGTATATTCTAGGTGCTACACGACTGTACATGGATCCGTTATCATACTGTTGCAACTTCAAAGTATTTTATTGTTCAAACCACGGAGACTAGTGCACAAAGTTATGATTAGTACCGAACACATAGATTATGATTTTCTGGAGCATAAAAAGAAGGGTAAAGGAATACACGATGTACGTTTTAAAGTTTGTGAGTATGTAGTTTTTGAAGACGGGGGAGTTGGGGGTAGGGAGTGATTGTAAAAAGAAAGCACAGACATGTGCTTCACTGTAAGAATATAGTATATGTGTAGCTTGAAAAGAGAAAGAACAAACCATTATGATCTTCAGGGTAAATTAGCACTACGTATACTCGTGTGTTGGAGATGAAAATCATCTCAGCAGAAGCAACAACAGTAGCGTAGTCAACATGGAATGTATACAACATGGTATGTATGATAGCTGCTGCCCAGAGAATGTCTCCTATAAGGATTCTTGAGGTTTTCATCCCATGTTTAGGCTTTATCCATTCCACATTAGTTTGAGCAAGGGCAGAGATAAAAACGAGAGCAAACACGCATTGCCAGGATGGCCTTGAACTTTGGTGCGAAGACCTGCAACAAGCATCAGAAGAAACAGCAAGAACGACAGAGCATATGAATAGACAATAAAAGTGTATGTATCGCCTCCTTTTACTATATATTTCTTATCGCTTATCGTTATTTTTCTGGCCTCCTGTACTTGCTGCTCTATCGTTCTTTTTTTCTGTCGTACGTGTCTCTTTGTCGTGATAAGTGGTTTGGCATTTGTGAATTGTTATAGGGTGGCTATCATTTATGCAGGAATTATTGAGATACATCTAGAACATGGAAATGTAGCTCTTGCAGTTATAGCTGTGTAAGATGCAAAGGGTGGCGTCTGGAGTCTGTGACGAGTCTAAAAGTCTGTAAGTAGCATATACAGATTTGTGGACATGATGCGACGAGTACGTAATGATTATCATCTTTAGTATTGTTGTCGCAGTATATATATCTATCACATACTGTAGCCAAATGGCGTCAGCATGATTGGTAGATGATGCTCAGTGATAATGAGAATGCACCAGAACGTTATTAGAAAAGGAGTTGGTTTGTAGGAATTCTTCTAGTTTCTTCTGGTATTTGATATAGTGAAATCCGGCAGATAAAGTAAAATTAAATATGATCTATCAAAGCATGTTCTTCTATTGTCGATAAATGAGCTTCCCTTATCTTAAGTATGTATAGAAAGCAATAGTATTATATCACTGTACTCATGTATGTCCTCTTTTTGCTACCACTAGTTGTTATTTGTCCTTATGATAAGCTTTCTGCTCCCATAAGAAAAAAAACGGGATATATGGATGTCAGCATTATATCTCTTCTCTCCTTGTGTCAACAGGAAACAGAAATTTGAGGACACCGAACAGGACTTGTCATCCGTACAGCATCATATGTATACATCCTTCATAGTAGCACCAAGTGGTGGCACCACAATTGGCATCAAAGCAGACGTTTCTTATCAGTTATTACCAGTTATATCGTGCTTATGCTTGATATAAATTTATGTCACTTTCTCTTGACTTGCTTTCTCCCTTTTTTATGTTTCTCGGTTTTCTAATGTTTCTATGCGCACGCACTTCTTAGGGACTTTTGATTATTGTCTGATGTTGTTCTTGCTGTATCTGATGTTGCTATTTACTGCTGTTTCCAAAACCAATGAGCATGCAGCACTTTTATAACTGATATATTTGCAGCATGGATAAACGCTAAAAGATCATTTTTTATCGCATCAACTAAATAGAAAAGCTGTTAGTTCTTGTTCTGTGTGCATAAGCCTATTCGATGACTCAGCAGCGACTCATTTTCACTGAAACTTTTTTAGCGGAAACGCTTTAACAGCTCCCCAAACCTCATATATGCTATCCAATAACCGTAATATCTTCGTTCTATGGAATATCGCAATCATTACTGCCTAGTATAGTCCATTTTTAATGGTTCCATAATAGCCAGTTCTGTTTTGACAAGTTACTTTGGTTTTCACGACTTCAATATCATGGCAACATATGCTTTTTATGGGCTAAAGCACCACACTAAAAAATGGTTACCATGGCGACTGATATTTTTAAGGTTTAATTCGAAAAACATAATGCATTATTATAACGACTTATTGGGTATGTTTTAAAATTAATTAAAAAAACAGAAACCAGGACTGGGTTGCACAGGATGATCTACTTACATCCTGCCGAACGCTTTTAGCTTTTCGTTCATTCAAACTCTTAGTATGGGATTGTGGTTAATATAATATCGTCATCTCGAATCTTTTGCAGTGAACTAATGTAGCTAATGGTTACACCAATGACAGAATTCGCACATGTACTTGTTAACACAGACAAGCAAAGTTTGTTCTCTAATGCTCCCTGAACCTTTTTTTAAAGGAGAAACTGTGTGTATGTGCATGTCAATTATTGTGATAAGTTTTTATTAATAAAAAGCATAGAATGTATGTCCGTGTATGCATGTTACGCCTTCCAAATACTTCTCTTTTTCTCTTTAAAGTTTTTACCGAATAGTCGGTTTACTTGCACCAAACAAACTTATTGGTTTCCGCGGGTTTGGGATCGAGGTTAATCCAATAGAGAATTCATATCACATAAAATTACCAATCTACAAGAACTATATCGAGTGCGAAAGCTTTTATAAAAGCATCAATACAACAAGAGAGGTATTATTAACAACAACACAACAGATTGACCCTCAAGAATAGGATAATAGAAGACGAGGGGCGGCCGGATGTTATTTTTGTACAGTTTTCGTGTATTCCTGCTTTGATAAAAAACGACTCCGTTTTGATCTCAAAAAAGCATTTTTCTTTCAAAATCGTGCCTGGTGCCTTCTCCAAAAATGTGTGTTTTACTTTTCTCTTTATTTCTCTCGCCCTCCAGCCGAAGAAGAACAACCCTAGTTCTTGGTGTGAACATCATATGATGAGGCGAGGTGGACACCTATATGAGGAAATTTGCCAAGGAGAAACAAAGCCAGCTCCCTCTTCCTTTTATTTGAAAGAGGGCTTTTGGAGGAGGGTGAAAATTCGACTTATAATGTATACCTTTGCTAAACACGAGAAAAAAGAAAGAGGGAAAGTTGCGCGCACAGAGAATTTCTTTTTTTTTAATCAACATACACACTCTTAATTATTGATCCACCCCATCCATCATATCGTCCTCACCCTTTTTTACGGGAAGATAGTCCCAGGAGCAGCCCCAGGAGCAGCTCGTTAAACCTTACATGGTGTACATACACACGTATAAGATTCTATCGGAGAAGTGTCATGCAGACTGACATTTGTGAAAAAGACAAGAGATACATAGAACAGCCGGAAGTACGCTTAGTACTGCTAGTAGGAAGTTAATGTACACCCGTGTTTTTCGTATTTTTGATCCGACGATGACGATGATTGCATACTGCATCATACTCACTCTACTGTGAATGAATAAGTCGGATAGTTAGTATCATTTGAATATCAAGTGCTAAAAAGCCTAGTTAATTGTTTGCACTTTAATTGGCTACGTTTAATTTGGGTCTTTCCGCAACGTGGACAACGATAACGAAACAAGAACTCTGTTATCGTGCCTTCTCTCTAATGTCGCTTTCAAAAGGAGATAGAGCGTGTACGGAAGCCCGCTCAAGTCGCGTACAAAGGGGATCGCACTGCAGCCGAGATAGAGTGTCTCCGTTAAAATGACCCCAAGGATGCATTCAACAAGTGGAAAATGAGAAACTCGATTTAGCGACGGGCTGAGGTGGGGGAGGGGACGGTGAATATCGATGATTCGAATACAAAAAAGGCGGTTCTGTACGACAAGGGATAGTTGTACAAAGTTTAACGGACTTTCTTTATCGTTTTGAACGAATATGAAGCTTGTTTAATGTTGATTGTTTGTGTGATATTGGCGTTGTTGCTGTTTGTGGTCCGTCGTTCGTCGTCGGCATTACACATTTGCCAGCTTATTACTTTGTGTTCCGCTATCAACTTTTTTTGCAGAAAATGTACAAAACCTTGTTTTTTCTTCTTCTTGGTATATGACCACGATCGCTGTTTCTGTCGCTGTAGCTTTTAGGTCAATGAAAAACAAGCCGTGTTGTTCTCTCGGTAAGTGGTATACAGAATGTAAGGAGCAGTGGGGTTTCAAGGGACAAAGCCATAATATGCCCGGAGAGAGAGAAAGAGAATGCAGCACAGCAGGCAGGAGGATTTCGTGGAAAGAATTTTGGGGGAGAGAGGGGAGGGGAGGGTGGGGTGGGAGGACCGCAGCGAGGAGGAGGAGGAGGAGCAGGCTAAAATACTACTATAGCTGAGGTCATAGGGTGGTTGATGTCTGTCTGCGTGCTGCTGTTGTGCGAAGGGCCACACAAGGCGGAGAGGTAAAAACTGGCGCAAGCTCTGGGCATTTAAAAAGCGGTGCTCGTCTTGTGTGCTACCTTCCTTTTTCCCATCCACTACCCTTTCCAATCCTTTTTGTTTATTTGATACACGTACGCAGCCGTCAGAAACTGGCCCGACGTCCCCTCTCTTTCTCTTTTCTTTCTTCAAACACTATTACACTCTTACTACTAGGTTGCATATACGATATCCTCCACTATATTATATTACGTTTATTCAACCATCTGTATATACATCACTCTTACTATCCTACTTACAATTTGCGTGTACATTCCTCCCAATAACACAGACAGACCGACTACAACGTGTCAATCCATTCCCATCTTCTTCTAATCCTTTCTTAAACCCAAAGACACACACACTATCTCTCGCAACTTACCTCACTTGACGACAATCAAGCCCTATTTTATCTCTCGTCCCTTGCTATTTCCATACGATTGACTGAATCCAATGGCTTCCGCTACAACTTTGAATACAACGTTGCCCATACAGCAACAGCAAAAGCGCTCAGGCAAAAGCCAGCAGCAGCAACATAAAGAAGAAATTTACAAGATGCGTTACAAACAACAGCAGGCAAGTATCTAAAAAAAGACATTCCTTCCACCCCCACCCCTCTTGGCTTCTGTGGAGCGCGTGCCCGTACCCAGAAATAAAACAAGAGAGCAGGGCTGCCCAATTTAGTGCGGCCTTGTCGGGATCTTGTTGAAAGGGAAATCATGCAACCCTAGAAGTGGGCCGTTTTTGGGGGTCGTCACGCGCTCGGCAAGAAAAATCTTCCACATAGTACACACACTCAACGCACTTGTTACGTACACATCCACTCCTAACATTTTGCTTTGCCTCCTGTAACTAATTTGCTATTTCCTCTCTTTCTTTTTCTCTCTTTGCTCTTATCTGGATTGGGTAAATATAGCCTGTGCATGATTCCTCGGCTTGGGCGTACCCGCAGCAGCAAGCCTATCCAGCCGACTGGTCTCTTTACCATCAGCAATATGCCGCAGCCGCCGCAAATGGTTCCTACTACTACGTACCTTCTTATTATCAATATTATCCTAATGCACCTCAACAACAACAACAACAACAACAGCAAATCGCTTATCCGCAACACCAGCAGCCACAACGGCCTTCATCGCGTGCACGGAATAGCCCTTCACCGATGCAAGTTCAAAAATCAACCTCTACACCTGCTCCTTCTTCATCGTCTTCTCCTCGCTCTTCCAAAAGTCAGCATAGACCATCCTTAAAGCAATATCAGCAGCAACATCAGCAGCAGCAGCAGCAACGACCGTCAACTCGACGTAGCCCTGATGACCGACCACGATCTGCTGTGCCACGCAACAGCCCAATGCCATTAGCCATGATGCATGATGCTCGATCACCGCGACCTTCATCGTCGTCTTCCTCAACGACATCGTCTGTTACTGGAGCATCGTCCGATTTTTCATCGGGCCGTCGATCATCCGTCACATCAGTGTCATCGACCGTCTCTATGCGCTCAGAAATGTCCGTCAGCTCCAAGGTCTCGCTGTCGAAACGCCTGCGCAAGGTATTTAGCGTCAGTAGTTTAAGAGGAGGAAAGCAGGACGACTGTGATACCGGATCTATAGTCTCTGGCCGTGCATCACTATATGGGCGCAATGGCTCCAACACATCGCTCAACAGCAGCACTTTTGACGATACCAGCTCAATTGTTTCCAATGCGACAACCCAAAGCAATGTTACAAACAAGAGCAGCACTTCCAACAACAGCTGTGGAGCAGCACCTAGCCGCTCAAAATCATTCCGCCGACGATCAATTGCATCCTTGTCAAATTTGTTTCACAAAAACAGTACTGGCAGCAGCACTGTACCAACAGTGCTTGAGGTGGAAGAGGACGACAACGATGAAGAAGCATCAGTACAAGAAAACACCAATCACAGTCGTCGTTGTGGACTGCCGCCTTCGATAGACAACAGCAATCATAATGATAGCAACAATAATACCGCAGAATCAGTAGTAGAAGGCCAGCAACAGCAACAGCGTTACGGCTTGCCGACATATGGCTCGCCCAAATTGCGACCGACTTCTTCGTCCTCGAGTGTTGCTACGACGGAAATTACCTCGTGCAGTAATAAATCGTCCACCAGGAGAAGAATTCAGTTCTGTCCTACCATACAAGTGCATGAGACGTTCGGCTCATCCGAGTATGATCGACGCAGCGATACAGCCGCTACTTGCCAAAAGATCACTCAAATGATGGCAATGAAGATCAAACAGGAGTTGAACGAATATAAACTGTCCGAGATGCAGATCCACGCGGATAGTCGCAAATACACTCACTTCTTCTTGTAAAAGCTAGCTTCTTAATACCTCTTCTATCTCTTTGTTTTCCATCTCACCCTTCAACTATTACTACTGCTACATAACTCTAGTACATCCCCCACATATGACTCTGTCCGCGTTCTCTTTGTTTTCCTTTGCTTTCTTTAATTTACCCCTTCGTTTTCCTTTTTCTTCGGACCCATCCACACCCACCCTCACACACACAAACTCACTTACGCATTCATCATTTTTCAAAAAGAAAGAAAAAAGGGATAATTGTTATTCCACTTGTACAAAAGAGCAATTATTTTTGTGAGGTTATCAACCAAGATCATTTACAGTTTACTGCACATTCATTGATGGGTTCGTTTGTGTATTACAGTATGTGCACTCCTCATAAAACCGCACTCCAATCCTAAAGGAGGAACGCGCATCTTTTTTTTTGTGTGGAAATTTGAAGCTATTACATACACAACTGCAAATGACGCAAAGATGAGATTTGCGTGTGTATTGGGGAGGTGGGGTATATTTAGCCGTTTTCAGTGGCGCGCACAGGCATACAAAGGATCATCCCACATGCAGCACTTATGTATACCCGGGGCATTTATCGCTCTCTTCTCTTTTTCTTTCATACGCCAGATTTGAGTGCTTTGGGCGTTTTATATGTAGAGCATATACGAAAGCGCTTCTATCACTTAACTTTATAGTATAGTTAAGTGTCACCGGGAGTACTATCGTCCGTGCTTTTGTTGAGGTGTTGCTCCTCTCTGTTCTGTGGTTTTTTAGAGATTCGTACAACCTGATGGTACTGATGTACAAGCAGTAGTGAAGTTATATTATGTAGTATCTAGAGAGCAGCACTCATAGATCGATGAAGGTATATGTATGTACTGTACTGCTGTGTACACATTCATCTCGTTCGCTACTATTATACGAACACATCATTTGAAATACGTACCACAGCATACCGTTCATGAAGAAAGAAAGGCGCTAAAAGCATTCGATTTCAAAAAAAAATCATGGGTATGGACTATTCGAATTCGTAAGGAGGGCAGACACCCTACTACAATGTTAGCCATCAATTCCATTGTTTTCCGTGCCAATACATAGTAGTAGTAATGGCGGGTACGTAATCTTTCATCACACTCGCTATAGAATCTACGTTCTTCTCTTTTGGCCAATATTTATTTATAGATAATTACTGTAAAGAGGGTTCGCTGGTTTGCTACTACAAAGAGAAATAAGTGCAGAGGTCGAATGCCCATAGCACCCAAAAAAATGGCTGGGAGCCTGATAGGCTTTGAGGTGTTATCCTAATCATACGTTTGAGCCTAGAATATCTTAATCTTTCACTACTGTAGTAATGAAGTAATATTAGGCTCAGCTTCTTAAATGATACATAACCATACCCACAACAGGAGAAGTTTAGACATCAATACGAACTGTTTGTTGCAGTATTGCAGCAGGTACGTAATCGGCAAGCTTTATAAAAACAATACTGTGTGACGAACAAGTCAAAGACAGTAGCCTCCTCGGATAAAATGTTTTGTTAAGGTCTTGAAACGCCCTTTTCTCAGTTCATCGTTTTTTTTATTGTTGCTGTTGCCGACACCGTGTATTGATATACTGTATAGCGCTGTTTGCTGCAACACGTCATACTGCATAGTATATTATCACCACACGTTCCATTATAAAGAAGCATCGGCAAGCAAAAACTGATTGAACTTCACTGACAATGTATGTATGACTTGGTCTTCTGTATTTACCTAGTAAAACCAACATCCGTCTGCATATGCAGTAAACAACAAAAAACGTACGACTAGCTGTGCTGCTGTTGTAATGATACATCGTCAATAAAAATAACATTACAAGACATGCATACCTATTATTTTCGGAGGCTCATCAGCAGTAGAGGAAGAAGAAGAAAGTACTTCTCGTTCACATGATAGACCTTTATTTATGTTTGCATTATGTGGAAAGCTGAATCTAACCTGCTTACTCTGATGCCGCCCCTCATGGCGTTTTTATTTATGCATAACTTTTTACTCATTCATACTCGTCATTTTTCTCCATTACATACTAGTAAACGTTACGCCACTATACAACCGGAAGCTTTGTCTACTGATCGATTTACGGTTTTAAACGGGCTGCTGCTGGTGGTCTTTGGACGATGAGCCGAATCGTTAGATGACGTTTACACTCTAAAGCCTATATTTATTGTAAGGCTAATGACAATACGCTTATAGCATTATTGTCACTTCCTTGCGGTGCGATGTTTAGAAAGGAAAAATACATAGTACGAGGTGGTGCTTTAACTGAAAAAACCCCTTCTAGAGAGGGAAAAGGTCAAGCCGGATTAAGATGTTTGTGAGGAGAGGTAACGAAGTAAAAAAATAAGGAAAGGAAGAGAAGAGCTGTCTATAGACGCTCTGAATGTAGCGAGTGATGTGAAGATGCTGATGATCACATTGCCCAGGTCTAGCGCTTCCTCGGAAAGTGGTAGATTGTTCATGATGTAGTCGAGGGTATGTAGCTCGTTGTCTTGATTTGTTATTGTAGTGCCGAAGGCCGTGTACAGCTACTGGAGAAGTGGTGTCAGGGAAGGGCAGCTGGTGATGACGTTTATACTGGAGCACAACACTACAGCACTTGAGTTCATCTGCATGGCCAAAAACCTGTCTGTGCACATGACATCGGAAATGCACCAAAAAAAAGGGTACAATCATGTCTGTATCAGTGATTCTGCAGCATCAGCCTTCGTGTTGCTTTGCTGCACAAGTGAAACGAGTGCCACCGCAAATGTTCTTGTTACTAGATTAGGATAGACCAATATAACCCTTACCCATTTATAAAACAGTAGATGCACCTTTTAATTACCAATACATATAATTGGTGCGTGCTCTAACCTTGTTTTGAATTCTATGTGACAACTGCCATTTTTAAGTGGTAGAGGAAGAACGACATTGAATCAATGTTTATTTTGCATTATAGAATGAATAACACTTCTAGCTAGCAATTTAATGATCGACGACACAACAGACTAGTTATTCGAATGTGATATAAAGAGTGTCTCGTTAAGATGTATGTATACAAATTGAAAAATTTGGTTAATTGTGTTAGTAATGGTCCTGCAGGGGCCGATGCAAAATAAAAGAAGAAAAGGTTTTGCTAAAACGTTCTAAGTGTACCCTTGAAAAGCATAATGCTTGAATGACACGGAGCAGAACGTTTCCTTTCTTCGTTTCGTGTGACGTAGAGTGTATTCGTCTTATCAATGAATGGCCTTGCCTCAACATTACTTGCCTTCGGCACCAGCAAATATATATGTAAAATGGGCTATATCCATCAGATCACTCGTTAAGCTGCCGTTCTATCATCGATGGTGATCAAGCAAAGGTTTTTTTGTGCAGATCTCCTTGACTTGTACTATTATGTATTGTTCCCTGATATTTTAAATGGAATAATATCCTTGGACTAGAAAAACACAATTTTATTATAATCCCTGTATGTTTTGTTGGTTCAGACAATTGCTAAGAGTCGTGTATGGACAAGATGTCTTCAAACCTAAAAACCAATCTGTGGGTTCAAGGGTTTGCACAACAAGGCTGCTATAGCTGAAATATGACATGCCTTTATTGGATGACAGTGTGGCAGCAGTGCTACTAACAGTGGTATGGCAAGTAAGACTAGTATGTATGTGAGGAATGGACGGCATAAGGATGTATACCGAGGAGTCCGAATCCCCGGTAACCTTCTAATACATTTCCGCTAGCGATCAATAAGTTTACTATTATTTCGTCTAAAATAGCATTGTAGATCATACTATGTAATAAACAGCTTGAGGAGGTGCCACCAGAGAAAATTTTGCTGGTCACTAGACCGAGGAAGTACAGCAGCTTGATTTGGTAGCCTTTTTCTCATGTCAAATAAACAAACAATCCAATACATTTAGTAAGATCCGTGCTGCACTCACTGCTGTTGACGGTCCACTATGTATACTATCTGGATACTCATGTAGCAATATAGTGTGCAAGGGCACGCCTATCAAGGGAGAATATTGCATTAAAAGAAAGCGAAAAAAAGAGAACACGGATCTTGATTTTGATACAAGAGATGTATGGCCAGGGTATGTGTGTTAGGATCCACAGCACTGCACGAGCATTATGAGTAGAGAAGCTCGGAATATGAAGCCGCTGTTGAATGAGACAGGATAGTCAAAAGTGTAAAAAAGAAGGGGTACTGCTGCTGCTCCAGTAGTATTTCAGCATGATCAGTTTTTTTTCTCGCTCTCTAATGTCTCAACAAAAGTAAGCCCTCTTTCCTCCTCCTCCTCCACCCCCTTACGACTGTATACTTACTATTTGTTTGCCTCTCTCTCTTTCTCTCTCTTTCTCTCCTTGTTTTTTCTTCCTTTCTCTTTCTCTTTCTTTTTTATTCGTTCTTTTATGTATATTTCACTCTGGCAGTGAAATATAAAAATAGTAAAACATGGAAGCAGCTCCTCCGCCAACGGTAGAGGAATGTTGCGAATGGGTGTCTGACAATGTCACTGCTCTCGAGACCGATGACGACGTTGCCATTGAACTCGATAGTCTTTCCATTCTGGTCAACGCTCTCGACGCGCCTCTTGCCGTTATTACTCGTCTTCAAGAACGAATACAGGATTTAAAAACAACGCAGACGACTACGCTATTGAAAGATGTGGCAAGTATATCATACAGATAATGACTTAAACGGGGAAGGAGTGCGTGGAAGGGGGAGAGACAAGGGAGGCAAAAATGAAAGACATGTTGCTATTAAAGATGTGTTTGAGATGATGTCGACAACTCCAAAAAGAAAACAGTATCTCATCCACCTTGTCCACTACTACTTTTAGATCAAAAGCGCTCAGGAGATATGCAACGAATGCAGGAAATGCATCACGGCTGCACCATCGTATGTCAGCTCTTGCTTCATTGACTTTACATTGGAGTCGCCTAAAATACTGCCAGCAACGTACCCAACAAACTATGCATCCATGTGGCCGGACCAGATGGATCCGAGAGCGTACTGGTTCCGCCAGTATTTTGTGGGAAAGCCGTACATTACGCTCATCGGACGCGATACCGAAACGCTCATGTCTGTTCTCATCTCGGTCGTCAGAGAGCGTGTGGAGTCCAAATTACGATATCGTATCATTTCTCGTGGCAAGCAAGTGTGTAGTCAGTTCATTTTTTTTGCGTATTGGAAAGAATATATAAAATTGTGTGCATTTCGCTAACCAAACCGGCTCCCCTTTCCCCTTTCCGTTGTCAGATTCATAGTCTTCGTAATGTTGTCATGGAAACCGTTGCGAAGGAAACCGAATCGAGTCTCGAAGTGCACGGCCAAGGGTATCTCTTGGATGCCAATTGCCAGCGTTCAGACCAGCAACAACAACAACGCCGTGCAGCAGCAGCAACAGCAGGAGGAGGATCATCGTCGGTATCAGCAGCTTCGCAAATTCAGCAACCGCGACGACGACCGCTACGTAGTATATCATCCGCCATCATACATAGCAATAATAACAACAACAGTAGCGGCGGTAGTAACAGCAATAACAATCAGCACGCAACAACAACTATACAAAACTCGGAAACTCGGCTATTTCGTGCAGCAGTTCTGTCAATGTATCCGTATATGGACTTGCGCTTATTCCGTGAGCTGTCCGCCGAAGCAACCATCCTATCCGGCTTGGAAAAAGACATTTTACGGTTCGATGAAATGGAAATACCGAAGTTTTACAAATTTGGGGTGCTTTCTGTCAGAGACGGGCAAGCGTCCGAAGAAGAATGGTTTGCCAATTCGAACTTGTCGGAGCCGCTGGAACGGTTTTTAAATATCATAGGCACGCCGGTGGAGCTAGAAGGATACAAAGGATATACAGCTGGACTGGATACTAAATGTAAGGTCTCTTCTCTTTATTTTATAATATATGATAGTTTCCTCTTTCAGAGAGAGCTAGAGGGGAAAAGGTGCCTCAAGTTGGAAAAATAAGATAATTCGACTCTAATCATTCATAATAAAAACGTATTAGCTGGAGAATCTGGAAAATTCTCTTTTGCAGCGTCGTGGCGTGATTATGAAGTCATGTTCCATGTTGCTCCTCTCATGCCGTGCAGAGAAAACGATAAACAGCAAGTGCATCGAAAACGCTACATTGGCAATGGTAATATACTCTTTTTTTCATCTGTTGGAACGATGCTTTTAACCGCGTGTCTTGATGAATTTAGATATTGTGTGCATTGTGTTTGTGGAAGGGGACGAGTGCCACTTTGACCCAGACGCGATCCGATCGCAATTCCTCCACGTCTATGTCGTGGTACATCCGGAAGTGGTTGACGGGAAAGAAGCATGGCGAATACAGGTGATCAACAAGAAGAACGTGTCTGAATGCTCCCCATTATTACCAAGCCCATCATTGATTTTTGACCAAGACGAGCTACGAGGTTTCCTTATGCTTAAAAGTAATTGAAACGCGGAGAGATAGAAGAATTTTAGAGAGCGTGAAAAAAGGTACCGGGATAACAGCAATCTAAAATGGATTCTCGTATCTAGTGATTAATGCCGAGAATGCCGCGCTGAAATGTGATAGCTTTGCGATACCTAACAGCAAAGCACGCGCTGGTGTTCTAAAAGCTCTGACCGAAACAGGACTAAAGTTCACAGACACAACCACACCATCGCGACATCCCCTTCACCATCATCACTCTCACCAATATCATAATCACAACCACTATCGTGATGGGAGTGACCGTATTGGTGGCGAGCGGCCCAAATCGGCTGGAGCACAGCGCATTTCACGAAACAGTATGCGAAGTCTTCGTGCAGCACTGAGCGACGGCAACAATAACAATCACCATCCGCGTGCCATGACCCCAGATGCACCACCAGTACCAGCCACATCACGATCGAGCATGCTGCGTGACTGGAAAAATTTGACGCGACGAAGGAGCAGCGGAGGGCAATCACCTATTGATTCGAGCAGCACAAGCAGTAGCCGGGGACCATCACCATTATTAACCCATCGTCCGATCCTGCTGGATGATACAGAAGGTATTGCGAACTCAATATTGAAAGCAATTGAAGGATCCCCCTTATTGGAACTGTTAGCTAATAGCTATAACAACAGCAGATAACAACTCAGTAGAAGAACATCCTCGCAGCAGCAGCAGTAACAGCAACAGCACCAACACCAACAGTAACAGTAACAGTAACAATAACAGCAATAGTAATAGTAACAGTAGCGGTCGGTTTGTACGATCCGCATCAAGTGAGCAGCAGCAGCAACAGCAACAGCAACAGCAACAACTAGCGAGTATTCGATCTAGAGCACAAAGCCTAGTGACGAGTGTGATTGGACGACGGAATAGCCAGCAACAACAAACACTTCGAGCAGCAACGACAGCAGCGGGAGGGCTGATCCGGTCCAGGACGTTCATGATGGATCATGCAGGGAAATTGATTCAAGGGGATGATCGCCACGAGAAGTTATAACAAGGTTACAAATCCGAATGTCCAGATATGGTGAAGATCGTCGTTCTGTTCTCCAATCCAGCCCATCCCATTCATATTACCGCGCGCACATACACACAAACACAGTTCCTATTCTTCAATTTTTTTCTTCCAATAATTAAACAAAATTAGTTTGCCCATTTCATTTTGAAAAGAATAAAGATAAAATATAATAATAATAAAAAAAGAAACCTTTAGTAAACTTTTTGTACAAGCATGTAAATAATAGATGTTTGAGTTTGTGTGATAGTGACAGAAGAGAAGAAGAAAAGAAGAAGAGGAAGTTCGTGATATTGCGTGAAATTGTTAAGGTGTGTGTGTGTGTGAGTGTGTGAGGGTGAGTTTGAGTGCGTGTGTGATTTATAAAAAAAGTGGGTTCGGTGGGGAAGAGAGAAAGTTCGTTGTGTTGCCGCCACACATCACAACTAGAAAGGAGAATTTCAAAATATAGTAAAAAAGAAGAATGAAGGATGAACGGGAGAGGAGAGCAAAGCAAGAGAGACTAAAAAAGAATGTAGGTTTGGGAGCACGGAAGAAGAGATGGAAGAAAGAGAGGGGATTTGTTCAAGAAGGGAATAGAGAAATACGTATATAATAGAAGAAAAGATTATGGTGTAAACAAAGAACAAGCAGAAGAGGAGCGCTTTGTCCTTGCTTTCCCTTTCAGTTTACCAAGCGTAGGGATTTCTCGGAGTATGAGTGCGTGTGTGATATATAAGATGAAAGATGCTGAAAGAAAAAGGGGTTGGGGTAAAGAAGCACTTGGTAGAAGTAGTAATAATAGTAGTAACGGCAAAAAGATGTCGTTTGCTGATGGTTTGGTGGTTGGTATTGTCTCTTTCGTTTTCCTGTGATATGCTTCCTCCGCCGTCGTCGTCCTTTATACTTTCATTCTCTCACTTTTGCTCCTCCTCTCGATATGGTGTTGCTTTTTTGTTTTTACAGTAAGCCTTCCTTGGCCAGATTTTCATGCATGATGATGTTGTTGACCGCATTCATGACGAACTTGATCTGTTTGGTTTCGGTAGCGCAGGTGAAGTGGGTGTAGATCTGTTTGGTATCTGCCCGCGTATTCAGCGCCACGAATTTGTGGAGGAGGTACTGACATGCGGCGTCGTATCGGTCGCCGCCTTTGTAGTCGTCAAAGAAGTTGGACAGCGGCGAGCGTGGCAGTTTTTCGGCAAACAAATCAATCTTGTTGAGAAAGAGGATAATTGACGTTTTGATAAACCACCGTGAGTTGCAGATCGAGTCAAAGAGCGTTAGTGATTCCTGCAGTCGGTTGACGGATGCGTCTTCAAACAGGACCTGGTCGTATTCGGAAATGGCGACGAGGAAGAGTAAGGTCGTAACATTTTCGAAACAATGAATCCACTTCTTGCGCTCCGATCGTTGGCCGCCCACATCGACCATGCGGTATGTGAGATCGCCTATGACGAACGTCGTTTCTGTGATACCTGTTGACTTTACGCGGCTTCGTAAAACGTCCTGATCGCTCGGGATGTAGTGTGGCTGGCCGATACGCAAGATTGAATCAAAGTAGCTAGTAGGTAAGAAAGATAGAAAGAGTGTGAATTCCTAGTGATAACTAATGTTTTGTATTTGTATTTGTTGTTGTTTCTCGGCTTGTACTACTTACTACCGTGCCGAGTCGTTCAACTGAAATTCATTGGCTCGGTCTACACATTCGCGTACGGCGGGGTCGTCCCACAAGGTTGCAATCGCCTCCACGAGCTCGTGTCCCAAATAGTCCACCTGAGGTGGCGCTTCCAGGACAAGTCGTCGATGGATTTCGTTTTCTGGGTTGCGAAACGCAATGCCCAGTTCGTGCATTGCCTCCACCGTGACCCGCATCGACTGGATGGTGTTGCTGAAAATCACTTCTTTGAAGCTCTCTCGCTCCTCGGGTGTGTATCCACCGTCATGGATAAGCTTCATCTGTTTGAGAATCGTCGATTTACCCGATTCACCGGCGCCTATTTATTTTTGCAGTCAATCAATCAATCCATCAATCAATCAGTCAACCACTATTCCCGTCAGTTACTTATACAATAACGAAGGACATATTCTTGTACCTAGCAGTAGCATTTTTATTTCCATCTTCATATTGGCACGATCGCGCCTAATTTGCGCTTCGATCTCCTGGTTGCGTTGCTTTTCCTCTACACGCTCAGCAGATTGACAGCAGCCCATGATGGATCGTCTTTTTTGTATTGTTGTTGTTGTTGTGTTGTTGTTTTTCGTATCTACACTATTTGTTGAGCGTGTTTTGTTGTTGTTGCTGAAAAGAAAAAAGGGTGTTGCTGGGGGTATCCTTTTTGTTGCTGTTTGGTTGCTTGGTTGTTTATACGCTCTTCGATTGCTGTGGTAACGAAAGTTGCTGCTGATGGGGTTTCAGGTATACGGTGGAAGGGAAAAGGGGAAAGAAGAGGAAAAAAGAGCAGAAAAATGGGGGTGGGTGGGGGAAAGGGAAAAGAGAGCAAAAGAGAAAAGAAGAAAGGTGGGAAAAGATACGAAGGAGACACAAATATTCGGGCCCACCAGAAGAGTTCAACCCACAGAAAGAGCGAGTACAGCTGTGGATTTGAATGATGGATGGGCAACAACTTTGATTGCGGTCAAACAGGTTTCCAACTCCATTTGGCAGGCAACACATACACAACGTAAACACACACTCTTTACTGCACTTACTCACCATGTATTACTGCAGTAGTACATGTAGCGAACAAGCTTCAGCCTTTATTCTTCAGAATACGATCCCATAAACAAATCCGTTCTCGTCTGCTCAAGCCATACCAGCTTTATCCGTTCCTTTGCCAGCTGTGCCTTGGCCATCGTCCGAATCGTCAGATTCAACTGGTCGGGGTGTACACGTTGGAAATGGGCCATTTCGTCGCTAATCATTTGATGTGATTGGACAATTTGGCTGCCCGTTCGCGCGAGTTTTTGGAGCGTCTAGTAGGAAATATCCAATAATTAAAGATTCAGTCTCCACTTGAAAAAAAAAAGTACTACTAACTGCTATACTACTGTAATGCTTCCCGATTGCCCAAGCCCCTCCCCCCAAACACAAAAAAGAAGACTTCATATATAAAGAGCCCGACATCCCATCACACATGTATCTTACCTGGACTACCTGGGTTTTTCCCTGCTCGATGTTACGACGTTGATCTTGTGTTGAAAAGACTTCATTCCACGACTTGGCACGTCGTAAGCTTTCACGCTGTTGTTCCAAACTGGCGCGGAGTTCCTGGCGTTGCGTAAGGAGGTAGAGGGGTCCCTGCAGTGCAGTCTGTGGAAAAATAAAACATGGCAAAATGTTATGAAACTCTAAACCCTATGTTCCTACCACGCTCTCTCCTTAATTATCATCATTAAACAGATATCGATGTATACCAAGATCCCGTCAGTTACATCATGCATTGTTTGAAGTGCTTGAACCAACCCTTCCCACATGGAGACCGAACTGTACTGTAAAGCAGTGTAGTATAGTATAGTATAGAGTAGTGTTTAGGACCAACATGGGTTGGGCGGCGATAAATCGAATTTGGAATGATCGGCAAGAATTTTTTTTTCGTGGACACACACAATCATCTCTCTCCCACATTAAATAGACACGCAATCATCATACACAAGAGTCACTAAAAACAATTCCATCTTACCGCTGTATCACATGTTGTCCTTGCACAGACTCTGATCGCCATCGTAGTCGTCGTTTTTGTTATTGTCGTTGTTTCTTGCAATCTCTGAGCCACATCCTGCATCATTTGTTCCAGTACTATTTCGAAATTGATAGGGTCGCTTAGCATACTTCGATATAGGCAACATAGCTATCTGTTTAGTTTAACTCGTAGATTACCTTCACGGCACCTTGTCACACGTCGACCTGCGCGCACAGCACTCAACAAACTATCTCGTAATGGTTCAATCGTGGTCTGTGCAAACGTGAAAAAGTATTCTTTGTCGTCGCTTCCGCCAAGATCGGTTTCCGATGGATACGAGTCGCATATTTTCTCAATCATCAGGTGCCTTCGGGCCAACGACGCATTAAGAATGACGTCTCTCTGTAAATTAATGGAATATCAATTATATGATAACATCTCTGTTATCAATAAGATCTAATACTTGATATACGCGTATATTATGCCTTAGTCTCTCTCTCTCTCTATCTATCTCTCTATCTCTCTCTGTGCGTGTGTGTTGTCTGTCTAATAATAGAGGGCGTTTCCTCATTGCAGCATTGCATCATCTCCCTTAGTGTTTCATCATCATTTCCATTACCTTAAGCTCAGGTGTCTGGACAAATGTCTTCACCAAGTCATGATTGCGCAACACTGAATGTTGGTAAAGGCAATCCATGAATCGATCGAGTCGACCCACTGCTTCTTCCAAAACATGCATTGGGGGTGGCTGTACGACGACGGACACAAGATGCCCTGGGTCAAAGAGATGGCGAAGCGTAGGCACGAAGGATTCGGGGAATTCATGCAGAATGTCTTTCCGGAGCAGCCTGAAATCGTCTAACCGTCGTTTTACAGTTCTTGACGACGATACTGATGGTGTTTCTGACGATGTCTATAAAAATACACATCATAGAATGTTATTTCATGAAACGCTTATTAATAACGGTGAAAAATGCTGGTGTGTATGGTACTGCACACGTCAAATATTAGACAGACAGTGCAGGTAGTTACCGCCCTTCTCCCCCCCACCCCAACGGCAGCTCGCTCCAACATTTCAATATGTGTCAGATGACCTTGCTGCTGCCGCCTAGTGCTGTTTTTGTTGGTTGCTGTTTGTGTACATTGCTGAGCAATTGAAATCTTATTACTTACAGAATTATGACGACTTTGAATAATGTAATAGATTTCTTTACTATCTATGGTGCTGGCGCGTGTGACAGCCCATCGATAATCACACCCCTCTACACCTATTTTAACCTGAAGTGCGAGGTCTATCCACAAAATAGAAAAAAGGTCATTTGTTTTGTTTTAGGCATTAATCAAGAAGGATGTCTCTTTGGCATGTTAAGCAATTTCCTTCTTGCTTCCCCCACCTCAACCCATTCCTGCTGGAGCGCGCACGCCCGATTATACCTTCATCATTTCCCGAATATACTTAGTACAATACTCTCTTACCATCCAAAAGTGCCAAGGTGGACGCATCTCGGCACGCGTGACCCGGTCTAGCCCCTCGGAAATTGAGGGAATCGATCTTTGCGCCCGCATTGAGAACTAAGCTTTGTATGAATGCTGTCTTTGTCGATCGCTGCTTGTTGTTGCTTGTCGAACCCATCACAGCTAAATGGAGTGGTGTGTTGCCATCCAGCGAATCCCGGACATTAACCAGGTCCCGAAGTGCAACAAGTATGGACTTTGAGACAAAACTACTGCTGTCGTAATTGTGGTAGTTGTTGTTGCTCTCGTTAAAAGTAGTATTCTGATCATTGTTGATGCTACTCGATCTTCTTGTTCTTCTTGAACCAATATGTAAGGCTAACAGATGAAGACACGTTCTTCCATTCGCATCGCTAGTATAGAGTCGGTGCTTCCAATGTTGTTGCTGTTGGGTGGCGATATACTGAATATATGCATCAAGCATGTGAATATGTCCCTTGGCAGCCCAGGCCAAGAGCGGTGTACGACCTTGAATATCCCGTATATCCAGTAGTGATAATAATAAACCATCGTTGTTGTTGTGTTTCTTAAGTGATAAGTAAGTCTCGAGTGCCTGAGGATCGTCACAAATATGCATAAACGTCTCTCCTTGCTTGTTTTGCAATTGCAGCATAGAGAAATGAGGTATATTGTTCATCAAATGTAAAAGTGTCGGACGTTTGTCGGAGGTGATGGCTGCTATATGGAGCGGGCCCTGGCCCAGACGATTCGTGTCCCAACCCTGCTGCTGTTGTTGGGTTATCGGTAATAAAAGGTCCACCATTTTAAGGCTAATAGTGCTACTGCTATCCCTGTTGTCTTCCTTTAAACCACATGCCAAAAGCAAAGGTGAATCTCCCTCTCTATTTCTGCTGTTGATGGCCTTTGTCCGTGTGAATGGGTCCTTGTCAAGCAGTATCCGGACAGTATCCACCGACTTTGACTTTACAGCCAACATCAATGGTGTTTCACCAGCATCGTTCATATCATTCCTGGTGCTTGGACCGACATACTCTAAAAGGTACGTCACGCTTTTCGGTTGGCCTGCAGCTGCGGCAATTAACAACGCATTGTTGCCATCACGATCACGGACTTGCTGTGCAAGCTCAAAAAGATCTTCCCGGGTGATGTTGTGAACAGCACCCTCACGGAGGCAGGTCCAGAATGAGTCGTTTCGTTCGGATATAGTGGATAGCTGGGCTCTTGATTCTAATATATATTGTAGTGCTGCTTCTAAAGTGCTCAATGCAAAACCATGTTGACCTAGAGCGAGATCCTTTTGAAATGTAAACTCCTGGAATACAGTCATAATAAGTTATTTATTGTTTGGGATCAGTTGAGCCCCCTCCTTATTCTAAAACCACAGAGTTATTTGCTAACCTTCATATAAGTAATACTCGCGACCAATTGAGGTACTCGGCTGCGAATTAGCGTGAGAACAAGTAATGACATGAGGGAATCCGTATCAACTTCGTCGTCTGCATATTGCAGATGTGCATGATTTATATGTTAAATAAGAAAGGTAGCCATCTTATTATATCAGCTATGTATATATGTGCAAGCTGTGGCGTAGAAATCAAAGAAAGTGCAAATGCCCTGACAGAGAGACTGAGAGAGAACTAACCAGATAAAACAGTGATAGTCAACATCAAGCATGCAAGTTTGTCGGCCGGCGTTCGTACCGAGCCGATCTGATGCAGCACGTCAACTGCCTTTTTCACACGCTGGCATTCGGTAGCCTTGAGGCCAACTTGAGCAAAGTCTAGATGAATCATGGACTCAAGTACACGCGACACTTCCATGTCCATCGGCAGTAGCAACTGTGTGACTCTGTAAAACACCACGTCGTAGGTCTCTTCCTGAATATAACTACATAAAAGAAAGGAAGAAAAAATTTACTCACACATTCAGCTTAGGTGATGAGCTCTCAGTAGTATAGCAGTTGTTTCTAATGTTGATGTCTCCTTTACCTCTCAAGCCAGTAATAGATCTCATCCTCATCCATATTAAAACCCTTATGATTGACGTCCAACAACATGGCCTAAATTCGCAATAGCACAATATATACAAACTTTCTGTTTCAATCTCAATGTATCATTTATTCTCATGCCGAGAAGGTAAAAGCACCATTTTTATTTGAGCTGCGAATAATAGACAAAACCAAAATAACCAAAGAAAAGGAACTTACAAATGAGTTGGCCAAGACTTCTTTCATACGATTATGGATAGATGCAATGTTATCATCCGCCAATGTAGCGTCACAAAATTGTCTTATTGACGTAGCAAGAGCCTCCTTGTCAAATAAGCGCAATAACGAATCTTGTACGTCATCTACTTTTCCTTCCCCTCCTCTGCTACTGCTGCTGCCTACATCTCCTAGAGTTCCTCCACCTCCGGCTTGTACTCCTTTTCTACTATTCTTGTCATTGTTAATGTTGGTGACGACGGCATTACTGTTGTTGTTGTTGTTGTTGTTGAATTTTCCGCTAATGCTGCTTATGCTGCTTATGCTGTTTATACTGCTACTACGACGAACGGCAATGATATTAGTAGAGGTTGATGTGCCACATGGTGTAACACTAGAATGCGGACCAAGGTACAATAAGACATTCGAAACAAAGTCGTATTGATCGTAAAGAATAGCATCGTTGTGGATGTTGCGAATAACAGATACAACTTTGCCGTTGACTGTTTTTAAATCGTTCTTGTTCTGAGAAGAACGGTCCCAGGAAAAACTAACGCTACGATTGGATCGCGGTGACGTTATGCGAGACAAGGATGTTGAGAGCGATGGTCGTGGATGTACGTCATTGGTTGTGAGGGGAACGACATGGCTCGCTTATTACGAGTATTCAAAGTTTCAAAAGGGGTGAGGTAAGGTTGTATGGCGTTGTATATTGGGTGAGAGTGCGTACGTTAGTAAAAGTGAGAGTATACCATAACAATTAGGGAAGTTTGTTTTCTCAACAACTTAGTGTGTATCATTCATCGTTAGTGTTGTCTTTATGAGCAACAGCGTACCTAAAAATTCATAGGCTCGAGGGGGTGGTGGAACGGCGTCTGCGGGTGGAAGCAAGATCAGATTCGGCTTATTTGGAGGCGCCATAAGTCGGGGCTCCTTCAGCACATCTTCAAGGAGAGGATGCGCCATTGAGAAAAAGAAGAGAGAGAGAGAGAGAGCACAAGAACAAGAAGGACCAAAATTTGAATCCAGTCGCACTCTTGTGCCACCTCCCAGCCAAAATTTCGGTCGATGCATCAACAGTGCACTGTACAATGTTAATCAGGAGAGAACATATTGGGTCAAAGTTGTAAAAGTTTAGCAGCCCATTACATTGAAGAGTGTAGCTTTAAGCTGATATACATCTTATTTTGGAATAAAATCAGTTATGAGGTAAAGATATTTTACGGGTAATACTATCAATAAGGGTCGTACGCGGGATCAGCATGACATTACCCAGCAGTTAAAAGCAATCGTGACAATCAAGACGTCTTTTAATCAAAGAGCTGTGAAAAACGATAACGATGGAATACATAAACATAAAAACTCGATCGTTAGCTGTAATATGAAATAATGGTGACAAAATGAGTCTTTTTGTTTTTTTAAAAGAGGGATAAAGTACAAAGGATGAGAAGGCTTTAACTTTGAGCTATTCAATTTTATTTTATACTGTATTTGTGATAACAGAAGAAACAGAAGTTTAGGAACCAGTCAATGGTCTCAATATCCTCACGTTGTTAAATCCGTACCGGTTTTGCAGAGCTTTGCATCATCGGCGTTTCGATTAACTTTCGAAGCGATTTGCTGTGCACTTTTGATGCGCTAATTGCTTTATATGACTTTTCATCAGTTAAAATGTACAATGCAAAAGCGTTCTTTGGGATTCGATCATGTTTATGAAGGGTATATCATTTGTTTTTCGGTGGCATTGTTCCCAGATTTTAAATCAATGAGCGTTATATCTTCATAAAACCACCTGATATTTTTGAAAAAAACTACTATGATATACTGGCATCTCGAGAAGCTCTGCCATGGTGTGACATTCTATGTTAGTCCGCGGCAGTTCTTGTCCAGCCAAGTCCGTACGGCAAAAACACCCGAGCTCAAGAAAAAGAAAAAATTGGGACAAAGCTTTTGCAAGTATACACATACTAGTGTGCGAATCATTTAGGATGTAGAGCTGAAGATCGAAGTGTGAAAGTGTGTATGTGCGGTTCATAAAAGTTATCAATATAAAATATGCCTGTTGACCGTCCTTCGCTTTAAGTAAATCAAGACGTGACTTTGAACTGGGAACATGTAGCCGGTGCTCGCAATACACCTACATTGATAGAGAGGTATATCTTGGAATGTAAAGAGCACTATTTACCGAAATGATATCGTTTGTAAGATTATATAGAATACGCGTTTAAAACCAGAAGATATAGTAGGACCATTTAATATAGGCAAATAGTGTAGCTACTGTATAGAGTTATTGATGACATGCAGATCAATGAATACTTGTTGCATTGTATAAAAGCATCGAACACTACAACCAACATCAACGGTTTTTCGCCGGTATTGTTTATGAGTCGCTCCTTGTACTTTAACTCACATTCTTAAAAGGTACGCCACGCTTTTCGGTTGGGCTGCAGCTGCAGCGGTTAGCAATGCATTGTTGCCATGACGTTAACGGACTTGCTGTGCAAGCTCAACAAGATCTTCCCGGGCGATGGTGTGGACAACACCTGTAGGGAGGGGGTCCATCATGCATTGTTTCATTCGGATATAGTGGATAGCTGGGCTCTTGATTCGACAGTGCCGCCATTAAAGTGTACAATGCGAAACTATATCAACATATAGCGAGGTCCTTTTGATATGCTGTAAAATCCTGGAATAGTCCGTATAAATGAGCTAAATTGTTTAATTACTTACATACAGGTAGTACTGGCGATCAATTGAGGTACTCAGCTTCAAAATTAATAAGAGAACATGCATTGGTAAAAAGAAAACTGCATCAGCCTTGTCATCTGCACATTGTATGTACATGACTCATATGCAAAAATAGGCAGTAATTAGCTTTTATCAGCTGGCTGTATCTATGAGTATGCTGTGGCGTAGAAGTCAAAAAGAAAATGCAAGTGCACAGACAGAGATACTGCGAGAGAACCAATCCGATAACACAGTGATCAAGCATGCAAGTTTGTCGGCCGGCGTTCCTACCGCGCCGATCTGATGCAGCGCGCCAACTGCCTTTATCACATGGCGGCAATCGGTAAACTTTGGATTAATCTGAACAAATTCATAATGAATCAGAATAAAGTACATGCGATACTTCCATGTCCATTGGCAGTAGCATTTGTATGGTTCTATAAAGCCCGCCTCATAGGATTTCTTAAATATAACTAGATGACAAACGAAGGAAAAATCACTCACAAAATCCTCAAGTTAAAAGAAGACCACGCACGTCTGAAGAGCACGTACGGTAGTCGCCTTCTCTTATTCAATTGTATAGCTTAAATAGCTTCTGATTTTATTTCTTCTATCACTGTGGATCACAGCAAGACAATAGATATCCACCTCTTCTCAATGCAGCCGAGAATTCAATAGCACCACTCTTATTGAGCTATAAAAAACAGACAAAGAAAACAAATGTGTTGGTCAAAGACTCCTTTCATACGATTACGGGTAGAGGCAATGCCATCATCCGACGATGTAGCACCACAGAACAGTCTTATGTCTTATTGACGTAGCAAGAGCCTCCATGCCACACAAGCGCAAAAATTAAGGAGTCTTGTCGGTCAGCTAGTTTTCTTTCTCCTCCTCTGTTACTACTGCTGCCCACACCTCCTACAGCTTTTTCACCTCCTTCTTGTACTCCTTGCCTGCTCGTTGTGCTATTGTTGGTGATGATGCTATTACTGTCGATTGTTGTTCTATTATGGTTGTTAGATTTGCCGCTGATGCTTTTAAGCCGCTTCTAGAAAGAGGGATAGGGATACTAGTGGAGGCTGTAGTGCCAAAGAGTGTAACAGTATAATTCGGACCAAGGTACAATATGACATATGAAACACAGTCGTGCTGATTGTAAAGAATGGAATCGTTGGAAGTATTGCGAGTAACGGACATAATTTTGCCAAAAAGTCGTTCTTTTTGCTGAGAAAAACGATCCCAAGAAAAACTAACACTACGACGGATCGCGGCGAGGTTATGCGGGACAAGGATGCGATGGTCGTGGATGGAAGTCATTAATTGTGAGGGTAACGACATTATTCGCTCAATATGAGTAATTCAGAAAGTTTGAAGGAGGTAGGTGAGGGTTAAGTTGGTACTAATACAATGGGAGAGAGCATACGTCGTATAGTGTATAGCGAAGGTGTGATCTAATGGGTACCAACAAACATCATCGCCATCAATAACATATATTGGCCAGAACGTACCTAGAAAATCATTGTTCGAGGGGTATCTGCGGGTGGAAGCAAGATAAGAGTCGGCTTCTTTGGAGGCGTCAAAGTCGGGGCTCCTTCAGCACATCTTCAAGGAGAGGATGCGCCATTGAGAAAAAGAAGAGAGAGAGAGAGAGAGCACAAGAACAAGAAGGACCAAAATTTGAATCCAGTCGCACTCTTGTGACACCTCCCACTCACTGGAACTATTTTGCAACGTTACATCTACACAGCAGCACAGGACAATCAGTAGCATCAGCATCAGCCAGCCAACTCTACATGGCAAGCTAGTGCAAAAAGTTAGGAGGGGAAACAAGAAAGAGTACTTTGCACCTCGTTTAACCGTTTTTATCTCTTTTTCCTTTCCTCTCAAACTTTCTTTTTCACCTTCCTTCTTCTTGTTTTGATTCTTTTCTTTGGCTCTTGAACCCCGCTTCATGGTGCTCGACGAAATTCACAACTAGTCGATTTCATAAAAACACATTACCGCTACTTTCTTTTGCACTGCTACCCAATAGTAGCAAGCAGAAACTAACCTCCTGCAACAACAAACAATAACGACATCGTATCATGGGAGCCTTATGCTGTAAAGAAGAAGCTGTAGATTTTAATGATGAAGGTATTATCAGTTAAGCACAAGATGCCAATCCACTCTAATATTAACCGTTCACATTATCCTCGCCACCATCACCTTTACAAACAACCAACAACAACATCGTAATTGTTACGTTGATAGTCGATCTATCTCATTTTGCTCTACTGCGCTCAGTCGGCAAAGGTGCATTTGGCAAGGTGCGAGTAGTCCAGCATAAAGGCAGCAAACGGTTATTTGCATTGAAATACATCAACAAGGCCAAATGCATACGCATGAGGGCAGTCGAAAACATTATATCTGAACGACGCTTACTCGAGCTTATCCACCACGACTTTGTCGTCAACTTGCGTTATGCATTCCAAGACGACGAAAATCTTTTCATGGTGATCGACTTGATGCTGGGTGGAGATCTCCGTTTTCATCTCGATAGGATGGGCCCTTTCCCTGAGGACTATGTTCGTTTCTATGCTGCCGAAATTGCGCTTGCACTACGATATCTGCATCGCAAACATATTGTGCACAGGTACGATTACTGACGACGATGGCGACGAAACGAGCAGATGTTGCGTCTTGCTTAAAAAAAGTTAAAGTTACCTAATCTCTGTGGTACAAATACATACCATATACGACACTCACTCACTGCCACAAAATACATTAACGAATGATAGAGATCTGAAGCCCGATAACATTTTATTGAACGAACACGGTCATGCGCATTTGACAGATTTTAATATCGCTGTACGCTTCTCCAACGAAAAGCCGCTGACATCGATTGCTGGGTCGATGGCGTATATGGCCCCCGAAATTTTGATGAAACGCGGCTACTCAGCTTCGGTAGACTGGTGGTCGCTGGGTGTTGTATGTTATGAATTGCTGGTCGGCAAGGTAACCATTTTTTTTTCAGGAGTGCATAGAGGGAAGAATTGACTTCATAGTTGTTTTGTTGATGACAGCCAGATCGAAGTGGAAGGGGGATTTGCTTAAGAGAGAGGGAATTGAATATGGCGGACTTCGGTGTAGTGCGTGCCTTAACTTGTTTCTTTTTTCCAATCCAGAGACCGTTCCGCGCCAAGTCCAACGAAGCCTTACAGCAAGCCATTATGCATGATGCAATCGAGTTTCCCGACGACGCCGTACTATCATCAGATGCCAAGGATTTCGTACATGGATTGATGACACGCGACATATCTCACCGGCTCGGCTATACTTCCAATGGATTCCGCCGCTTACAAGCACATCCATGGTTCAAGGACTATGAGTGGGATAAACTTGAAGCAAAACAGGCAAGCCCACCCTTTGTACCTGATGTAAGCCTAAACCGTATATTAGAAGGGGGGAAAGAGGGATTAGTACGGCGGTAAAAGAAAGTACTTGTTTAACTGCTGGCTGCTGCTACTGCTGCTTTGCTGTTACAATGTACTGGGTTTACTGTATTCGTCTGTTGGCCTTCTTTTTTGTGAGAAAGTAGTAAAGTAGTACAAAAAAGTTGCTTCTATCTTACACAGGGCATATATTACTTCCAATTCTCTTTGAACAACATCAGGATAAACGAGCCAACTTTGATCCTACCCACGAGCTTGAGGAGATATTGCTTGAAGACAACCCCTTAAAGGCAAAAAAGCGGGCACCCAAACGTAGTGGATCCAACACCAACATCAAGAGCCAACAATCCAATGACTTGTTACCTGAAGCAAGTCCGGAACAGCAGATCATGGAAGATAAATTCTTACCATTTGACTATACGAAGAAACCTGATTCTTCACCGTCTATCGACAAGAGAAAACCTAGCAATGCCTTGCAAGAAAAATGCGAAGCACCATTAGCAGCTGGTCAGCAACATGATGAGGTTAGTGATAGCAATAGCAGTTAGCTGAACGGTGGATGCCGTAGCATAGACATCAATTCTGTGCACTCATTGTCACCATCATTCACTCAAAACGTAACGTTGCACTACGCTAACATGTATAACTCTCACACACACATATAACTCACAGAAGTACACTTCTATATCTGGCTCTAGTCCGAACGCGACATCGTCCATTGATGATGCCCATAGTGAGCGCGTGTTGATACCATCCAGCAGCAGCAACAACAAGGATAATAATCCCAGAATGACACTGGGCACATCTTCCTCGTTGCCGCCACCCTCATCTGCCCCTCCCCCTCTGCCTTCCTCATTGCCACCTACGCCTCGTTAAAACAGCCCATATAATTTCTGCGTGTCTCTCTGTCAATCTCTCTCCCTTTCGCTCTACTCATCATCCCTCCACCTTTTTGATAGTTCTTCATTTTAATTTCCTTATTTCAATTATTACTGTGTTCCCTTTTTCATAACCTTCTTCATGTATTTATTTGCATTTGAACATCATTTCACAACCGAGATATACTAATCTTTCGCCTTTGGAAAGTATAATAAGCGAGCTACCTTGTTTTTTTTTCCTTCAAAAGGAATGCATATATTTTACAGCTTTTTTTTCATGAAGTGTTGTTACTGCTTATTTTTCAAGCTATGTCATTAAACTATTCAAGGCTTTATCCTTCGGCCATGGTGCCCATACTATCATTACAATTAGCGTTTTATTGTTATTGCATCTTGTTTACGCTTTATTATAAAATTACACATCAAGCTGATGTGTATTGCAGTACTCCACGAAGAGAAAAAAACGTGTCAAAAGAAGAAATGATTTCTGAATAGTAAATGTGTGTACAGATATAGTCAATATTTCTCTAAAGGCACAACATCCCGACAACAATGATGCTCGAAGAGAAGAGATACGGAGTAGTTATTAGGTACAGAGAGGTATAAATAGCTAGTACTGGAGTGTATATAGGCTTTCTCGTTGGTCGCTAATCTTAAGATCTACAGAATTTTCTAATGTGCATATCTAAATTTAAGGTGTTATTAGAAAGATAAAATATAGAAAGGCTTGCTATTGGTAATGTAAGGGAGCAGCTTTCAAATAAAAATACATTATGCGAATAAGATAGTGACATAAATTTTCACCTAGTTCTTTTCTACTACCCTGAATAGCAGCCTGGATTTCTTCTACAGACATAGTATCATAGAGTGTTTCTTTTTGATAAAGTAGAAGACGTACTTGAATCTCTTGCTTCATCAATTCCAAACAAATTGAATGGCCTTGGCATAACGGGGAGCATCATCTGATTCATATATGATGCTTGACCGGATATTACCTTTGTATAATCATAAATCAAAACCATGTTGCTTGATTGATTCTGTTTCTCTACTGCACTACTGCATTATGCCAAAGAAAGAACTTACACCACTCAAGTTGCCAATAGACGTAATAGCAGCAATGTCAACATTGTCGCGTATCTCGCTACCTTAGTTGTTTCCAAACCATGTGATAAGAATCGGAACGATGGCACATGCTCCCGTTGTACTGATGACGGCGCCAGCATAAAGAATATTGGATAGCCTATTCCGTTATCGAAGAAAGTCGCCGAGCACGCAAAGAGCTGCGGCAGTAGCCACATGAAGACCACGTTCGAATGTTTTACCAGCGTGGTAACTGATGCTAATGCATCATATGAAAGCTATGTTTTTGGTTTTTAGAAACATAGATAAAATATAGCGAGTACCTCTCTTTTGTCCCACCACATCTCACTTTGGAAAGAACTTACCACAAACCCAAACAGGAACAGACATAAGCTGTGCCAAAACTTCAGTATAACCCATACCATTGACGATACTGGGCATAGACATACTGAGCGAGCAGGGAGGAGATGGTGCACAGCAGATATAAACTATAGAATAGAATCAGGTTTTTTTTCCCAATCAAAAAGAACCGAAACAACTTGTCGCCAGGAGAAATGCGTATCGGTAGCTACGTTTCTTGTTGGTGAAGATAATGTTTCGCCGACGATTTGCCAAAACTGTCTTTGGAAATCATAGATTTTTATCAATGCGCGTAAAACACTGAATATGTCGTACTTTCATAATATATAATTGGAAAGCCATCACCACTGCTGGGCGTAAGTTCGCAGAGAAGATGGGCTACTTCCAAGGAAACCTTCAAAGCATCGAATGGCTGGCAAGACCGCCGAAACAAAAGATATGCTATTAGCTAATTTCTAATTCATGAAGAGTTTGGGACCATGGAAACAGCGGCTATGTCAAATCAGCTGTTTGAAATCATTGACAAAGTGAAAAAGTACAAGCCGTGCGACGTTTACAACATGGACAACACCGCTCTACTGCAATCCTCCTGTAGCAATTATCGATACCGAACGCATTTGAGGGATGAAATAAGACAAATTAAGATTGACTTTTGTCTTGACTGTGAACGCGGATGGAAGTGATTTCCATGAGCCGTTGATAATGGGGGAAACTCTTAGTTCGAAAGGTCTTGGTAAGAAAAATCTGTTGAGTGGTTATAGTCTTTTCCCACTGTTGCTCTTCCATGATACAAACTGCACATAATGTTTGACATACTCGCTAATACTATCCAAATGCAGCTTCATCACATGTAATGTATCATTATTTTGCGTGCAAGGCTGCTCAGATGACAGCTCTATCTTTTAAATGTATTTTAGGCGTTTAGGTTTAGCCATCTTTGTGATTTTTCTGCAGAAGATGGCCGTTCGTTAAATGAGTTTGGGTCGATTATACGTTTCTTGTGCAATAGACGAGAAAATGGAACGTGGTGGTACCTGTAACCCAGGATACTGGCTCTGAAAAAAAAAGTTCCTACAGCGATTTGGCATCACTACCACAGCAATATGCCTCCCAGATACGATCTCCCTGGTCGGCTGTCAGTTTTTAAAAGAGGATATCCTCAGAGAAAAGCAAGTGATTCAGAATAGAACGATTAGAAGAATACAGAAGAACGACGAAATCGAAGCTATTAAGCTGCTTATACGAACACGTTCCAGCTATGTTGAAGGTAACTGTACATCTTTATTTTGGTGCTTGGTCATGTCAGTAATGAATGCATGCAAAGATACCAAATTAAACTGCAGATTCTGCAGCAAATATTCTGAACTGTCACTGTTGCAGCGATGCAACGCCATCCCCACACAAAGCAACTGGTCGCAGACTGTCAAATGTCTTACTCCGCGACATTACCAGATAAGCATTAGAGTTTGGAGCTAAAAAATAATCCAAGAGGGGCAGTAAAAAGTCAAGAGAGCATGATTTTTCCAAGGCGTACATGAACACAACAGTAACAATCACTGCTTTAAATTTTCGTCCGCTGTTGCACATCAAGCGTATGTATTAAGCAACAACATCGAATAAAACGGCTCAAAGAAGCTTGCGCTCTACTTAACACTTAGTATACTAGCATCTCATATTCTTTTTTTCGTCATGTTGTGTGTATCATCGCAGTTGTCAATTACGTAGAAAGAGATGGAGATGATGTCATCCTGTAGCCACTGAATCTCTCTTTTTCTTGAGGAATTGGTAATCCAGAGCTTCTATGGCATCAAATCAATAAGAATGAGTCACTCACGAGACAGAAAAGGTTTATCATTATATACATTTAGGGGAAGCTAAAGGACAAAGCATCGATGAAGTGATAAATCGATTCACTATTATTATCTTCTTCCTCTGTAAGTACCAAGTTTCGTTTTGCTCCGTTTAGCCAATATTATAAGCTAACCGGATTTGCTGCCAAACCAAGAGAAATCGATGAGCGCGCTGCTACACGGTTTATTCTTATCTTACAAATGACAAATATGGATTGATGGGTGAGGAGAAGCTCGCTCAGACCACATTGTTTCTTCATATCTATTTGGCTTACCCATTTTTTGCAATGAAGCACATAATACCTATTACCGCGATCCCTCTGCACAAATGCCATGGCTGTCAATTTTGAAGACATGTCTGTAACGGAGCCAATGACAATGACGGACTCGGTTGTGTTTCTTTTATATCTGATACTCAGGCCACACAGCATATGCTTTGTGCTTATGTCAGTTAGTAAGCTCAAGCCAAATAAGCAATTCTTACTGATGGATCAAATAATACTCGCTGCTGCCTCTGCTCACCAAGTAATGTGGTGCCTTTTGGCAGCGACAAATGCCACAGTGAGCCCAAGCTCTGCTACGACGCTAGCGTGAACACAGGGATATATATATATATATAAAATCTTTTTGATACTGAATTACCCGGTAGTAGTAACTACAATGTAATCTTCAACTTCGATTGAGCAAACACGTTATTGTGCTTGTATCATATCCACAAAATATAAAATCTGTAGCTCGTGACTTTATTATCTATAGGCAATCTTTCGGGAGATGCTTATATAAACTGATTTATTCAAAATTTATATAGATGGGGTGCCCTATCCGACTTATTGAGGTATATGACTTTATGTTTAATAAATGTATAAAGTATGAAAGGGGTAATGTGTGCGTGTTTTAAAGGGAAGGAAATATGAAGAGAAGAAAAGAGAGAGGGGCAGGAATATATATATATATATGTCTTAAAAGAAGTTGGATCAAGCAGAAATAGTCGCATCGTAATGTACAGGGCAACCTTTGCCTCGTTCTAGCCAATCCGATAGGCAATGGCGATGGTAGGAGCAGAGGCATATCATGCGTGCAATTTTTTCACCTGACATCATGCATGATTATAGATGAGTATCACATTATACACGCGCGCATGTTGGCCTTGGATCCACAAACTTCATTCCTCGTTTCTTCTACGTACCAGCTTTGAATTCTTCAAAACAAATAGGACACTCATAATCGATCTGTGGCGAATTTTCTGAAAGTTCATACACTGAGAAAATTAAGAAAAATAGAGATCAGTAAAGAGATCGATTAACCTCCTCATCCACAACAACAAAAGACTGTTTTTGTTCCCCAAGCCAACTGACCCAAATAGCGTGGAGGTCGAACAGGAGGACTTCCTGTGTTTAGACATAATTGCAAATGCTTTTCCTGATCCTCTTTCTGCATGCCCAAAAGATCCGTGCCGCACACGGGACATTCAGTCATTAGACTTTGTGAGCTTGGAGATCGTTTCATATGGTTCATAGCAACCGGTGCTGTGGCGCGTCGTCTTGGCGACGAGGAGGAAGATGGTGCTTCTTTGATTGGTAACCTGTTGCATACATCACATACTCGCTGTGGGTGCATGGCGATAAGCGGATAATGCGAAGGATCAATGGCGGGATCTTGTATGATCTCTTCGGGTGGTAGGCGTATTCTATGACTACTGCAACGATCACACACGACTAGGCCACAACGTCGACAATGATGACGACGCACAAGGAAATTAAACCGTCTATTGCATCGACGACACTCTGATGCTTGTCGATCCGCTTCCCACACTCGTCGCGAGCGTGGTGCATTATGAACTGTGTGATCGGATGCATCATCGTCTCGGTTGTGGTTCGTACTGGCGTTGTTGTGCCGTTGATGTTCGCTTAACGGATCTCCTATCGGTTGTTGTTGTTGTTCTTGCTGGGTTGTTTCGTTAACAACTGGCACGATAAGGTTTGCTTGCACTTGGTCAACATTGACATCGTGTGATGTTTCTGCAGCTACTCGGCTGTCTCCTTGTTCTAACAGTGGGGGAGACTCTGCTTTAACTTGTTGCTCTTCCTCCATCTCGCCATTGTGTCCTTGTTGGTCCGCTTGCTCACTGTCCGCCCTGCTGGAAACTTCACGCTCAATCCCTGTGGTATCACTGCCCGTCACGTCCTGGCCTTCATGGGATGTAGCCAAATATACTCCTCTGTCGCCATTTTCATGACTGTGTTCTGCAGAACCATCATTGTCATTTGCCATAGTATCTTCATTATTGAGTCTGATTTCTGGGGCACTGTGATCATAACGAGAATCATGCACACCGACATCACCATCAGAATCCATAATCACCCTCTCAGTGGGTTCTTCTCCTTCCGCGTGATTTTCCGGTGTGCTCGTTCCTTGCTCATCGTCTTGTTCTTCCTGATATTGTGGCGTCGTTGGCATCTGTGCTGATAATGAGGCTAGCGACTGGTCATCCACGTGAGGCCGTGATTCCTCTCCATGGTTCCCACTTAGGGAAGGTTTATTAGCTTGACCATCATCATCAGCAACTTCGTCTAAAGAGGCACTAGATTGTCCGCCCTGATCGTCATCCGCAGAAGTGCATGAACGTTGCTCTGCTCGTGTACCAGATCCATTCTCTACAACCTCCTCAACAGATGCTGTATCGGATGGCCGTGGCGGCAGCGGCGTAGACACTTCTGTTTGCGCTGCTACTGGTATATGTTCGTCCTGCGATACATTGTGATCTTCCAATATGGGGCCATTGTCACCATCCTCTTTGTCGCTGTCCACTTTGCTATCTCCATCCGGCCCAGACTGCTCTATCGTCCTCGTTGCTTGCTCTTGTGCCTCCTCTTGATTTTCATTTTCATGCTGCGGGTTTATATCTGCAACTTGTTCGCTGTGTTGGTCTGATAAGTTGTTATTGTTGCCGTCGTATTTACTTTTATCATCAATGTTGTTGTTATCATTATCGTTGCTGCCGCTACCGCTGTAACCGTTGCTGTCAGCAAGTTGCAATGGCTGCTGATCGTTGGTAGGAGCAACAACAGAAGAAGATTCGTCATTATCGTCGCTGTCGTTTAAAGAAGCATTATTAGGTGCGTTTAAATGAGCTTCTAATAAAGTTGCTTCTTCTTCTCTTCCGCCGTCTTCTTCTTCTGTTGCAGTAGCGGACGTTGTTGTTGTTGTTGTTGTCGTAGTCGATTGAGACTCGCACGTTCGCTCGTCTTCGTTAACGGCGCAACTTTCAACTTTTGCTTCATGAATGGTTGTGTTAGGTGCAGGCGCGGATTCTCCAACTGCTGGATGCGTTTCCATTATCGCTGAGTCTCCTTAATGAATAGTTGTGGTTGATTTTTCTTTGTATTTTCTAGTGGGAAAGATGAATCGGGCATCACCTCTTTTCGGAAGAAGGCAAGGTTCGCAAAAGTCCAGATTTTTGAAGCTCATGCATTGTTTCTCTGCTGCTGGTCCTGGTGCTTGTTTTGAGAGAAGTTTCTCATTGGTGCAAAAAAACAGCCCGCTTGGGCTCACGGGCCAAGCAAAATACTTGTGTAATCGAATAAAGGTACGGCGCTTGCGAAGAACAGAAAAGTGACATCGCTGTATGCCATATCTACACTGTTGCTTACTTATATAACTACACCCTCTAACCCATCCCCACTTATAGAGTACCAAGTGTATGATCTGCCGCTTCGATTCCTCTCTGACTGTAGTGGAGAAGAGAGCCAGGCAACTCCTCCTTCTATCCGACTCATCTCTGTGTGTCCATGTTACACGCATTACTTCATAAAAAATACCATATGTATTGCTGAGCAGCTAATCTTACCAAAACCTAAATCTAGCATACCGTACTCTGGATGATTCATTTAAAAAATATGCAGTTCTTTTTCCTGCGACAGTGTTTCGGTTGAAATAAAGGCTATTTTATTGATTCAGCAATGTTTAGCAGTCAGCTATTCATGATTTGGGAGAGTTTTATATACAGCCTATATAGAGAAAAGTTGAGCACGTTGTTAGCTTATGTCCAAGCAATTTACTAGTTTTATCTTTGTTACTTACAATGTTGGTTTTCAGCTTGAGCAGAGGTGTTGTTAGACTTTACGGGAGAACGCCACTAGTGCTTTTCAATGACCATTGGATGCAGCAGAACGAGCTGATGGAGGAGGATGGGGTTTGTCACTGCCACCAGTTGGCTTAGGGGGAGGAGGCTTGGGCTTGTCCGAACCCTTCAACGAGATCATGTTGGTATGTTAGTAAATACGCAAGCTTAACCTTTGACTTTGCTCCTTGCGCAAATGTTAAAGTACCACTAACCTTTGGTGGTGGTTTCTGGCCGCCAGAAGGGGGGCCCTGGTCTCCGCCATTACCTCCAGGCGGCGGTGGTGGGGGCTTATGATGAGGCGGAGGAGGTGGTGGTGGTGGTGGTGGACCGCCGCCGTGATGAGGACCGCCGCCGTGATGAGGACCGTCGCCGTGATGAGGAGGAGGAGGAGGTGGCGGTGGTGGACCGCCTCCATGATGAGGACCACCGCCGTGATGAGGAGGAGGACCACCATGTCCTGGGCGATGTGGTGGAGGAGGAGGAGGAGGTGGTGGTGGTGGTGGTGGTGGACCGCCTCCATGATGTGGACCACCGCCGTGATGAGGTGGAGGAGGAGGAGGAGGACCACCATGTCCTGGGTGATGTGGTGGACCGCCTCCATGATGAGCTTCTTCATCTACTTCTTCGCGCTTATGATGACGATGGCCACCCTTGTGGCCGTGGTCCCAGCCGCCACCTCTGTGACCCCCATGTCGACCACCATGACCACCGTGTCCGTGTCCGCCGTGTCCACCGTGTCCACCGTGTCCACCATGATGCCAGGATTTGGCTACACCGTTAGCTTCCTCGTCGCGTTTATGATGGCGGTGACCACCCTTATGGCCATGATCCCATCCATCGTCATCGCCATGATCCCAGCCGCCTCCTTTGTCGTGATCCCAGCCGCCTCCTTTGCCGTGGTTCCAGCCGCCACCTCTGTGGCCCCCATGTCGACCACCATGACCGCCGTGTCCGTGTCCGCCGTGTCCACCGTGTCCACCGTGTCCACCATGATGCCAGGATTTGGCTACACCGTTAGCTTCCTCGTCGCGTTTATGATGACGGTGACCACCCTTATGGCCATGATCCCATCCATCGTCATCGCCATGATCCCAGCCGCCTCCTTTGTCGTGATCCCAGCCGCCTCCTTTGCCGTGGTCCCAGCCGCCACCTCTGTGGCCCCCATGTCGACCACCATGACCGCCGTGTCCGTGTCCGCCGTGTCCGCCGTGTCCACCGTGTCCACCATGATGCCAGGATTTGGCTACACCGTTAGCTTCCTCGTCGCGTTTATGATGACGGTGACCACCCTTATGACCGTGATCCCATTCGTCGTCATCGCCATGATCCCAATCGCCTCCTTTGTGACCACCATGTCGACCGCCATTGCCACCATGATGCCAGGCCTTTGATGCAGCTTCGTTGATGATACGAGACTGAGCTTCAGTCAAGCTACACACAATATTTCATGTTTGTATGAGCGCGATATTCTACGCATGATATGGCTATGTGTCCGTATAAAATCATTGATTGGTAGTATGCTTACCTCGAGTCAGATGCTGTGTTCGCAGGTGCTGCCATTGCAACAGCCGACATGCCAAGCGTAAACAGAACTACAGGTGCAAACTTCATAGTGGATTAAGTAAGAAAAAAAAAGTTTGATGTGGTCTCGACCCAGCGTTTTAGCTTGGCTTTTTTATATCTGGCGGTCAAATCAGGGACTTGAAACATCTTTTTTGCCTTGCATGAATTTTATCCTCCAGAATTTTGACAAGGGTAGTTCGGAGGACTCTTTTTTTGCCATCGATATAGCCTCAAATTCGCGAAATAAACCCTTGGTCGCTCCAATTACGGGAAAATTCTGACTAATGCTCCGTCAAGCAAGTAAAAGCAAGCAACCCCCATGCTTGTAAAAACCAAAATATTCCCCACGTAGAGTTGTTGTGATTCTAGAACTAGTGTTTTAAGGAGCCTTTTATTTTTACGAGAAGGGTACGATTAGTATCTCCTATGTAAAGCGGGAGTGCTAGGAGGAAGGAACAGCACGCCATTTGAAACAGCTTTTCTCATGTAAACCACATGTGGAAAAAATAAGAATAATCTTGATATTTGTTTATTCCATGTTCGTGTAAGACTATTGCTGTTGCAGATCCAAGTCTGCAGATCATCCAAGGAAAAAACATTAGTATTTCCTCCCAGTACTACTGCTAGCAAAGTAATCAAAAGAAACAGCATTTGCAAGGATGTTTTTTTTCGTGCAATCATTATTTACATCGTAGTCACATAAGTAGGTGTACTTACAACAGAGCTGAGAAAGGTATCCAAGCCCTGTTGAAAGATATGGAATGTAAACTTTATTTGACAACACCAGATCGCCCTTGCATTGCAGGCTGTAAATGGTGCATTGTTTATTTGTTTGCTTAATCAGCCATCAATGCATATTGCACCATCTGCTACTAAGGCTGGTACAGATTACGACACACGTACCCGCGCCTCCGTATCCGCCTCGCAAGAAATACCTGACACAGCGGATTGGTTTTTGCCACCGACACGATGTGGCCTTGGTTTTCAGAATAACGAGCCGAGAAACCTTGCTGAGCTCATCATGTCGTGAGTAGTTTGATTGTAGCATATTGGATGATAATTGAAAGCTCATACGGACTAAATAAAATGTAAGGTCTCACATCAAGGAACATGACAAGTATGCATCATCATTTGATCAATGAAACAAGCGCGATCTTCCGTCAGATATTACGCTATAATATGTGTCCTTACAGAAGGAAGAACAGAGGATCTAAGAGTTTTGTGCAGAGTATTGTCCTGAACAAACTCCTACCAATTATCATAATGGCGACGTGCGTTGCAAAGAACTAGGAAAGAAGACCTCTGTGTATTAATACGTCTCTTTAGCTACAACGCTGTCAAGGACACCGATACTATCAGTTAATATATCAAAAATGTGACTTCAAGACTTGTTTATTGTTGCAATCCCTAAGCGCCTAGCCGGGCAATATACTTCCAGAGACATAGCATTGACCAGGTTGAGAAGGCGGGGTACTGTGTTATACACATTGCAGTTCACTACACCGGCCTATATTTGGATTTATGTGACATGAAGTACCATCAAAACCGGCTTTTATACTAAATGGAATGGATGTGCGACCGTTTCTTAAAAACGGCAAGACTTTCGTTCCATTTACTTTCATTGACCTGTTGCTGATGATGAGGATCACCACAAGGATAATCCAATACAGCTGACAATATTGCTCCGAGCCGATTAGCTTACTAAAGTATTTCAAAGGAGAGATCATATAACTACGATCATATATTGCATTATGCCAGTCAACCCTCATCGGACGTTATGGCGACGACGTCGATGGGGTGATTTATTAAACCACGAGGAACAAGAAAGTGAAGAAAAAGATATATCAATACGGCAATGATGGTATATGCGCGTTTCTGTATTGGCAGTATGAGCGCTGCATAAAGCGACATACAAGTGGTAAATGATTCTTCTATCTATATTGAGTTTTTTGTCAACAGTAGCTCTAGTTTTTACCCACACAGCTGATGATATTATGTATCGGTTGTTATACTTTTTACTATCACTAACATAGAGTCTCCTGTGTGAGCATAGCAATGCTGAAGAAGTTCCTGTTTGTCCGCAGTCACTACCTTCTACCACTGCGACTTGGTGCTATGTCTCGACAGATTGCAACACACTTGTTTGGAATAGCGTCGCTTCACTAAACAAAGGAACAGAACGCTCGCTAATTTTTCGTGGTGAACGACCAGTCTTGGATGCATTGGAGCTAAATAATAGCACAACCTCCTGCACATCACTACTGTTCAAGAGTTTGACAGGTTATTTGGTGTCGGGGAGACAAGCTGCAGCAGCATCTAATCGCAGGTATTATACATTATTTTTAAATTGCTGCAGGTAGGCGTTTCTAGGAAAGGGGTTTGCTGTGGTTGCTCAAGAGAAGTGGAATGTGTCTAGCCAATATGCCGGATACCCGCACATACGTAAACTTGGTGTATAAGATGCGTACGCGTTGACATCGCCCACATATAAAAAAATTACAATAGTCTGCTCCGCCACCACATCTTCTTCGCAGAGAAATTGTGTTCTCAAACTATTGAACGAATAGATTGAAAGTAACAGCTCTTTGTGTCTTAATACATCAGACTAATTAGAAAACTACCGAGGAGACGGCACACTATGATGAAGCGAGAGAAGGAAAATGGATAAATCGATACCGTCCTGTCGGTTTTAAGCATTTTCCGTAGCGTGTGTCAGGATCGTAGTACATGTGTAACAGGGCCATGCACAACTGTAAACAGGCGATCTCTCTAATTTTTTTTCTTCGCTACACGATCCTCGCTCTGCATATACTATACTGTACACACAAATAGCTTCGCTAAATCGATCTCACTCGCCTCTTTTTTAACATCATATGCAACTTGTTGACGTTTTGATTTACACGGCCAAAAACAGAAATGTGGTCATAAATAAGAAGTATAAGCCCCACACAACCCCACACATTACCGTAGTAGATTAGATTATTTGCTAGGTGCTGACTGCTACTGTACATTCATAGTCATTACTCATTACGTATGCCGTATATATATGTATATATACATAGTGGCAGCAGAACAAATAAGAGCTCCCCATTCTTGACCATCTTCTGGTGCGTAGATCATGCGCCCATGTCGCCACAAAACATCGTCACCATCAGCAATAAGACACCCGGTACTTCCATGCTTGCTTAGATGGAAAGAACATGGGCAGCGCTTATGTTATGAAACAATCACCGATTTTGTGTTGTTTTCGGTGACAACAACAAAAAAATAATCATAATCCGCTCGCTCCATTCTCAGTTGTTGGCCCTATTAGAATAAGGCAAATCGCATGTCAACAACAATAAACAACATGGGCATCGATTAACATTCGTCAGCAGGTGCAAAGGAGCAGATCTTTCCCACCAGGCTATACGAAGCGTGTGCCGTGTGCACTGTCTCTCCTCTCTCTCTCTCTCTCTCTCTCTCTCCACAGAAGTAAAGAAAAAGAGACAACTCGGATACCGGCATCTCAAGTTCCCTTCCCTTCCCTCCCCCAGACTTCGGTTCATTGGTTCATCCCCTCTCGCTCGGCTCTCTCTCTCTCTCTTAGTGACCGTCGCGCAACAATTTGAAATTCCCCGTATTGCTTTTTTTTTTTTTGTATCGCGGCAACGCAGCACCACACCCAACCAACCCACATAACAATTTTTTTTTACTTTTTCTTTTTCTCTCTTTTCTCTTTGACCTCAAAAGCTATACCTCTTCTTCTCTACTACTACTACTACTACTACTTCTACTACTGCTACTATTAGGGAAAAGCTTCCTTTTTCTCTCTTAAAGACACACGCTCTTAGATACAAGTTCTTCACATGCTTCAGCTCTCTCCTCATACCACAGTATTCGGAAGCGCGCAAGGACAAAACGAAAGATCCCTACGAATCAATATGAACCAAGATGAAGCGCTTTCAAATCTCAGCGACTACAATGACCTCCTTCAATCCGAGGTTTATGTCGATCTAGAACGCTTACGCATCTTGGCTCGCCACGGCATCCCTAATGAACTTCGTGGGGTGAGTTTCTTGCTCGTGTTGTATTTTCTTTTTCATAAGCTTCCACAACACACCCATGTCCCAGCACCCGCACATATCAGAACGAAACAAAAAAGGCTGCTTTGCTATTTGACATCCTTTTGCCTCCTTTTGAGACTCACAGCTCCCTCTAAAGCTTATCTGCAAGTATTAATCCAATCGATGATTCTCACTTGTAACAGGAGGTCTGGAAATACCTTTTAGGCGTGCAACAAGCAGACCGCTGTAAGTGAGAAAGATCTTGGGAGAGTGAGACACACACACACACTGGCCAATATAGAAAGAGTGAGGCCAAGGTGATCTCTCGTATACTGATGTGTTGCTTAATCATTTAGCCAAAGAGCTGACAACGTCCAAGGCAAGAAGAGAAGACTATGAACAAATAGATAAGTCTGATCCTGAGATTTCTAAACGCATTCGTGGCGAAGTAACTCGGTATCAGCGACGAGTGCCCCTGTTGGACGGGAGACATTACATGAACCGCTTTGAAAACGTCATCGTGGGCTATCTAAATGCAAATCGTGATGCCGAGTATCATCCTGCTCTGGTAGCTTTGTGTGCGCCATTTGTTTATGTCCTGGACAAAGAGTGGGACGCATACTATTGCTTCGAGCGATTGATGCAAGCTATGGGTAAGAAAAGAACTCGATGCATTAGGAAAAGGAGAAGGCTGTTGGGAGTTGGGGTGGTGATGGTGTGTGTGTGTGTGTGTATGTGCGTGGGAGGAGGGGGGGAAGGCGAATCCTGTCTCTCATCCTTAATCGGTATACTTATCCTTGTGGTTTTGATTTGTAGACGAGTATTACGCCAGCAACACAATCAAAGAAAGCATGGCAAATTTCATGACCCTATTCCGTAATGTTCTGCCTGAACTGTACGTACAACTCTTGCAATCACATCCTTTTGTTTGACCGCAAACAAGCTAACCCTGTTGGTGTATAATAGGTGTAATTATTTTGAAGAGGAGGAAGTGGACCTTAATGAGTGGGTTACTTCGTGGTTGCAGCATTTGCTTTCGCGGGAAATGAAGTTTGAAGATATAGTGAGGCTATGGGGTATGTATCCAAACTTGTATATATTAGCATCTACTGTATGAGGTGAGTAACTAAAAGAGGATCCTCTTTCCTGCATCCAACCAGACACGTACTTTGCAATGCCCGACTTTCTGGAGTTCCATCCGTTTGTATGTCTGGGTAAGCTTAAGAAACGGACGATGATACTTGTATTTTGTATGTAACGGTACTCATTTATCAAACCTGATTATTCAGCGATTCTACGGAACGCCAGAGAGAACCTAGAGGATCTGGAACAGTCGGAGATCAGGACTATGCTGCTCCGCTTGCCTTACCTGGATATGCAACGGGTAAGTTACCGAGTAAAAAAGAAAGAGAATGGGGGTGTGTACTCATCATCATGACCTGATCATTTTCCACTGACCCACATGTAACTTTCTATGCCATCAGACTTTGGCCGAAGCATACAACTTGCGTCACGAGAGCATGGAACGACAGATATCCGAGGATGGGGACCTTTTATGATCAGGCCTTTCTTTTCCATTTGACATCTCTTACAGACAACAGCAACACCTCCATCATTCACAAAGAAACCCCTTTACCCTCAATAACCGCACACACGATCCGACTATTACTACTACCACCACCACCACTACTGCTACTATTAACTCACGCTCGCACTCACCACACACACACATTACCACCAGCAATTGAAACTAACTTATCATTCAATAACCCATGCAACATAACGCACCATCATTTGGACCATTTCGTTTTATCCAGCACCCCCAGCCTCTATCTCTTACAACATTTGCATCTTCTACTTTACTTACTCACACAACACACATCTCCTCCCCCCCCACTCCTCTCTCAAGACTCACCACACCATCCCCACCCCTCCCTCTACACAGCCTTTCTTTTTTCTTTCTCTCTCATGTGGTATTTTATGTACTGTGTATCTCCTCTCTTCCCTTCACTTATTGTTTTCCGCTTTTCAAAGTATAATCCATCTCTTGTGCATTCAACCGATCATGAGATAATGGGGACGGGAGTGTCACTTTATTTTATATCTGATCTAGCACGAAGCTTTGCATTGATTATACACACACATATGACAATGTATAACGGGTGCTACATACATCATCCTGGCGTGCGAATTGGACTCGCTCTCTCTCTCTCTCTTATTTCTCTCGGTTTCTCACCGTATACATTATGTATACACTAGATAGTATGTAGCCGATCGCAAAACTGGTATTTTTTTGCCCATGTTTGCGCACTAAAACCGTGCTCCTGTTTTGTCTGCCGATATAGTCTAGCTCGTATTGGAGGCATTGGAGCATTACAAAAAGAAACAACGCCTCTCTCTCTCTCTCTCCACAATAGAGCGCTGTTATTAGCATACTAACATTTGTTTGTTATTAACTCCTTGGTATCATGTACTAATTATTACTAACTTTTACTACTAGTACTAGGTGGGTATTAGAAAACAGTCATCACAAGATGGGCCACTTGAACAGAATGATAAGAGTTGTATGCATGTAAGGTTTGCAATAGAGTAATCATGTAGTGGTAGCAGTAAGAATAACGATCTTTGTATCATTGATAGTATATCTTGTACTGTATTCCAAATGCTAAAGCTTGATGTATGGCTATCTTGAATATATTATAGACTTTGGAGATGGTGAGTTTTTTTCTGCTGTGTATACGGGATGATTTGGCATGGCTGGAGCTAACTCTCATTTGGGTCCTTACTGCATTTTGTCGATGTATAGTAGCTGAAAAATAACCCATCATCGTAAGTTAAAAGACTCGGTCAAATCCCCACCCGCCTTCATTTAGGCGCCCATATTACATACGGTGACGCACTCCTTACAATGTTGGTCAACTGAATAATTAAATAAAGGCAAAAGCACCGTATCAGTTTGCAAATGTCGTATAAATACTAGTATGCTGCTTTAAGTCATGAGAAGGTAGTCTTTTGTATCTCGCTACACAACATAAAGGTGATAGCTGTAAAGGAGTATAATGGACTTAATGAAATGTGTCCAGGCTCGCACTTGCAGACTAATACCGTATAAGAAACCACATTGTATGAAATTCGTATGAATAATGGCGCCTTTTCGTCTGTAAACGATATAACAAAAAGGTATCTTGATGGCCGTTCTCTAGCTATTAGCGCACACCAGAGCCGTGAACACGCATATATGTAGTAGCTTGTGTGCATTGTCAGACAGCTCCTTTATATCAATTGAATACTGGAAAGACGAAGATATTTCTTTTGACGTGCATAAACTTTATAACCGGAAGAAGTTAGTATCTGTCATTTGAAGTAAGGCGAATTTAATATAAGTGAATCTTTGAAACCAATTAATTGATAGTTTGATCTCATGATTTTGGACTCTATGTCGTCCATGGCAGCCGTTGAAGTTTGCAGCAAACTTAAAACCCATTGTCGCCATGACATCTTACGGACTAACAAGATAATCTGCAAAAAAACTAGGTGAGTCGCGGCCACACTACTTGTGATATCCAAGGATTTTGTAACCTAGTACTTTGTTGCCCTGAGTACGCTCATTTATACACAGAGCACACATGAACAACGGAATGAACTCCAGGATCACAAATATGATTAGTGGAAGAGACTTGAAGAGTTTTACTACATGTTAAGATTGAAGGTAAAAGATTACTGCACAAAGAAGGAATAGCCAGTGTACGTCTGAGAGGAGGAGGGGGATGATGCAATTCCTATTCAGTTGTGTGGTATACAGTTTGTAAAGGTAAAAATAGTAAGGAGACATAGCATAATGAAAAAAGAATATAAAAAGACAATTGGCTGAGCCACTTTTGCTGGTCGAATAGGGCTCTTCTTGGTACGTAATGGTGCGTAAATGAGGCGTGCTAGTTTTTCGTTGACGCTTCTTTCTAGTTGTTATTGGTCTATAGATAGCAATTTCATGTCAAGTTAGTATCAACCAATCAGATTTCCCTTCATCCTCTCCATTCATTTACTTGCCTGAGTGCCAACAATGGATCCTGTACAAATGGTAAAGCCAAGAAGAGAATTAAAGTCAAGTTAACTACCATGCTATCTATTCCCCCTCCCTCCTTTGTCCAAATACCACTTTTTTGTTTGATATAGAGGAAAAGGACATACCAATGATAATGCCAAGAATAACCAAAATGGTCACGGCAATGATAATTTTCCACTTGAGGTCCTTCCACCACATTCGCTTACGAACTTGATTTGCTCCTCGGCGGAAATGGCCAGCAGTTGCTTGTAAATCCTCTACATATCAGAGATCATTTGGTTAGAGTACGTAAAAAAGAGATTAATTTACAGTGAGAGGCAGAGGAGGAGGGCAGGGGGGAGATTCGGCTTAATTATCAATTCCATCTTCTCTCAGTTTCTCCGGGTGAACAACATAAAAAGAGTTACCAGTTTTGCCGCGCAGATCATCCATGCGTTCACCTCGTTGCATGGCCTTGTCAATGTTCTCTTGCATAATGGTTGTGACTTCATCGACTTGAGCCTGGACATGGGAAATCTTGTTGTTAGGAGCCGCCGCGTCCTGGCCGGTGCGCTGGCTGTTCGGGATATAGGGATCATAAGGCTCGGACCTGGTATATATGAAATCCCGTTAGTTAATAATCGCCAATGAATTGTGCCAAAGCAAACAGTGCGCGACCCCATCCAGTGTATTTTCTTTTTGGTATTCAAAGTAATGAACTACTAACATGGCTTAAAAGTGTGGAATGCAGCTGACAACTGACAAGAAGGAGAAACAAAAAAAAGAGAAAGTTAGCGGTGTTGAACCTCTGCGGCTCTTGGGGGTCTTTTATTCTTGTGTTACAGCCCGCCTCATCCATTTGAAAAAAGGTGACGCAAAAACAAAACGTGACCGACTCACCTAACAGTATTATTGTCCTTTCTCTCTCTCTCTCTCTCTTTCTCTCTTTTTTTTTTCAAACCATACAACGAAAGCCCTACGCCAAGGAGGTATAATCACAACACAGTGAATCATTCATAAGGATACTTTTTAGATCAAGAGAATTAAAAAGGAAGAAAGAAAAAGTACCCTCGCACGATCTATCTTTTATTACTGGTGAAACAACTTTTTTCCCTTTTGCAATCACCAAAATATCATGTCTATACAAAACAACGTCCCAATGGCTGGAATGAATCAATCACTGGGTCAACGACAACCACAAGGATATGCGCAAGGACAAGGAGGACCTGAAGACGTTGAGACGGTGAGACGGAATTACCGCGAAGCCTTGTACGAGCTTACGTTCAATAGCAAGCCAATCATCACCAACTTAACCATCATGGCCCAAGAGAATCAATACGCTGCCGGAGCGATTGTACGGGAGATTGAACAACAAATTAGACATGTAAGTTGCAAAATGACCACTATTATAGACCTTTCTCTTTTATTATGTGCAATGGAGGTTTTTTTTCTTTGGAATGCAACAAAAAATCAAAAAAGAGTATTATTATCGTTTGTTTTTGGGGGCTGTTATATATTTCTCGCAGTTGTCTGCTGTTTTTTGGGGGAAAGAAGCGATCTCTCGCTCTTCCCCCTTGGAGGGACCTCATGACAGATATAATAAAGAAGATAGAAAAGAAGCAACACTCCAGAGCACCATTTTTCTTTATTCCATGGTCATCATCCCCCCTCTTTCCTCTCCCTCTCCCTTCTTCTTTACATAACCTTTCCACTATAACACTATAATTCACAAAACAAAAGAAAAAACAATACCCAGAGAAGAACTATTTTTTCTGCTAATGGGGGCACGCGAAAGGGGATGGTTCTTGTTGCATTTTATGCCGCACATCCATGGTAAAAGATAATACGATGAGATGATATATTAATCGATGCCTGTTTATACATCTTCTCTCTTTCTTTCTTTTTCTACTCCAGAATGCATCCGGTCAAAAACTTCCTGTACTGTATTTAATTGACTCGATCTGTAAGAATGTGGGAGGTGTTTACATCGAGTACTTTGCACGCGACATTGCCTCCACTTTCCTGGATGCGTACACCGTCACCGATCCAAACACCCGTCGAAGCTTCGAACGCCTATTGCAAACCTGGAAGAGCGGGATGCCAAACGGTGCGCCTGTATTCTCTAGACAGATCATCGAATCCATCGAACGCCCGCTTAACTACATACGCTCAAGAAATCAAACACAACAGCAGCAGCATCAACAACAACAACAACGTCCACATCCGCATCAACAACATTATCCTCGTCCTCAACAACAGCATAACCATCAAGCACAGCAGTATCAGCAACCAAGATTCGCACAATCGCCCCAGCAACAAGCTGCGTCGCCACGCAACCAACAGATTCATGTCAATCCAAATTTCGTTCCCAAGGTAAGCACATGGAAAAATTATTACTGCTCCATTCGACATGAGGACTCCCGTTCGTCCATTGTTAAACTGGGATTCCCTTATAGCGCGATCCAAGAGATCCGCGTAGTCGAAGCACGTACTCGCCTCAAGAACGTCAGTCGAGACCAATGCCTCCGGTATCGCAACCACCGGCTCCTACACAAGTAAGCTCTATTTGATTATTGAGACCATTGACCCCTTTATTTCGGCTTTCTGTTGTGTTTGCACGTGTGAAACTCCCACTTGATGACATTGACAATGAAATTTTGCACTAGTCTCCATCGTTAGAGGCTCCTACCAACGACATTCTGTCAACTTTGCAGTCAATGTTACCTCCACCCTCCTCGTCGCAAGTCATGAATATTACTGCACCCGCCACTGCAGGCGCCAATAGTGACAAAGGAACATCAGATCCTGTTGCACAATTGGTTTCACAGGTAACACAGCTCCAAGATAGTCCTGGAGCTATTAAGGAAAAAAAAGGTCTAATGTATACACATACTCGATTCAATAGATCCAATCCATCCTTCCTTCATTACCACCCGACCAGTCCGGCGCTATACAAGAATTTCTCAATCAAATACTCGGCAGCAACGCTGCCCTGAGCCAAGCCACGATCGGTAACATGCTTAACAACCTTCCATTCTCGATGCCACCTGTTAGCCCACCTGTCGTCGCCAGCACGCCTCCGGTGATAGCACCCCCTCCGGCACCGGCAACATCTATAGTAGGTAATATAACCCGATTAGCCCATTCACCACCGGTTTACAGAGCACCCGCACCACCTGTAACCACAGCACAACCACTACCAGTACCATCACCCGTACCACCACAGGCAGTAGCAGCACCGCAGCCACAGCCACCCGCTGCTCTACCGATAAACACAGCTGAGCTTTTACAAGGATTGACATCGATGGGTATCTTGAGCAGTGGCGGCAATTCTGCTACGCCACCACCAACGACAGCAGCAACAACTACTGGTAATAATACCGCCAGTGATAATGCCGCTATGGGCTCCCGTGCTGCTGCTGCTGCTGCTTCTGCTACTGCTGCTGCCAGTGGTGGTTCTAGTGGTGCGGGTTTAATCTCTGACAAAGGTCCATCGGCTGCATTAAAAGAACTCGGTGCTTTCCGACTGGAAAGCAAAGATCTACAAATGTGTGTATTATCTAGAGAATCTTTTACTGCTATTTCTACTAGTTTTATTTCAACTATTTCTATCACTACTATCACTGCTACTATAACTGCTGCTGCCTATGCTGATACATTTAGCTCATTGATTCATTTTTTTTCCTTTTCTTTCTTTTGTGTGATTGTTATAAAACCAAAAAACCAAACCCACCCCGCCCGCAAAAACAAAAAAAAAAGTGTACGTCCCGGCGCAGTTGAGTTGCTGTATTCGGGTCTGCCGCTACAGTGCAAGCAATGTGGTTTCCGATATCCAAAAACTCCCGAAGGCCAGAACAAGATGGATGCGCATTTGGACTCTCATTTCCGGCAGAACCGGCGTATGAAAGAACGTGTCAAGCGGGGATTGTCAAGATCATGGTTTGTCACTGAAGAAGAATGGATCAGTGGGTCAGGCGGTGAATTGACAAGCCATCAAGGTAATGCAATTTAAAAAACCAAGTGTGGAGTGTAGGATAGGGACGGAAGCTTTTATCTATCAAAGGAGAGAAGATTGATATATGTGTGTATATGTATTTTCGTTTCACTTAGCACCGGCGTTCTTGACGGATAGTACTGCAAATGAAGTGAATATGGCATCGCCATCCGCCGGCGGAACAACTGATACAGTGAATCCCGAAAGCCATATGGTCGTCATGCCCAATGATGAAAATAGAAAACCTTGTCCTATCTGTGGAGAGCGGTTCGTCGATTTCTGGAATGACGATGAAGAGGAATGGATGTACAAAAATGCAGTGATGGTCGATGATACGGTAAGTTTTGTTGTCCTTCATTTTCGTGGCTTCTAAGATGTGATAAGACAACTAGATCTAACCTTCTATACTGTAATTCGCGAATTAGATATACCACGCAACCTGCCATGCAGACGCTGTCAAGAGTGGAACATTGGTTGGTTCTGACGAGCCAGAAGATACTGAGATGGCAGAGTCTAGTCAGGGCATAAAGCGCAAGGCTGAAGATGAAGTAAGCTATTTATAGGCCCACTAATCCATGGAAATGAAGGCAGAGTTCTTTTTGGTACTTATTATCTTTCTTGACAATAGGACATGGTGAAAGAGGATGTAAAATCAGCTCGGATCGATGAAGAACAAAATCAGTAACTATAGTGGTGAATACAATAAAGAAAAAGTTGGGATTCATAGCACCCCATCATCACAATCATTTTAATAGATAGATTGATTGTTCCTTCTATCCCTTTTCACAATTTCTCCCATAATCATTTAAATATTGAGTATACCATACAGTATATATATTTAACCTTTATCTTTGTTATGTTTTCTCATTGTAAGCAATTGTTTCTCATTACAATATTCCTGAATGTGTATATCAGCACATGGTAGATGCAGTAGCAGCGGTAGTGGATCAAGTCAGCCTTATCCATCGACATGTGATTGAAGCTTAAAGTGATATGTGCTATATGAGTTTCTATATGAAGATGATTCAGGCTTCTCAGTAAAGGAAGGATGCTGTGCATTTTCATATTTTCGAAGAGATGAATAACGGAAGGTCCATGAATTTAACCTGTACGAGCATTACTAGTAACAAGTAGAAGCGAGCGATCACGGATGTAAACAGGATTGCGTGGACGGCCAAAGTTATACCACCAAAACCCAAGCGGTTCATACCAAAGAAATCGTCACTGGGAGCTTGCAATATGCTACTTAAATACCTGGACATCGTGAAAGCAAAGTACATAATAGAGCTAAATAATCCCTTTTCGCCAACCCGCAACTCTTTCTTCTAAGCCATTTTATACCGCTTAAAATATAAAATATCCTTTGTTGGTGGCATGGTGCCCAACATAGGAGATAGCAGTCATATATTTCGATCTGACAGAAGAAAACTACAAACTGACGTTGAACATGTGATATTGTATGGGATACAGTCCGATCATTGTCCGATTGATGCTGATAAGACCACATTGTCGACAATTGTTTTACAGTATTTTCCAGACATTAGCAAGGAAGAGGATCACTGCAAGGCTGTTGACACATGTGAAATGACAAAGCCTGTTTGATTTTTTTAGCTGACCATGTTTTACATGTAGTACTATGTTTGAGCATTAACCATTTTTCACACTCTGCACATTATATCAAAAGCTGTCGATGTGTAAAGCTAGCTATATAGTACATACGTCCATTAGAACCTATGCCCCTTTATGGTTCAGCATCATCATCATCATCTCAGCAGCACCAGCACCAGCACCAACAGTAGTAGTGGTGGATGAGCAACTTCACAAAGTAATTACACACTACACATCATTTTAACATAAAGAGAAATATGGTTTTATATTACAAGCGGAAAGAAGTAAATACAAGTGCAGTATATAAGATGAGAATGGTGGTCGGAAAGAAAGAGGTGATGTGATAGAGAGATAGAAGATGAGATGATGCGATATGGATGGCGGAAGGATTTTACAGGTAAATGCGCCTTAAATCGGCGGGTGTGGTAATCTTTTGACATTGAGGGCAAAGCTTTTTGGAACCAAGCGTTTGAAGCCAACATTGTTCACAGTGAACATGCCAACATACAATGGACGTGAGAGGTGTTTTGTAGGGCTCCAAACAAATTAGACAACGAGGTGCCGAGCGTGAGACGACTTCCAGTTGATGAATACGGGATTTTAGCGATTCAATGACCAACCGAGAGTGACCAGATCCTGGCACTTGATGTTGCTCACTAGACGACAGAATTGAGCGCTGCCAGCCTTCATCTGATACCGTTTCTTCAAATCCACTGCGTGGAGAATCCACACTACAACGCGATGTATTGTGTAAGAAATTAGCTATCACGTTTATATGTATATGCGAGGTCAATTCATATATACGTACGAAGGTGTCGTCTGCCGTGCACTGCTACCGGAGCCTCCACCGCCAGAAACCATTTCGCGTAATGCAGATACGTCCTCGGTTTCGTCGGTGGCATAAATATCTCGCTCTGTGTATTGTGTCTGTCCATACTGGTCTGCATCATCATCTTCTACATCCAGGTCTTCGTCTACATCTTCGTCCTCTTCTCGTTTGCTCGTCGTGGCGAAACCTGCGCCACCGTAGCCTCCATCCATCATGGCTGTTGCTCGGACACGTGTCTGCCCTGCCCATTCATACTCGTCCCATGAATTGCTGCCACTACCACCGCTTGGCTCTGTGACATCTGGCGTTGTAGCTGATGAGCCGGTGCTATTCATGTTGGCTAGGCAACTGTCGATATGGAGATTAATTGCTTCCAAATCGCCATGAAGCGTTTCGTTGCAGATGAAGCATGTTTGAACATCGTCGCCACCTTCTAGTAATGCTGTTTTATAAGAGAAAAATTTCAGCAAAAGGAATTTAACTATGGATTAACAGAAATCCCAGTAATAGATGTTGTTTACAATTATCCCACCTTGACTTAGTGCCAATGAATGGTCGTCTTGTATTAGTGTGTCTGACGGATGCTGATCCTGACTACCGTCTATTCGTCGTAGAGCTTCTTTACGGTGGTTTCGATTTTTCTGGATTTTTTCCAAAGCTTCTTCGTATACTGAAAGGGTTTTCTTTCGCCCACTTGATCGCTCCATCTGTTGTCTAGCTACAACTGCGGCACCACGTCTCTTTCCTTTGCTAGATATGCATATAAGTTGTCAGTGAGAAAGACCCTAATTTCAAAAAATATAACTTTTGTGAAATAACCTTTTGTCCAAGGGATCTTCATATGCATCGGACTGGACTTTTTCAAGCCGTGACAATTCAAGTTTATAATGTTCGTCCCACTGTGCAGGATCGATTCGTACTTGGCATATGGGACACTTTGGTTGATCACGTTTGGCTAGTGGAAATTACAATTATGCAGAGTGGCCCCCACACATCCACACAAGTCAGTCCAGTGTAGTTAATTTCGCCGGAAATTTCGTCAAGATCAAATGTGTGTTACCTCGTTTGCCGTTGTTGTCAACGAGGAACTGAAGCTCCCTAGCAAGATTTTTTGACCGTTTCTTACTGCGTGGCAGGTCGAGCGATCTAGTGTGAGAATTGGGTATGTGGTGTGTCAGCGGGGGTTGTTGCGGTTTCTTTTTTAAATTCGGTCATTTTTTCTTTTTACTTTTCGACATGAGCGGCATCAGCGGATCCGCTGGTAGGTGAGGACATTGCGGCGTACACGGACAGTTGGTTTATGCGTTTAAAACGGGCGTGTAGTTATAAAGAATAGGATGGTTGGATTCGAGATAAGTATGGATGCACCGTTTGCTAGTGCGGGCATTTTGACTTGCTGGTCGCACACCCCCCTCCCCTCTACACCCACCAACAGCGCACGGGCGAATATTACCAGCCAGTAGCAGCTGGGATCGACGTTAAAAAATTAATTACTGGGATGTGCATTTGTTTCACTGCGTACGTTATGAGTCCCGATAGCGATTCTCGTTACACTGATGATTGTAAACACGAACGATGAAACAGCTCTTTTACCGACTTGGAGAGATAATAAAATGTCCTTCCGATCCATTAGAGATTTCTTCACTGACCCAAGACGATGTTTCGTTTTGAGCTTGATCGACCTTGACCACAGATAAGTTCATTCATCTTTATCAACTGCTAAACAAAGAGCACAGTTAATCAGGAGGGACAGTTTGGCTCGTACTTTGAATGCACCGCACATCGTCATGGATGTAGCGCACACTGATGCCTCAATGTCTGAGCTGAGTGTAGCGTCAACAAGTTATTGCTTAAATACCCTCATCTTCCTACTTGAAACGAAGTCGGAACACACTATACGAGAACAACGTGTAATATAATACCCAACCCTTTTAAATTTAAAAACGACAAACTATGATCAGCACTTTAACAGTACACGCAGAGTTTTTGGGACAAAAAGGTGCAGCATTGATTATTCATGATTATCGTACCTGCTGCCATATCGACCCCATGACCCTTACACAAGGAAGTAAAAGTGAGCTAAGGAAATGGTGGAACGCATAATGAATCTAAGCAATGAATTACGCATTGAAATTATATGTATCGTGAGAGAGTAAAAAGATCCCAACACCAACGACTGTTGGGTATGTACTTTCCTTTTTGAAGTTTGAGCACGATGGGGTATCTCCTTTTCGAAAGATCAAAGCAGACATTACCTCTTTCGTCTTGTATACTCTACCTTGGGGGGGGGGAAATGCTGTAGACAGTAAATCTTTCAATTGATGCTATGTATCAGAAAAAGGTAAGCCAAGGTCATATGATACGACAAGAAAGTACTTCCTAAAGAAATAACATTTCTTCTCGGTTAGGGTGTCTTTATTTCCTTCTCGTTTCCTCATTCAATAAGTTAGGCTTAGCTTCTAGGTTCTTTCTTTCTTCTCAATAGCAGCTATGATTTCTATTCTATTCGCTACCTTTCTTTCCATTGACAATGAATTCTCAAGGGCTACACGTATACGTGAGACGGCCAGAGATTTGTTTTTAACGCTATTATGCAATAGTCGCCTTTGCCGCATTCCTCGCATGAATACAATAATGCGGCACACGGACCTCGTGCTATACTGCTTCCTAAATCTGGGCGGTCGCTTCAACAGTTGTTGCTTATCCTATAATCGGCAAAACTTGCATGCAACAGTAAAATATGGATATAGGTCAACATAGATTTTACACCCACACACCATATGTCGTGAGAGAGAGTGGTAAACTCACCAGTGATAGAACATCCGGGAGGTCGTCAGCGGGATGATCACAGCCGAAGATATTAGCATACTATAAATAAATAAAATATGTGTGTGAGGGGGGTACCGGCGATGCAGTATGATGTGCATTACCCCTCCTCTAGTAATAATATCATCGGCACAAACATAATCATATGATATTGTCTGTTCTCAAAGTGTGCAGTATAAACCCTGTATTTGGGAGAGCTGACCATTGTTACTGTGGTTATGGATCGATGGTGCTGAGCCATGATGGTAAATTTAGTATACCGACTCGACGAAATGACCATCACGGCAAACATCTGGTTTCGCTTCTTTATTTCCCCTTTATAACATATTTATGGAAAATAAGATCAAAATGTTCTTCAACTATGTCAACACCTACGCCAAAATTTCAAGAACCCGGAGTGTCTTTGCAGCGACGAGTACATTATGATAATCGCGCCGTGTGAAGCTACTATAAATGTAATCCGCATTTTTTTACACTTACGTAAATATAATTATATGAAAAAGCGCGCACATCAACATAGCACATGTGCGGAGCATTCTTAATGATGTACTCGCACAGATCCATGTCTTTTACACCAACAAACTTGTTTTTTTGTATCACTTCAATCAAGAAATTCTGCTTAAGGTCTGAGCACTACTGAGAATCCTTCTTTTTCCCAATTGAGACCTCCCAAATGCTATACATACTAATTCTGATACTTAAAATAGTAGCAACGTATGAGTGTAGTCACTGTTATAGTGGAGGAGGAAGTGGCACAATCCTCTTTTATTACTGTAATATGTCATGATGGAGCTGAGAGGGAAAGACAATTGAATTACTGAGCTTATGAGCGGTATGAAATCCTGCGATTCCAGTTGCATAAGAGACAAGACACGAGTAATAGAGCAAACCACCGGCTCATATTATGAAATATATACCACATAATAAGAGACCGTATCAGTAGTATATAATAGCTATTACAATTACCCGACATTATCTATTTAGTATATAGTAACTATCAATCTATAAGATTCAATGTATTATCAACTGGTACATATCTGGTATCGATATGGTTGTAATTTTTCAATGATCAGGACTTTTTCTAAAGAATTGACTGGCATACGTGTACGTACATAATGTTTGGCCTAGGGTGACGCATAAGGGAATAGCTGTTGCAGGCTTTCTTCTATGTTGCCTGACACGTCATTGCCGGCCGCGACCGTTGGTCTCGCTGGGGTTTCAGGCTTTTTCTGTCGTTGAATTCTCTAGTGTTTATCTTGCACGGTATACAGGCCACAAAAAATATAACAGCATTGCAAGCTGTTAATGTGAGGACTAATGAAAATTGATGTTGCAGTAGCACACGGTTATCTTTCCGCCGTGCTGACGAGTCGTGCACAAGTTCCGTCTGTAACCTTTTTCATCATCACTAAAACACGCCGCATGATTGAAGCCTGAAGTCACATTAGATTTTAAAATACGCCGATATACTACGAGAGAGCGCGAGATTTGTGTAGGTTGTACGTGACACACATGTTGACTGATATACTTATGGGGTTTATCGTATATTATTGTGTCGCCCAAAAGGACAGGCTTCTAGACACTACCCAGGAACAAAAACGATCGCACGGAGATTGTCAAAAAAATCATGGGTACTTGAAAGCTATATTGATCATCGATCATCGGATCTATGTAGAGCCCATCATACTTCATAATTCTTCAACACAGTATGTACAATCAACCAACGTCCCATCTTTCCTCCACTTAAATATGCTGCATAATGCGGTGGTGGCAAATAACCAAGTATACCATTTGATAATTAGAAGCAAGATCCAAGCGCTTGTCTGCGTATGTGCGTGCGTGCGTGCGCATTGCATATTTCTCTCTCTTCTCACTCTACAGATGCGTGGTGTCTTTCCGTCAACAACATTCTTCTATTCCAAACTGGCGGTCGCTAATTTGACTTCTATTACATGTGCGCTAGGCGTCACCGCTGTCACCGCCACCGCTTTTACCGGAAAAAAAAGGTAAGTTTCTATTCTGGATGCATCAATGCTCACAGGTTGCACAGCATTATTAGTGCATTTTCCCTCGTATATGCTCATGTACCAGATCCCCACGCCAAACCTTGATCCTCTACATCCGCTCATCACCATTGTATTAATGCACAATTATCATTGCAGTAACTTTGTTGTTGATTGGTATGCGGAGCGAAAAAGAAGACTGGATTACACAATTCTACTAACTCTCTTTCCACCATTTTAGGCTATGAGCAAAGTATGTGTATTTTTAAGGAGGACGTGTGTAATGTTTCAAAAGTAAGCCTATCACAGACATCCAACTTCTTAAACCTTATATTAAAAGCGTCTTATGAGTAAGAGTTCATAGAGAGAGGTGCCTCCCTTTGTTTGACGCTTATTGGTGTCAATTCCAAATATTAAAGAGAGCGTATAAACATGATCATTAAATTCATTTTAATAAGTAAATAAGATGCTACTATAAAAACACACTCTCTCAAACTTTCTGCATCTATTTTTGTCATGACTGGGTGAAGCGGCGGGGCGAAGTTACACATGAATAAATCTATTAGAGATGGATGTTTTGCTGATGATGAAGATGATGGAGCGCCGTTGCAGCACTAGCAATAGTCAAGATTATCATTTCGGGTGGCTGTGCTGCTTTACTATTATCGTAACCTTGATGCATTCATGTGCCATTCTCTTTCGGTGGACGTTAATCGATTCGTGACTATAACATTTCGAACAATGATCAATGGGTTTAGGGACGACGCCCACGGTTACGGCGTCAATGTTTGTTACAAATTACAAGTTGTTGAATCTTTTGATCTCCCCTCATCGCCAACGACAATATTCTATCATCTGCTATCTCCCTCTCTCTTTCTCCGCGCCGGCAAGCCAGACAAAAGAGCATGTGTATATAAAAAGAAGCATATATACTAATACTGCCTAGTCCTTTATGATCTTTTGCGGAGAACACTGATATTTACACCACATTGTCTGGAGTGATACTACATGATACACAAAAAGACAACCAAAGAAAGAACTCGTGCACTCCACATATGTCGATCACGGGTGTCCCCTGGAAAAAAAGAGTTGTGACACAAAAAAGAAAGTTGGGGGGATTGAGTGCCCAAATTTGCAACCCGATCACCAATGCAGCATCGTTACTTGTTGTGAGTGTACATCCTTATAGCTTCCTTTGCGGTATTAGTGCTGCGTACTTGTAAATAGCGCAAGCTTTGAATCGAACTAGTAATTGTGATAACATGGTGTATAAATTTCTCTCAAGAAACACACTACACAGTTTTCCAAAATGAAATGGTATCAATGATGAACTCTTGTTTACGGCAAATGTAAAGAACAGCGTTTGATGATGATAGGGTGTGATTGGCAAACACTTGCGGATTCTGCTTAGCCTGTCGTCAACCTTTCGTGCGAAATGGATGATAGGTAAGATGATGTATGCATGTATGCTGGATCGATCGATCCACAGTAATGTGGATGTACCCATGACATTATCCTCGTCATATGTTGGATTGCCTCGACATCGGCTACTACTTGTTCTGCCGTCATATTAACTAATAATTAGTAGTACTTTAATAGTTTGCCAAGATTGCTAAATTCTCTCGTCATTGTCATTATGCTTTCATAGAATAGTGTGCTCATGGGGATTAACTTTTAATCCAGTGACCAGGTGGAAGGACGTACTATGAGTACTGCGCTTTACAGTTGATGCTGATAAGCTATTCTAATGGAGCGAGGTCCAGTGCTCGTATATATGTACAGCTTGAATTTAGCCTACTTCCTATGTCTTAAATTTCCCTTTACTCAAAAGAGACCTGTTAGCGCCATTGATCTTTTCGCGTTCATCCTTTGTTTTCATGTGGTGTCATCGTGTTATCCCGGTTATCTGGATCATTGTAACATGACACTAGTACCAGCGTCTATGATGTAACGTCGTAAGACACCTTTCTCAAAGTGCTCTAAGAGCCTTGTTAAAGGTTTCCCTATGTAATTGACGGAACACTCTGTATCATGCAGGAAGAAAAGCAGTAGTAATCTGAGGAGATAGTGATGATCTGCTAATTACTGTAAGCTGTTTCTCTTTGAACTGTTATGCGAGAAAGGAGAAAGCATCTGTTATAGGAAAGCGTTGTTTATTGATTACTGCGGTGCACTGTTTACTGTTTGTTTGCATTGCTCAGTATATATACTTTTCTAGATCCTCGTGTCATCAAGCTAAGTAGACGTCAAAAAACGGGTAAAAAGCTACGCGTCTTGCTTTTCTTTTCTATCAGCGGACCATTCTCTCTCAGACCCCCAAAATAAGTGTATACCTTGATATCACACGGTGCAATGTATGCAGTGATCGTGGTAAAGTGTGCATACTCATCATGAGGAAGCTAGGAACAAGGACGGGGTGACCTTTGTTCCGTTGGTAGATGCGTTGTTGTTGTTATTGCATGCACGCACGCCTGCAGTCCCGTCCAACTCGGCTGCTCAACATTCTTTTCTAAATAGCTTAGACTCCCAACCTCCCCTTTTTTTTGATATACAAACAAACAAGAATTGAGTTCCTCGGGAGAGACCTCTTCTTTGTTACCAACGAAAAAGAAGGCGGTGTGATAGCAGTGGTAGTAGCAGCAGCTCCGCAACCAAATTTTTCATTGGCACCTTGGCACGATCTCTTTTTGTCCTTTAACTTCAAAGCATGTGCTATAAGCGACTAACTAGCCAGCTATGAAGGGCTTAAAGGAACGAATAGCATAAAGAGGATTTTGTCCCTTTTTATTCGAAAATAGAAGGGCTCATGCACCAACAGATTTCCCTCTCTGTTTGGTGCTGAGACTGGCGGTTGCACAAGGATCCGAGCCCAAGCGCCGAAAACAAAAAAAGGCCCGCGGATGGTGTGTGTGTTGTGTGTGTACCGCCTGACAATCTGGGTCTGGGCCTTTACTGGCACTACCCCCCCCCCTCCTTCCCGGCGATTTGTAGATATGCGCACATGGATGTGGATGGGTGTTCCCCCTTTCCTTGCGATACAATGTACGCACGGCCAATCCTTTTTCACGCTGTGGAAAAAGCCGAGTAGCCATTCATGGTCTAGCGGTATGGTTGATTTGTCAAGACACTTTTTCTCTCATCCTCTGCACTCGGCCGACTTGCATAGAAGGAAATGCACATCTCTACTCCTACATAGCCGACTGGTTCGCTGATGGAAAAAGAAGCCATTTCATATCGCGTATTTGCATACAGTGGAACGGGCAACGGATTCTTCCGAGACCTTTTTGTGGAAGGCCTCTTTACTCACGCACACAAACGCACAAATACGCTATATAAACAATTCATTTTAAGAATTTGTCAGCCAGTAGCATTTTCCCGCAAGACTCTTTGCCTCTGTCCTCGGGTGGTCTTACATTTTTGCATTTCGATCATGCAATGACCCACAGAAGAATACTTGAGCCCCATGAGAAACTTGATCAAATCATGGGGGGGGCTAGCAAGTATTGAAGGAAAGGCCTGGGAATCAATGGCATGCGCAGTGTCATAGGGACAACAACAACAACAGCGACCTTTATTCTGCCTTCATGGATTGCCATGGAGATCCAGAACAGGGGGAGCAGCGCGACTGATTGATTAAAAAAAATTTTATTATGAAAAGTGATGGGTCCAGAAGGGACACGATGCGGGCCATGTAAGGCGTGTGTGTGCCGTCAGCTCTTCCCCTCTTCCCCCCCCCAACAGCAACAACAGCAGCAGTTCCTGGGGGGGGGCCTGCTTCCATGGATACTTGCTCGACCCCCCCTCCCCCCCCAAAATGGAATGAGGCCCATTGGGGAGGACGCATGGGAAACGTATAAAAAGAGCACGGCTGCTCCACGTCCGTTCCCGTTTCCCTTTTCATTTCTTTCCTCCATTCTATCCTATTCCGTTTTTCTCTTTGTTGAATCGAAGCCTCCGCCGCTTCTTCCCCCTCTTATTACACGTTGTAACAAACGCTACCTATTCACGTTGGATTATTTTGGCTACAATGGCCGGAGAGCCTCGACGGGCTCCTCCTTATTCCACCCGCACCACCATCGACGACACTCTACCTCGGATGAATCGCCCTCAGCACCGTCGCCAAGAAAGCAATACCACCATAGACGTCGTCCATCGCAAAACATCAACAGCAATAATAGCAACAGTCGAGCACGCTACTCGTACGTATTACCACCATCACCACTCTCAACCACCACAACCTTCGAAGAGGCAGCAGCCGCTGCAGCAAACAGCCTGATGATGATGCCGCCTCCCCTCTTGTCGCCTTCCTCGGCAGCATCGTCGCCGCTCAGTCCTCCCTTGGCAACGCCCCCCGTTCCCTTGGATAGCATTGCCACCAGCACCAGCAGTACCACTACTGCTGACACCACCACCACTACCACAACAGCAGCAAAGAGCGTTGATTCGTGCGATATGATATTACCATTGCGTCGTACAAGATTACCACCACCGATGCCGCGCACTCATCATCAGCCTGCTATTACTGGCCGAGTCAAGGTGCTTTTGGTCGACGACAATAACGTCAACCTGCAAGTCCTGTCCAGAGTGTTGCGCATGCACATGTCCGATACGATCCATCACATCGAACTTGTCAAGAGCGGACTCAAAGCGCTCGAGGTGCTGCATGACCATGCGTTCGACCTTGTTTTGCTTGATATTGACATGCCAGTGCTCAGCGGTGTAGATACCGCAAGACATATCCGGAGCTCGACAGAGTACGACATCCTCTTACAAAATCGAACCATCCCCATTGTGGCGGTAACTACCAATGATACCGCCGATTGGAAGCGTGCATTTGCCAAAGTAGGCATGGTAAGTTCCTGGTGCGATGTTATGATGCTTGCTGAATTGGGTCTTGGCTTACACTAACCTCCGCTTGTGTATCACTAGAATGGCTGTGTCAGTAAGCCTATTGCCGTAAACGCACTCAAAAGGACAATCCATCAAGTTCTCAACGATGGTTGCAGCCCAGAATCCTTGGCTGCTTCATGAGAAGAGTAACGTATTTCTTTTTCCTCTTATGCATTCACCCTTCATACGCCCTCTTAAAGAAACCTCCATCCATCTCTCTATATCCGTCACACACAACACAAAAACCCATCTTCTTCTTTGTTCTCTCGCTTCATTGTAAATAGTATCTGCATGTATTCTTTTGTCTTTCCCCCCCCCCATGATCATCATCTAAATATTTATACTGTAATAAGTGCTTATTCCACGAAAGTTTGTCATTTTTATATCTCTCTATCCTCTTATTATAAAAAAGTCTAGTTTAGTATGCCTACCAAAGTTTGTATCAATGGAAAACGAAAGGTGTTCGTCAGAATAGCAAGTAAGCAGTGATAAGCTCTGTGATGGTCCAGGCAACAGAAAACAGACCTTTCTCATAGGACATGGCTTGTGTACAACTCAGATATAAAACACCACTTTATTTATTTAAAACATCGGCAATTATTACGCGCTTATGGTATGATCGTAGTCGATAGTCGGAACGACGGAGCTCATGAACTTTAAGAAAATGACAAGGTATCTACGTGGGTTTTCTGTAAGTCCATCGTTTCCCTCCAAAAAGATCATCTTCATGTGTTCTTTTCTATAAAAATACGCTTATATCTATGCGCGATGACGCCCTCTCCTCCCGTTGTGCTTGTATGACTTACTGATCTACGCGTATGCCAGTTTCTTGGCCCTTTTCGGCTAACCCTGCCGAGACACCGTCTCCCATACGCTCAATGATCTTTTGCATCACTTCGGCGTGCTTGCAAGGATGGATCGATGCAAGGTTCATATTCAAATGTGGATGTGTGTCAATCGTCACTGTCTTTTTAACATAGTCTTGCGCGACATCTTCAAACACACGACTGGATGGCAAGGGACGACGTTGCTTTTTTGAATAATACGTGTAAGATTAAAGTATGAATTCACGTGAAACGGCAACAACAACAACAACACTGACAACAACAGGCTTTTTGTACCTCATCGTAGCCAAACAACCACATTCTTGGAGTCTGGTAATACTTGTCATATGTGATGAATACGTCATAGGTGCGCACTTGAAGAATCTTGTCACTTAATAAAAACAAAAAGGAGGATGTGTGAGTCTAGCAGGCGCTTTACACACATACACACACAACAACGAAAACAACAAAAAATGGGACTCACTTATCACCCGGTTTAGCATCGTCTTGTGGTCCTTGCGCAATAGCCTATGCAAAATCATGCACCGTCAGTCACGGGTATGATGTGGGAGGGTGCAAACCGATTCAAAGTAGTGTGATCTCTTCCTTTCTTCACTTTTTCTCTCATCGTCTCTATTAATCTTGATCCTTTAATCTCTCACACACAAACTCACCGGGTCATCCTCCTCAACGACTAGATCATCTTCAATATCCGGAATGTCGTCCATATCCGGAATCTCATCCAATGGCACTTGTTTCTCTCTATCCAGATTCAGCGCTTCCATATTCTGCTTTAACTTTTCTTCTTCCTCTTCATCGTCCATGATTGTTTGAGCAATTTCGTCCATCGTCTTGGTCACTTATTGATTTTTCCACATAGAATGATAAGTTAGTTGGGGGGGTTTGTGCATGAATCAATAGCCATAAATCACTGACTAACCTCGTGAGCTATGCGTGTACATCCACCCGTCTTCGTCCTTTTCGTCATCTCCTTCTGCATCTACTTGACGAGTGTCTCCTTCATCGCCGGTAAGCTCCATTTGTTTCGCACGACGAAGACATGGCACTATATATTCAATCGGCATGAAAATGTGTTGTCACTCACTATTAGTATATGTATAGGCCCCTTTTATCCCTCTGACTTAGCTGCTATGAGACCTCCCACATAGTTCAATACAAGAGAAAGAAAACAGAGACTTTACCGTTACGTGTTACAAGAAACTGCTTATCCTTTGGCAAATAGTCTCTGTTTTTCTCGGGTAAACCAGATTCCCTACACCATTATTATATCAAAGTCAGAATTATGCATGTGCGTTCCACATTTTGCTTTTTCCAACATTCCTTCAAATATACGTTACCAAGACCAGGTTGGGCACTTGTAGACAAGAAATTCACCTGCGGCAACGAACTATATAGAAAGCAATCAATTGAGGTTATATTCGAGTGATTCTCTTTTCTTTGCATTGAAGGGATTAGTTACCTCTTCAGGAGTCAGACAACCTGTTTCTTTAAATTTGGAATTCTTTAAAACAGGGATAAGGCTTTCTCGCACAGAGTGAAATGTGGAATAAAGATTGCTGTATACGTCTCGAACTGACATGGTTTGTTTGCGTTCGTCTGTATGTGAAGAGATCTATTACGTATAAGTAGAGTGTTTAGGAGTGGGAGAGAGTGCCTTTTTCTCTGTTGCTGGAAATCAATTTGCCATCAGTGCGGGTCATGTGCTACTACATCACACACGCACACACACATTCTCTCTCCCCCAGACTTTTGCCACACACAACAGCAATGCATGATGATAAATTACTTGTAGCCATATCAAGACAGGTCAAGCCGCAACAGAAGCTGGCGATGAGAATGACAGCAAACAAGATCAATTCAATAAACAGTACGGAAAATATCAAGCAATGAAGCACTTGATTGGTGTACTTTCTTGTTTGCAATCCAGTCTCGACGAGATATAAACAAAACCTCGTGTTCCTGTTTCCTTGTCTCTTCTCATTATCTGCGCAGTATCATTTCCCGCAACACCCTCCGAAAACCCTCTGGGGTGCCTGCGGACAGTAGAGCGGATCGATACCATTCGGATCCCAACCGGTCAAATGGATTAAGTAATCAGCTTGGTTGGCTGGTAATCTGTCTCATTCGTCTGGTTACTCTTTCCATGCAAAAGCCCAAAAAACTCCGCCGAGAGTCTCTTATATAATATGGGCTACAAACGCGCTAACCCGCGCTGCTTCTTTTCTTTCGTTTTTTTACCCGCTTTTTCTTTTTTATTCATTTATACGTCATGGTCTCCATGGTCCAAACTGTTGCTACTCAACCTTTTGAAGGTCAAAAGCCCGGTACATCTGGCTTGAGAAAAAGGGTCAAGATCTTTCAGCAGCCCAACTACACCGAGAACTTTGTTCAGTCCATTCTGAATGCCATTCCCGCAAAGGGCGCCACTCTCGTGGTCGGTGGTGATGGCCGTTACTACCTCGATGAAACACTTCAAGTCATTGTAAAATTGAGTGCTGGTGCTGGTGTAAGTATCAATTGTTTGATATCAGCAATTAATATTTTCATCTTTTTCCGCTGCGTTTAACTAAAGTACCTAAATGAATAATGTAGGTATCCAAACTTGTTGTCGGTCAAAACGGTATCTTGTCGACGCCCGCTGTGTCGAACCTTATCCGCAAGATCGGTGCCACCGGAGGTATTCTTCTCACGGCCTCGCATAATCCTGGAGGACCTGACAATGACTTTGGTATCAAGTACAACATCTCAAATGGTGGCCCTGCACCGGAAAACGTCACCAATGAGATATACGAAATCTCAAAGACTATCTCGGAACTCAAGATGGTTGATGCTCCCAAGGTACGACTCATTATGGTGGATGCAGCTCGGGAAACCGGGAGAGAAGGCAGGGGAAGAAGAACTCATGGGAATTATTTCTTTTTTTGTACACGGAACGTGTTATAGATCGATTTCTCGGTGTTGGGGAAGCAAACTGTTGGGGACCTTGAGATCGAAGTGATCGATAGCGTCAATGACTATGTCGAGCTTATGAAGGATATCTTTGATTTCGATGCGATCAAGTCCTTTTTCGCAAACAATCCTGATTTCAAGATGCTTTTTGATGGCATGAACGGAGGTAAAGCATACATTGTGGTTTGGAGGAGAAGTAGGAAAAAGGAAGGATGTGTGTATACCATGCTAACTGTTGTGACATAGTGACTGGACCCTACGGCCAGCGTCTGTTTGTTAATGAGCTCGGACTACCGGAATCGAGCGTCATGCGATGCACGCCACTCCCGGACTTTGGTGGCGGACACCCGGATCCTAACTTGACTTATGCGCATGACCTTGTTGAACGCGTCAACAAGGAAGGCTACGACTTTGGCGCCGCTTCCGACGGTGACGGTGACCGTAACATGGTTATTGGCAAAGACGCATTTGTCACTCCAAGCGACAGTGTTGCCATCATTGCTCACTACGCCCGTGACGCTATCCCCTATTTCCGAAAGACCGGTGTGAAGGGCCTGGCTCGTAGCATGCCTACCTCGCAAGCTTTGGATCTTGTAGCCAAGAAGCAAGGATTGGAGTACTTTGAAGTGCCTACGGGTTGGAAGTTCTTTGGTAACTTGATGGACGCTGGTCGTTGCTCTGTTTGTGGTGAAGAGTCGTTTGGTACCGGCTCAGATCATATCCGTGAAAAGGATGGCTTATGGGCTATCATTGGTAAACTGATTCATCATTGTTTTGTATCTATTTGACATGGGGGCGTTAGTTGGGCTAATCGTTCCTTGAACCTATAAATAGCATGGCTGAACATCCTGGCTTACGTCAACGGTACGAAACCAGGCTCTGGTGTTAAAGATGTCCTTCAACTTCACTACCAGACCTACGGACGTAACTTCTTCTCCAGGTGAATAACATGGAAAGAGGATGTGGGGAATAAGAGGAGAATACTCACTGTGGAAATGATCCTTGTTAGATACGATTATGAAGAGGTTGATGGAAAGGGTGCAGATGAGATGGTGGAACGCCTGCGTAGCATGATCGAAAGCAAGGAGCTCATTGGCAAGCAGCTCGGAGCTTTCACTGTGGCTGAAGCTGACGATTTCACCTACAACGATCCAATTGATGGCAGCATTTCAAAGAAGCAAGGCATTCGTGTCATCTTTGAAGATGGCTCGCGTATCGTGATCCGTCTCTCTGGCACAGGCTCTTCTGGTGCTACTGTACGACTCTATGTCGAAAAATACTCGAGCGATGCCTCTGAATATACCGCAGACACCCAAAAGGCGCTCAAGTCACTCATTGACGTTGCCTTGAACCTTTCCGAGCTTACCAAGTACACGGGTCGCTCTGAACCCACTGTCATTACTTAGATATTACATATAGCATAATCACCACCACCACACATATTACCGATTCCTAACATCTTTTTTATCGTCCTTCCTATCTAACACACTCGCATGCATGCACAATTGTCTACTATATTTTTTTCAAATATAAACGTGGATTTTCAAACCTTATTTTGAATATTCTCAAGTAGTTATCATATTTATTATACGCCAAGTCCACCCCGGAATACTTCACAGTGTAAGCCATTTTCCCAGATTTTGACATTCTGTAAACCCCACTGGCCTTCCTCGTTCATGTGGATTTCTTCCTTTGACATCATGCGACCCACGTCCACATCTCGATTGTCTGCGTCGCTGTTCGGATGTACGACGGTGTGGTGTTGCTGATGGCATGACAACGTGTCTCGTGTGTAGGTGACAGGAATATCCAATGTCCATGCAGCTGTCAACACCAGCTCCATATCTATCCATGTCTTTGCGCCTGCTTCGCGGTATCCACGGGTCATTTGCCATGTATCTCGGTGTGCCAATGTGAAATCGCTGGCCTCGTGTGCAATGACCAAAAAGTTAGTGGTGTCGATGACTTGTGGTGCTGGGAAGGCGAACGCGTGTGGTTCGTATGCATCAAATGAGCATGACTCTAAGAGACCGTCGTCGGTTGTAAAGCTTGGAACATCGACAATGGTACCTGGTAATTCGTCGTATCTAAGGGTGGTCATAGATTATACACAGTGAGCATCATGCATGAAGCCCTCTTTTTTCCCCATGCACCAAAAGAGAAAAGAGATACTTACGAAACATGGCTGTCCTGATATTGCGTATAAAACATCTTTTTCCGGAATGATCGGGATACAACGGCATTATGCATGTTGGGAGACCAGATGTCATCTTAATAAGAGAAACACCGTCATGTAAACAACACTCGTTTCTTCGTATGATCTTTTATGTGAAGTATGTATACCTTGGTTGGTGCACACAATAAATTCGCCACGGGCAAAACGTATACCGACGTTTTTGCCCTCATATTCCAGGGCCTCAGGTCCTTCTTTTCCCCGAAGCGTCTCGTGAATCTTGCGAGGTACGGTAATAATGCGATATGTCAGGTACTTGGAACGACGATATCTGCATGATCCGAATGCAATATTGGATTAGTAACTTGACATTGGGTCTCATATAATTCGATATGACTTACCTATAGGTATCACGAATACCACGTCGACCAGCCGGCGGGTTCCATTCAATGATCAGCAACTCAATCAAAGTCTTTGTTTTCTCTGCCAGCGCATAGGTGCTATCAATAGCATTCTGTAATCGATGAAACTGATTGCCGGCATAATCATCGTTTCTTGCGACCATGACAACTGTCATGTAATATTCAGGTACCACACCTGGGTCAAGACAAGCTTCCCAGATCTGTTTAGGCTCAAGTTTGGCCAGGTTGGGTGGTTGTTCACACCTTGCACAATCGTACGTCCCTGCTGACAAGAGATGCGATTCGTTGTGTCCGAAACGAAAGCCGTCGGTTGTGGTCGACAATAGGTTTGGAGATTGGGATGAGTACAGGAAACATACAGAGATGGTGACTGTTAGAAGGATCAACAAGGAGAGTGATCGTTTCGAAAAGGTCGAAATGTAGTCCGAGAACGCGTCGAGTCTGCTAGTGATGCCGCTTGCTAAGGTAAACCGCGCTGCCATTATTGTTATTATATTAAAGGTGATATGTGTTGCTTGTGTGTGTGTGTAAAGGAGTACTGCGTGTATAGTATTGTTTCAAATGGAGGGGATGGTCCAAAGGTGTTGGGAAAGTACGAGAGAGAGAGAGAGCGGTGGTGTATATTAAAAGAGTGCGAAATGTGTTTGAGTGAGCAATGGAGGAATGAAGCGGGAGGCGAGGCTTTGTGAGTGGAACCTTTCAACGACGCAACAAAGAAAGAAGAAGGCAATATGGAGCAGTAAAGATATAGCTTATAATGTGTGTGTCCTTTTTTTTTAAAGTCTCGAACCCAACGAATTTACACAAATGTCCAAATACGGCTTGGACCGTTTCCTACTTTAGGGAACGTTGGATTTCATTTGAAAGGCCCGCCCTTTTTTATTTTTTTTTGCGCAAAAGAGGTTTGGTTCTGCTATTGTTGCGATAAACCAGGAATGATCCCTGCAGTAAGTGTCGCGTCCACTGTTTTTCATTGCTGTCTTGAGCTCAGGCAGATGCTTCTCTTGGACTGCTTGACTTTCTAGTCCACCTAGTATTTCAACAATGGTCTCGTATCTCTACATCTTGACGATGGCACACGTTCTCTTGGCTTCTTGGCTGTCTTTTGTGCCCCATGGCGTCTTGGCATGTTCAAGCTTGAACAGCAAACCTCACTATACCCACTGATATTGGTATTTATAGCTCGACCCTCGATCAATTATAGCTCTCTTCAAAAAGAAGGTAACGTACTTGTTTAGCGTGAAGGACTACTTTCTATTTGATGAATATTGGGTTGATAGCTGTAAAAGTAAAGTACATAATTCGCCCCAGTAACTCTAGCAGTAGAAGCGGGTGTTTTATGCTAAGTTAGCCCTAGGGGTTTCCATAGGGTGAAGATTCCCTTGATATTAAACACACGCATTATTGTTTGGATAATTTGCCTAATCTGAACGTTTTGTGTTCCTGTTTCTGCAAATTTAAACTTTTAAGGTAAAAAATCAACTTCTTGGGTGTGTTTTCTATCAGACTTGTCTCGAAAGTACTTTAAAAACAAGCAAAGTTCATTTCGCTATACTTTCATTGTTTCTCATCTATCCTAAATGCAAAATCATAGGCTGAGGTATGATAGAGAAGAACGAACGGTCCTCGATATGCACACGCCCTCTCATTTAATTGTAACCCAGCAAGAGTTAATATGAAGCATAGCCTAACATGGCTAGTCTTAACATTACAAGGATTAATCGGATGCTTGTATATATCATTGAGATAGCCTTCATCATCATCATCACCATCATCTTTCGGGTTATTTGATACAGGTCCCTTTGGCAATGAATCCCCATGATGGTTGAAGTCTATCATTACGCAACGTCGCAGCTGAAGACATCCCTAGAAGTGTTAAACCAATTGGAGTCCTTCTCTTTTGTAATGATGTAGTGGTGAGATGTAGAATAATTACTTCCGCCTCGAACGATCGTCACTAAGCATTCTATAATGTCCTGTCGATCTTCTTCTCACTGAAATAAATGTTCTCGACCGGCCATGTTAACGTATGTTATATTTGTTGAATTGTTCATAGCTAATGGTAGCGAATAGCAACTGGCATATTGATCGTACTACTAGCTTGGTTTCTGCTAACCAGACTTAAAAACGACACGATTTGTTGATCCGCTCTTTTCTTCTATTAGTATGATAGTGGTACTGAGCGACAAATAAAGGAAAAAAAAAATCTCCATCAGAATAGCACATAGTTGAGTGGAGCTAGCTTTTTTCTGCATTCGCTGATTATGTTACAAAGATGTTCGTTGGTTCCCAATTCTAAAGAACTGTTTCACCTTGAACGACGATGAGATTACAGGACCGATGAAATCAAATAGTTACTTTCTTTATTTGGCTGATTTCCGAGAAGAGAGAAGACTGTACATACAAAATACCTAAATACTGCTTATACTTACTCTTATGGAACAAAAAGTAAGGGACCCCGCATCATCATCATCATCATCATCATCATCATCAGGCTACAGTACAGTGGTAGCGGACAAAGTTCGTGACGGCGAGTATATGGAATATATGTAAAGTTACCTAAAAACCTCCCTACGACACTCACGCGCTGAGTTAATATGCACTTGATATTCATTATGTGTCCTTTAGCTCGCTTCATCAGAAAAGGCAGTTTTGTAAGTAATTAGCAGCCATCTAAAGAGACACATAAATGATCTACCCTACTGCTACATACGTTGTGTGGGTCGCTGATACTTGGATCCTAACACGCAAGTGTGTTTTTGATAAGCAATGATGTACGCACATGCTATGCAACATAAAAAAATGTCTATCTGTGTGTTGTTGAATGATGGTGTCAGACAGAAGGGGGTAAAAAAAGAGAAATATAATGCTGGTAATAGGAGAAAGCTCAGACCGTTAAAGCAATCATCCACATAATGTGCGGACACGCATTTCTATAGGGTCGTTACTGCTACATATGCATGCAAATCAGCTGTCGTCCATGTAAATTAAATAATAGTCATTTACCCTTCTGTGTAATCAGTGTGTATCATTATCATCATCGTCCTTGATCCCCATATACAGAATGACAAACAATATTGACTCCCTTACTGCTTCAAACACCTCCCCCTTTCTTCTTGAGAAGTGTTTTGACAGAAAACGAAAAAAGGTATAAATACTGCTTTCACCTTTCATCACGAACATCATCTTCCCATTTGTACTCTCTTACAAACATCTTCTCACTGTCAGGCTACAGTCCCCTCCCAATACAAACAATCTAAACCCCCCACACATTCATTTTCTTTTGCGTTGATCGCTGTATCATACATTTTCTTTTCTGAGCCGGAACTCTTCTTTGCATAGTAAATCTCCCCCCGACACATACACATTCGTTCTTTTTTTGTACTTGAAACAACTATGAAGCTGTGCTTACCCATTGTATTGATGCTTTCTTTGGCATCCATTGTCACCACGGCTGCGCCTGTGACACAAGAAAAACGCGGATTAAAGAGCTGCTACAAGCACGCCACATTGACTCAGTAAGCTGTTTTCATATTAAATTTCTATTTTTGTTAATTATTGAATCACCACTTCTCTAACTCCTATTTTTTCGACTAGATATTGGATTCCCAAGGAGGGTGACAAGGATGAAGACAATGATGGTCACTCGGTATCTCTTACGGGCCCAAAGACTAAAACGCTCAAGACCTCGAGCGGAAAGAAAATTGCCAAAGTATCCAAGACGACTTATGAGGTAAGAAACCTACTAATTATACCTAGCAATAGAAATGAATATGTACGAAACACGAACTGACGTGTGGATGTTCGTATAGAAATTCCAAATGGAAGGCACCGGCTTGTTAAAGAACGGTGAGATGGTCAACTTGGATGACAGCAAGGACGACTTTATGGAAGTGAACCGTAAAAAGGATCCTTTCGGTATTGGTAAGTTAAAGTCAACCAACACAATAAACCAGGCAGATATATAAAAGCAATGGAATTGAATGTATCTAACTCTGTTAATCTTAGGCGAAGACGACGATGTAGCTCTGGAACCCTGGGTTAGTGTCGCTTCTAACGACTTGGATCGTGGAACAACGCTTTATATCAAGGATTTGGACGGTGTTAAGCTGCCTGATGGCAAGACTCACAATGGCTGTGTACGCGTTGACGACGAAGGCTGGAGCTTTGATGACTGTCAACTGGACTTTTTCGTTCTTAGCTATCAAGACTACAAGAAGTTGGACGACAAGATTGGCGAAAAAGTGTCCGTTGAAAAGAAAAAGTGTAAAGTCCAAGACTACGTGACAAAAAAAACCAAGAAATGGGCTGTTTTGTAGTATAGCCGCATCCAGACTACTACACAACTACAGCGGTTGTTAGAGTGTATTTACATGCCAAAAATAAAATAAAAATTTGTCCTTTATGCGAGTCATATCATGCACGTTATACTAGTTTTTGGAAAGCTGTGCTTGTTACAGCATGGCAAATGGTTACCGGTGGATACATTTTAACCAGTCTCGTAGTAACCAGTCGTCGCTATTAGCAACGGGATGATGTGGATGTCCCCAAAGGATAATAAAGGTACTACTCTTCGTTTGTTTTTTTTTTTTTTGAGTCAAAACGGATTCAATTGGGAGGAGCACGACACTTGGCTCTTCTGCGAATATGGAAGCAGTGGCCACATCATGTCACTCACTGTTAAAAAGCAAGGAGATTAAACTTTGCAATACAGCAGAAAAGTAGGAACGTTTATAAAAGAGGCAAGAAATGCTGCCGTAACCGATTTTTGCCTTTTCTGTCCAATGTCACGGTTTTCGCGGGCGGGAGCACTGGTAGCAGGTGCATTTTCTCTCACTGGGCTGGCAGGCTATTGTTATGTAACTTCTTCTACTCCCTTATCTGGTGCAATGTCTTCAACCTATAATGGCAACAAACCCGGCGACCATCACCATGGCAATGGTTTCCGTAAGAGAATTGCTCTACCATAAAGATCCTATAACGTTTTCGAAATTGACACAAGAGTTTCTTTGAATTGTGGAAATTTTAGGAAACCCATGGCCCTCCGCTACTAATAACGGTCTTCGAGAGATGTTTAAAATGTTGAGTGAGGTTGGTCTTCGAAAGACTGAGCAATCAATCACCCCGAACGCAAAACCACCCACTGTCGACGCAATGAATTGGAAGCTTATCCGGGAAGCGACTTCACAGGCCGGTGAGAAGGCCATTGTTGTCACTTGGCTCGGACAGTAAGTTTTACTCTCAACGTTTTAAAAAGGATTGGTTGAAGGTTCTTTGCTAACAATAAAATTTTGAAAGTGCGTGCGCATTGGTGCAGATAAACGGCGTCAATGTTTTGCTGGATCCCGTTTTCTCGGATAGGTAAAGTGTTACTTTTGGACCCAGGAACCCAAGATAAAAAAGGTATCTTACAAGAGATATCTTTCATTTTCGACTCACACTAGATGCTCACCTTTTTCGTTCGTGGGACCTAAGCGCTATACCGAACCACCCTGTCAATTGAAGGATTTACCAAAGATAGATGCAGTCGTCATATCACATAATCAGTAAGTTGAAACTCTTAAAAAGGGGTTGAACGCGGGCCGTTAGTAATTCCGATCTCTGCAGTTATGATCACCTGGATCTAAACTCCATCAAAGAGTTGGCGGAACAACATCCGGAAGCACATTTCTATGTACCTCTTGGAAACAAGGCTTGGTTCAATATAGAGAAATCCAACGAGCGTGTGACAGAATTGGACTGGTGGCAGGATAGAACGCTCACTTTGGGTAATGGCAAGGCTGTCAAGCTCACTTGTACGCCCTGCCAGCACTTCTCGGGCCGTGGTATTCTGGATAGAAACAAGACGCTCTGGGCTTCGTGGTGTCTCGAAGGAGTGCGTGAGGGCCAATCTTCAGGTGGCAAGGTGTTCTTTGGAGGGTAAGTGCATATTCTGAAAGAGGAATGAAAAAATAGAGATGACTTATTTGAGTTCTTTGCAGTGATACGGGATATCGGGCTGTCCCACAAGGAACGAAGCCTGATGCACAATACGATGAAGATCACCTCGATACTTTGCCACATTGTCCTGCATTCAAAGGTATAAACGTATACGTGGGGTGAGCTCATATCTATATGCGCGTTTCTGATACGTTCACTTCCTCTTATAATGCCTTAAAGAAATCGGAAGCAGGATTGGACCTTTTGATCTTTCTCTAATTCCAATCGGTGCATACTCGCCTCGATGGTTCATGTCTACTATCCACTGCTCACCTGAAGATGCTGTTCGGGTTCACGAGGATGTCAAGAGTAAAAAATCTGTAAGAAACAAAGCGTAATAGTGGATGAACGGTGCTTGATATGCATATCTAAATTATACTTTTTTGTGTTATTAGATCGGTATCCATTGGGGTACTTTTGTGCTGACAGACGAGCCTATCGATGAGCCACCAGAGCGTCTCAAGAAGGCCCTTCAGAAGCGTGGTCATGATGGAGAAGTCTTTGGCGTTCTTAAACTTGGAGAAACGATGGTTATCGAAACCTCATCTTCATCAACTACTAGTAATCTATAAATATATTATGTACCTGAAATACCTTTACGTTAATTTAGTAGGAATCCTTCTCTGTTACTCTTCTTCCGTATAATGTAGATTATAATTGTATTTCTAATGTATAGTTTTGCATACATACTCATGCACGCTAACATATGACTATACCAAACTACAAATCAATCTGACGTCAATTTGATTTATCTATTCTTACTTGGAATCTAGCCAGATCCGGTATAGGTAGGTTTAGAGAGAGAATTTATTGGTCTGTACGCCACGGTTCGTGAAGACAACTGCAGCACTTGGCTAGTAACGCTAAAATAGACTGCGAGGCAAAAACGAAAAGTGCAGACGGGAGAAAAGCGGCAAAGGCGCACAACGATAAGTGTCGTCATACTTGAAGGTTTGCAAACAAGTTTATTTTAAAATCGGGCGCGTTTCCGCTGTTTCCGCTGAGATCTGTCGTTCTCCGCTGCATAAAGCAGCTCTTTCATTCCAAAAAAGCCGGAAAAATGAATCCAACTGCCAGCGATCTCCCACAAGGTTCAATGCTCGAAGAGGACTCTCCTGAGCCCTCGCTTCTCAGAGTACACCGTCTAACACCAAGGTACTGGACACGCTTTTTGACATGACAACTTTCGTAATTCCGCACTGGGGCCAAGACTTGCTTCTCTTTCCTTCCTGACAATGAGGGAGCAACGCTTGTACTGAACAACAGGATCACATTCATATCAAATAGTGAAGACTACAAGACAAAGTCATGGAAAAATGGGCTAGGATATACAAGCGAGATTAGCATCTACCCACCAAAGAAGGATTTCAAAACTGAGGCTTTCTTTTGGCGTTTGAGTAAGCATCGGATCGATGCAAACTGCAACTTTTCAGTATTTCCAGGATATGAGTGGTGAGTGGAAACGTTGAGAACGCGCTAGAGCTGTGAAAAAGAAGAGTTTTGATAACCGTCTTTCTGTAGCACAACTATTGTTCTACCGAGTGGCCACGAAAATGTTACACTATTGCTTAACCATAAGGGGGAAGAAATGTCGACCAAGGTGAAGCCGTTGTTCCCTTATTCTTGGAACGGATCATGGTAAAAAAGCTAGTTACTCGTTGCATGTGTGCTCAAATAAGACGGAAGTAAAACTGATGGATTCAAATTCCAGGGTGACGAGTTGTCGCGTGTCAAATCCGCCCATCACAAACCTGCAGTTCATGGTCAAGAAGAATTTGGGCACCGCACAGTTTTATGTCGAGAAAATTGGCCAGCCCATCTCAAACGAGAGCGGAGAAACTGGAAAAAAACTGTTACTGGGATCATTTGCCTTGGTCTACGTCGTGGATGGATTTGTACGGATCACTTTGGACGAAAACCATATGCATGGTCATTCTGTGCTTCTTTCGCCTGATGAGACGCTGTATATCGAGCGTGACGAAGAAGCAAGTCCTACGAGCATATTTATTCAAGCAGCTGATGCAACAGGTGCAGTAGGTGGTCATGATTTAGGTCAGTTTAAACTTGATGAGTTATATTTTGCAAGGGAGAAAATGAGATCCAGCAATGTTTTGCTGAGACCATATCATATAGACGCTACTGTTATTACAATGCAAATTTCCGAAGTAAAACAAAGCACTACAGCCATGAGCGTCGAAGATAGTATAGGAAGACTTAGCCACAGTATGCTAGAAGCATCCATTAGTGCTGCACAACAACAACAACAACAAAACAAGAGTACTGGGACTGCACCAAGCCAACGGCGCGAGCCTCGCCGTAAAGGCTCCCTCGTCGTGTACGACGATCAACCGCTTGTTGGAAACGCTCTAGCTTCTACTGCTGGTGGGCCCGATATTAAAACGATAGTTACCTCTGCTGAGCCTATGCCTATTCCAGGATCTACTAGTGGCGCTGCCGATGCAGACGCGTTAGCATCGAGTTTGCAAACAACCGAACTTGCCTCAGTGGATGAAGGGATGCGTCGAGATAGTATTGCAATGATACGCGGAAACCTCGATACATCGCAAGTATACGCGCCGCCTAATTTCGCACTGCTCCCTCAGGATACCGATGTTCCACCACCTGTGGTTCGTGACCGTCTCGTCGTTGAAGATTTCCCTGTCAATACAATAAGCACAGCTTGGATTAAAATGGTCAAACAAGGTTTGAGTGAATGGATCCGGTTGCCTGCTATTGTTTGTAGAGGTGCAGAAGAGGGGTAATTATGTGATTTCTAGCTTTTCAAGTGTGATAGGTCCAGCGCGAAATCCTAATATACTAATTTGCTTTCACAGTCCTGTTGTTGGTATAACAGCAGCTGTCCATGGAAATGAGCTTAATGGCGTACCATGCATACATCGGTAAAAAAATTCTTCTCTTTTACATAGGTGTTTTCTGGTAGTGTTCTTGAAGATAAACATTGCATCTTTCTTCCGTTAGTGTTGTCTCGGAAATCGACGTCAAGAAGCTGCAGGGAACTGTTGTTGCTGTTCCCTGTGTCAATATGGTTGGATATCTTCAGTTCAAACGCGAATTTGCTGACGGTCGAGATTTAAACCGACAGTTCCCAGGAAAAGAGGATGGATTTGCATCGCAAGTCTACTGCTACCATCTTATGAACAAAGTTATCTCCCAGTTCAACTACTTGATCGATTTGCATACTGCGAGCTTTGGACGGATCAACTCGTATTATGTTCGTGCAGATATGGTAAGAATGGAGAAAGATGGCAGAATATGTCATTTTTCTATAGGAAATGGATTGAGAGAAGCAGCAGTGATATATAGCAATCAATATAACTATATTCTGTTTTACATAGAACGACAGTGGATCTGCAATTCTGGCGCGCTTGCAACAGCCCCAAATTGTTCTTCATAATTCTGGACAAGATGGTAAAGTTTTTCTATCATTATACATCTGTTTGAGGCTGTTTTGTAAACGGGCTGCATGTGTGTATAGCAGCTAAATTGGCTTAATATAGGAACGCTGAGATCTGCTGCTGCTGCAAGAGGCATCAAAGCAATCACGGTAGAAATTGGCAATCCGCAACTGTTCCAAAACCAATACGTGCAGGTACAGGAAATCATCAATTTGAAGTATACACAACGAATGAATAAGGTTCTATCATTGATGCGCTTCCTATATATTCACTCAAATGTATAGTGGTCATACATGGGCGTGATGCGCATCTTGGATAATCTTGGAATGTTTACCCTGAATTTGGGACCGGATCAAGTCATGCTTGGACCTCCAAACACGGTTTTGTGTTCCAAAGGTTTCTGGGTAAGTGGTGAGAATGGGAAATTAAAATTTATTTACGCTTTGATATATGTGGATAAGCTAGAACATCCGGCATTATATTTGATACCATAGATCTACACAAGAACGGGTGGCGTATTAGAAGTATATCCTGGTGTAAATACAATTATCCGCAAGGGCGACGTGATTGCTAGGATCAAAAATATTTTCGGCAACGTCGTGGATGAGTATAGGTCTCCATGTGGTGGAATTGTAAGTATACTAGAGCTCTATGTTATTTTCTTGGTACATACATGCTTTTTTTGTTCAATATACTAATCACTTTTATAAATTTTAAACGAATACAGGTAATCGGACGCAGCTCGAACCCTGTGGCAATGTCTGGCGATCGAATTCTTCATCTGGGAGTCATCAAAAGAAGGGGTGAAACTCTACCTAAAGAAGCAAAGGAGAACTACTAAGCTTAGTAGAAACGGATTTAGTTGTAAATAAAGTATTGAGAGAAGCACCTTCTCGAACAATCGCATGCGTACAGTGACGTTGAGCAGACATTGAGGTGGAAGAAGGGTGATACCTATTTTGTAATGATTCTAACAGTATGGTGCACCAAGTTTCTAGCTACGGCTTTTAGCTATCTCATTGCTATGTGCATGATCGTTTCACAAGCAATATGACTAGTCATGCAGCAAGTGTCATCAGATTTCCGAGTGAGTCACCCGGGAAAATGCGGATTATTTCATTCATTTGGATCCACGTATCTCCGGGAGCTGTGGGCAGCTATACTAGTATGGCAAGTATCGTACGTAGCAAAGTATTTAATGCCCAACGTTTTTTCATGGCGGTGTGTATTTCCCCTCTTAATTCTGTCTTTTTACAACAAGCAGTAACGTATGGCTCCTTCACCACAAATTGTCCTTTACGATCTCAAACTTGTTGATGCCCCGGGTTTGATATGGTCCCCTAACACTTGCAAGACACGCTACGCGTTAAACTATAAGGTACGTGCACACTTTCTAAGCATAAAAGAGCTGAGGTCTTTTATACGCATTATTCCCATAGATGTCCTTAACAATTTACGTGCATATATAGGGTATTCCGTACAAAACGGTGTGGCTCACATACCCAGAAGTACACTCTGAAATCCCTAAATTAACGTACAGTAATATATGCTTGTTGTAACGGCGCTTTTGGTGAAAATGAATCTCTGATGAGATGTCATATAATTTTTTGTAGCAAAAAAGACGGTCGCCCGACTGTGCCTGTGATCGTTGATCTGCTCCACGATAGCACGGTAGTTCAAGACTCTTGGGAAATTGTGTACGTTATATTTGCATCCTTTCAATGAAGTACCACATATTTCGTATTCAAGTTCTTTCTTTCCTTACACAATGTCGTTGTTTATAATGCTAATCAATTGAGAGTCGCTATTAACTGACTTACTCTAAAAAAGGAAGTATCTCGAAGAAGTATATCCGGACACCCCAAAACTCTTCAACACCAACAGTATCGGCGCCCATTTGTTTTTCCAAGACTACTGCACGCAAAAATTATTATTTGCAGTAGTGTTTAGACTCGTATTGTCAAATATGATAGATCTCGCTGGAGAACACAAAGAGTGGTTCATAAAAACTCGAGAAGCATTCCTCGGAATGTCTATCAAAGAGTTTATAGGAGATGATCCAACTGTACATGCAAAGGCGCTCACGCAAAATTTGGAGCCTATCGGGAAAATTCTTAAGACATATCCTTATATAAGTGGACAACAAAGTACGTCTTTTTTACCTATTTCTTTTTCCAGAATGCTATGTAAGCATACAGTACCATTGTGATAGATGCATACATCAGTATCCATACATATTTGAAAGAACAGCATGTCATATAATTCCACAAACCCGTTATTTGTTTATTATCACACAATAGTTGGATGGTCCGATATTGTCTTCACATCAAGCCTTCGTATGCTTGTTGCCTTCCGGCCTGATTCGTTTGGTGCTTTAGTGCTCGACGATAAAAAAGCAGGAAAGCAGTTTCAAGAATGGTGGAATCGGATGGACAAATATATGCAACTTGAGCCTCCATGTTATTCAGTATGAACAGCAGAGTCAATGCAAACTGGCTGATGTAGCAACTAAATATATAATTTTTTTTGTTGGCAATCAAAAGGATCACAGATAAAATTATGTTTTCTAATTTCAACGCTTTCAACGTTTCAATGTACTAGTATTATCCATTTAAAGGTTCGCTATCTTAAAGAGGTACCGTAGTATCAGACATATCAGCCAGTTCTAAACGCGATCGGTACGTATATATTATGTGTTGACGGCCCTTCATCAGTGCTACATACTGAACTTAATGCCTTGGCGGAGGCATTATGATGAATCTACCTAAAGCAATTTTTGCTTATTAAGCACCTCAATGCTGGATAGATTATGCTTGAACAATCATGTTTGCACTATGTATTCATACACTTAAAAAGCAATATTCGCCAGAAAACAAGCTCTGAGCAGATTATAGATAAAATACAGATGGATTGGCAACTAGAAAAAACCAATCACATAGTTTTCTCGAGCACGCTATATTGCGCATTAATATTTAGCGCGGTGCCTTTTAAAAGTGTGGGAACCTGGTAACACCTGTATTCATATAAAGCCTTGAACTTTTTGAATAATCAACAATATAACCAAAATGGCTCACATCATTCTCTACGACGTGGAATTGACAACTCCAAATGAGATTTGGTCGCCTAATACTTGCAAAACCCGTTATGCTTTGAACTACAAGGTACGAGGTCTTTTTGTTGGTACAGCTTTTGTTCCTTTTTTTTACAGATCGTTATCGTGCGGACAAAGTGTGTGCTGTCATATATAAATTATTTAACCGTTTTTTGTTGCCTCTTCTTTACTTTCAATCTGACGAATTGCAGGGCATTCCATACAAGACTGTATGGTTGAAGTTCCCTGAAATCGGAGAAGAGATTCCAAAGATAACGTAGGTAGAAACAGAAAGTATTTTATGTAACGTGCATATATGATGTTTCTTTGCTGACCGATGTACTGTATGATGGATCGATTTTTCTTTGAAGTAAGAGCAAGGAGCGCCCCACCGTACCTGTTATTGTCGATGTGCTCCATGGAAACAAAGTCGTCCAGGAATCTTGGGAGATCGCGTAAGTATTAAATGGGTTTTTGTGGTATTTTTTGTTGCAAATGCTTACTAATGTGATTTGGTGTTCTTTCAAAAACAGCAAGTATCTTGAGGAAGCGTATCCAGACACACCTAGCCTTTTCCATGGCAACATTGGCGCCCATTTCTTCATGCATGAATACTGCACCCGACGTCTTTTGCCGAAGATTTTCAAGCTGAATGTCTTGACTGTGATGAAGAAGGCAGGAGAGCATGGTGCCTGGTTCAGACAAACACGCGAGAAAATCTTCAAGATGCCTCTGGAGAAGTTCGTGGGTGATGAGAGCCAGCATGCAAAGGCCATCACCGAGAATTTGGATGCCCTCGGTAGAGTGCTGAAGACTTATCCTTACCTGACCGGTCAACAAGGTAACATAGCAGTAGAAGGAACATCCAATAAAAATAAAGTACAGGATTGGGCTATAGGCTAACGTATACATTCACTATATAGTTGGCTGGGCCGACATTTGTCTCGCGTCGTATATCACGTTCCTCCGCGTGATGCGCCCTGATCAATATGATGCTCTCGTTTTGAACGACTCCAAGGCTGGCAAGCAGTTTGCTGAATGGCTCAAGCGAATGGATAAATACATGCAGCTCGCTCCTCCTGCGCCCTCGGCTCGCATCTAATAATGTGCATACATGGCGGCGATACTTTTTAAATACCTCTAAATTGTTATTGATAATTAATATTCATTTGTATACTTGCTAAAAAGAATCGTTCTTGCCCTGCATATAACGGATCAGAAGGACGGACGCTGACATTTTTGTCTTTAGCATTGTACATATCAAAGAGACGGCGATCTGTATTATTTCGATGAAATATACAGGTACCCTCCTCCCGCTATTTTGACAAGTCAGGAATCACGATAAGCGAAACTTTAAAAGCATCACAAGAGGATGTATATATGAGAGAGTGTGAGAGGGACAGGGACTTTAATCATGCAAAGGCATTATAGCAAAATAAGGGCCGTTGTTTAAGGCTTTTGTATGTGCGGTCATGGTATCGCAAGCGATGCATCAAAAACACGCACAACAGCTAACTTGTGTGACCAAATAGCGTATATCCCATTACACAAGAGCAACCACAGAGAAGATATTAAAGGAATCATGTAAAGGGGATAATCACCGTCTATCCTTCATTTTCATGTACACCGTCGTTCCACCAACGACTGCACCGACAACGACAGGGAACATGGGACAAGTGCGCAAAAACTCGGGTATACCCCGGACAAAGGCAACGACAGTCGACCTGCGACCGCTGTTGTTCGTCCTGCTACTACTACTACTACTGCTGCTGCTGCTTTTGATGTTGGGCGCATAATTTTTTACAAAGAAGTGGTTCTGCATCCAAAACAGTTTGTTGAATGCGTTGATGATGGTTTCTTCGATGGTACGGTCGATCAAGTTCAATGCCAAAACCTTGTGAACCATTGCTGTCTCTAACTGCCCTAGCAGCGTGTTGATATATACATAATCCGAATCGGCTTGCTGCGTAGCGACCCAATCTAGATAGTCAAAGAAGCTGTTGAAGAAAGACGTCGCATGGGTTGAGTGACAATCCTTTCTTTTGCACGAAACGTTGTCTTATTATGTATACGCTTTGCTATTTGAAGTAGTACTCACCGGCTATCATACGGCCCGCTCATTATTCGGCCAAGGTACCTCCGCAAAGGTTCTCTTCCAAAATGAAGTTCGGTTGTTATCTCGAAATGTTGGGCGACATTCTGTTGTACAGTGTCAATGATGGAGGGGATGTAAGGTCGTAATTTTAAAGCTGCACTTTGAATGGCTTGAGCATCTCGCGTGTCTGGTGAAGGAAGTAACAAAAGGTCAAAGTGATAGTATGTGAGGAATAACAAGAGTATATATAAAAAAGGAGAGATCTTCCACGGTCAATTAGGAAAAAAAGGCATACCAAAATTAATGAGGTCTCTAATGGAGCTGTTAGGTTGTGAATTAGAGGTGCGAACGGTCATGGGTGTTTCGTATGAAGAAGCGAACTGAGAAAGAGAAAAGGTGCGGGTATATGGGAAGTAAGGAACAAGGAGAGTATGAATGAATTTTTTAAGGATGAGTCCAAAAGTGGGGAATTGGTTGAAGAAGGTGTGTCGGCTGCAATTGACCAATGGCTTGTTTCACGTTCCTGCTTGCTCCTTTCGGAAAAAATGTAGTGCATGAAGCCCCACCTGGTGACCCGTTAATTGCATACTGCTTCCATCGAAAACGTGCACTCAGCGATCAGTAAACGCATATGGTAACTCTGAGACGGACAGAGGGCCGACTTTTGAAAAAAATGCGGATCCGAGCAAATAAAGAGCTAATATCATCAACTTTCATTACATACTGTATACTATACATTCTGGTAAGTTGTTCTTCCTGTTGTACTTCGTGATCCTCGTCATTCATATAGAAATGCAATTTCCAGCTCCTACATTCAGGTACTTAATCAAAAAATAGACATTCTGCATTACATATAAGATACTTCATTAATTAACGTGTAAGTAGTTTCAGTAATGATATCGTTTAGGCCAATATTACATGCTGTATGTAAGTTGTATGACAGACTTTGGGGTAGATAATATTATCATGAGTGTTTCATTAATAAAAACAACATGCATTAGATGCAAGTTTTCAATTAATATAAAAGCATACCACTGCTGTCATACAAGCAAGTACAACAACTATGTCGACCATGTCAGCATAGTTGACTATACACTATGTACATGGTAATTTCAATAGCAAGCCAGGTCAAAGTATAACTCTGCAACTTGCAGCTTCATCACATCCTAAGACTCCGAATGTGTAAAGACTAATGTACAACTACGTAGAATGAATACGACAGACAAATCCTCGTTTCTACACTGGCCACCACAAAATCAAAAACGAGCCGCTTACTGATGCTGATCTGCTCTCTTCGTACCGAAGTGCTAAAAATAAAGCTTTCAGTCCATATTAGTACCTATGTTATTGTCAAGCGATTTGAACCTTTATCAAAGATAATCTTGAAAAGAACGACAGCAGTTATTTTCAACAAGAAATGTCTATTATATTATGGAGATAAACAACCTGCTGATGACATGTGGTAAGCAGACAACGACAGAAGAACCTTCTTTTAACAAACTCCTTTTCTGCAAACTGTACAATGTAGTGTGTGTAAGTTTTGTAGTCTAAGCTAACACTTGTAAAACGCAGTGATGGTCAGTGATCATGTTTAGTTTGTGATAAGCATTACTGTATAGCTGTGTGCTTTGCAGATGCTCACAAAATAGAAGATAGGCTCGGTGGTATGACAAAATGGATACATGTGGCCCAACATAATGTGATATCAAGCCATCTGCATGTCATGGTAGGACAGCATTTCGAACTTTGAGCAATTGGTTAATTTCGGTATACACTAATACACACTATGTGTATACATCACCACGGTGTTTTGCAAGCAACTTGCCAAGTTTCGGAAGAGTAATATGATACATAATTCCCGTCGCAACCATGTCTGCTGAAAGATAAGAATGCGGTTTAATTGATTATCATTAGAAGCATTCAGAGTCTGTCGGTAGTGTAACTTTTTTAAGCCGTATTACGCCATACTGACAGTTTCACCTACAGCACGGAACCGGTCTGGAAAATATGGAGTGAGCACCCCATATCTTGGAAAGTATTTTGGATGTTTCGAACCGAGGGGTAAAATATTTATTTCGTAAGGCTGGCGTAAGTTCTTACAACATGAATTGGAGTCGGAACTGTGATCCGAGCTTCAATTGTCAAACCATGTTAAAAGTGTTAGTCGCTGTCATATCTGTTTCCTTCAATAAAAAACAAACGAAAGCTATATATATCGACTAGTTTATAGGAAGTTATGTATCAATTTTTATTGGTATAAAAGGAGTAGCAGAATACAAATTCAATTGATGAAGGAATCTTGCTTAACATTATTAAACACCAAAGTCATATCATTGAGTAGTTGATAATAAGCATATAAGCTGACCCATAGGAGAAGCCAAGCCTGAATGTTTAGAAGGGCGTTTAGTATACCCTCCCGTCTTTGTAATATATAAGCAAACAGAACGTAAACAGCGATAGATTTTAATACCGAAAAAAAATCAGTCCTACCTTTCTTTATTAACTGCACTTTTTTTTCGTGCCGGCGTGTTTTTCTCCTTCTCTTTCTTGTGAACTCTTGACCATCGGTGCAGCAAGCTGGGGCTGCACCAGGAGCAAAGTATGGATGTAATACATGTGCTGCCTCTGGGTAGCGCTGGGCGGCGGGGCTGCTCGCTTATGCACACAGTAAGTAGGGAGCTTTATGATATTTTGTGGTTGGGAAGAGCTAGGGACGCCGAGAAAAGTTCGATTATAATGACTGACTTGCTCTTATTGCTGTGACTGCAGCTGCCCACCTAGCCCCATTGTAGGAAACATAGCGAAGGTACCATGAAGAGAAAATGGGTGCTAAGCAATTAAGGAAGTAGTTTTGTTAACGACTGTATACTTAGATATCGGGGCGGTGGGCGCCTAGTTGGGTGAATTTTGTCTAGGGTAAAGCTGTAAACTCCATATTGACACGATGGATTGAACGACTAACATGGTATGTTATTTCTTCAGTGCGCTTCTTTATCGCATCATCGTCAACGATCATTAAAGCGATATACGAATGCTGTGCAGGTAAGGCTTTCGCCTATGTGTTTTGAATGCTAGTTATGTCGAATATAGTACACGTACACAGATGATGCTTACAGTCTTAATGTTCGTTTTTCGCTGTAGAGATATCGAATTCTTCGGACCATCCTGACAGCGTCTTCAACTCCAACATGTTTTTCCCAATGATAATAAACTTCTTTTTTTAAATTTACCACAAAATATGTTTTCTCCGTAGCCGTTTTCTTTGTATATATGTGCAAATAACTCGCGTAAACAGGTAGATGATCCCATATGGATGACACTACCTTATTGAATGAGCATATCACTGTGCAAACGCGCGCCTTAGTTCATCACATAAATTATTCTCTTTATAAAATATGAAAAAAAACATGTTTCCATTCATTGACCATGTACAATATCAGCCAGCAAGTTCCTAAATACAACGTCCACAGCGCACTATATGTACAGCTAAAGTTTTGAAGCTATATGCTCTGGTGATTATTCATCATCGCCTTGTGCTTACGAGTAAAGTATGATTCCCGGATATATACTGATGTGATCCACGGAGTGTTTCCTCATTCAGTTGTGCGTGTTGCTTTCTCATCCACATGATCACGACGACCCGTTATTCAGTTCTTGCCACAACTCATTCAACCAACCAGAAATCTCGTTTGTTTTGATACTTAAACGCTTCTTTTCTCTCTCCGTTCCTTCAAACTTGCGCAATACCCGGTGTATAAACTTGTCTGGATGGTAGCGTAGCTGTTCCTTGCGGACGTTCTTCTTGTTGCTCTCCAATGATGAGGCTGCCAGGACCAAAAACTCTTTGACGCTCTGGGCCGAGAAAGATGCTCCAGGGGCTATTGGCCAAGGAATATCTTTTTTTGATATGACTGTGGACATTTCCATGTGCTTCCACTGCTCCTCGTACTTTGATCGGCTCTCTTGGATTTTGAGTTGACGCATAATGGTTTCCTGCCGTTCCCGTTCTTTTTGTATGCGAGCCTCTTCTTCTCGTGCGCGTGCCTGAGCTTCTTTTCGTTTCTTTTCCTTTCGTTTTGCCTCTGCTGCTATTGCCTTCTCCCATGCTATCGCTTCGGCATTCTTTTTACGATACATTTGTGTTGCAATGTAGTCTCGATACTCTTCATCGTTCATGGTGTCTATTCTAGATCGTCCGTCACCACCGGCTCCACTGCTACCACCAGTACCGTAATTTTCGTATTGCGAGTAAAAGGGATCTTGCCCTTCATCGTCTGCCATGGCTGAAAACAATCGTTCGCGCCATTCGGCTTCTTCGTCATGCTGAGTGTTGTGTTGCGGAGGCACCCAGCCCGATTCCTCTTCGTATAGTTTCGGTGGTTCATAGTACCGGTGCTTTCTTTTCTGCCTTCGTGGTGATGGTGACCGCGATCTTTCTCTTTTTCTGTGCTTTTTCTTTTTTCGCTTGTGTTTTTTGTCCTCGGATTCCGGATGATCTTTGTATCGCAGTTTTGGCATCAAGCAACCAAGAGATCTTTATTTTTCGACTGAGGTTTGCGAAAACTACAGTATTTCATCGACAACCGACAATCGCCTTTCCATATTTGGCACCTACTGGCGGCAACCCGGCATGAGCTAAGAGGGATATAGATGGATCTGCCCTCCAACAAACTCCAACCACTACTGAGTCGTGCGCAATCGCATCTTTTCCCCTGCCTACTAAAACTTCTGCTGTTTATCTCTCTGCTCCACTCACACGTACTCGCCAAAACTCATTTGCTGGTGGATTCCTTTTGTGCGAGTGATGCTGTTTCATAGTCAGAGCTTACCGTATTATGCGTGTGTACCATCTATTCAAACTGAGACTTATAAAAAACAGCCATGGTCTGTAAGCTTGTTTTGGTTTTAAACCTGTATGATATCCCTCGTAGTTACGAAGCAAAAAACGCAAGTCATTTTCTTTATTTGTGTATCTTGATATAATAACAGGCAGCCCGTGACTAGCATGATCCAAACTCTATACCCATCCCACAGCGTTAGTCCCATTATGGAATGGGACTCTCGCGAAGGCATTTTCGCGACGGTTTTCACTTGGGATCACTAGGACACGAGCGCAGAACATAGTTATATTCACTGAGGCTGGTTCGTTTACAAATTCCCCTCGGTAGCAGTTGGCAACTGTCTTCACCAAGTTGGACAAAGAATAAGCCTGTTACCCCGAAGAAACTAGCTAACAGTTTTGAGCTTTTCGCCATTTCAGGAACGCGTGTATTGTTCTGCAGTACTTAACGAGTGGCGCTCCACATGGCTTTAACTTGTTGTATACTTTGCCAAGAGATGTTGACAAACATATATGTACATGCATCCATCATCCATCGAGAAGAGTTAAGTACTGTGCCGTCAAGTCAAACTGGTCTCGGATTTCTTATCTGAGTCATTTAATTCCGTAGCAGCCTTATACGGCGAGAATCATCATATCGTACTGCACTGTCCCAAGATATTTATTACTTTCGTGGGCCAACTGGCACAACCACCATGTTTATGCCATATGTACAAGTGAAGAGTATAATACGGCTATTTTTATCGTAACTGTATAGACAAGCAGGGTAACGAAGAAAAAGTAATGAAGAAAAGCGTTGCTCTACATATTATGTAGAGCTGCATTCGTCTGAAAACGTATGTGGCACTCCCATAGAATATTGCTTACTGATGCAGTCCAAGCTCATGCGATCGTCTAAAAATATGGGCATATCCACGTGTTTAAGCGTTTGATGGAAAGCCGTTAAACCGTTTTATAGAGTAAGTGCCCTAGTAGTCGGTATTAAAGCAACTATATATGACAGTAGAGTGCACGTCGCGCATGTTTTTATGAAGAGACAGACTAAACACCCAACGTGACCAACTTATTTAAAATCCAAAAGAGCTCCTGCTGTAGCAAGACTAACTTCATCTATTATTTTCTGATGTGCCCGCTACTGGTACTACAACGGGCTGGTTTCACAACAATTGGACATGGTTCGTGCGTCAAACAATTGCCTGGGTTATACTTATATGCGAAATGGGTATGAGATCTTGAAACTCAATCATGTCAATGCAAAGACAAAGTAATCGCGGATCTATAAGTAAACCTCTTTTTGAGATTGGCAGCTTCGAAGGAAACAAGAACATTGCGGATGCTTCTAAGCACGATCAGGTAGAAAATAACTATTGCAACTCAAGCGACACGTAAATACCTTCACAAGGAAAGAGATTGTAAATGAGTTTGAGCAGGACATAAAGTAAAAGAGCAGGTTTTTATTCATTGTTATAATAGAGTGAAGAAACATTTTATAAAAGACGGAAGTTATCGTTATGAAGATCAATTGGCGAAGAGTACAAATTTTATTCAATGAAACACAATCAGTGGACAATAAAGACAAATAATAAGAACGCGATTTTACAAAGTGCCCTCAACAAGCAGTTCGCACAACCTGCAGGCTATACAAAAAGCATGAAGAAAGCAAGAAGAAACAGAAGAAGTATGTAAAAGGGGGAGGGAGGGAAAACCACCAATGCCTCGGCCTGGGAGTCCCAGTCTCCCACACATTTGGCTGGGTCAATCAACCACAAACCCAGCCATCATGGTACAAACGAGTGGGAACCATGACGTACGCTACGTTTCGAGAGTCAAGTGCAAGCAATCGGTTGTGGATTGCCTGTGAGTGGGGAAGGGGGAAGGGAAGGACGGAAGGAAGATGGAAGGGTAGACGGAAGGGAAGGAAGGGAGGGAAGGACGGAAGGAAGATGGAAGGGTAGACGGAAGGGAAGAGGAAAGGGAAGAGGAAAGGGAAGAGGAAAGGGAAGGGGTGGGGGTAGGGGAAAGAATTGACTCTCGAAACACCCAAAAAAAAAAAAAATTGCTGCTGTTGTCGAATGCTGGAGGAGCTGCTTACTGGATACTCGGATGCTGGGAGCCGAACACTGAAGCTGGAAGTTGATTGCCGAGAGTCGATTGCCGAGCGTTGATTGCCGAGCGTCAAATGCCGAAGAGTTGATTGTCGAGAGTCGAATACCAGAGAGTCAAATGCCGAGCGTCGATTGCCGAGAGACGTATGCCAGAGAGACGAATGCCAGAGAGTCGATCGCCAGACAGTCGATTGCCAGACAGTCGATTGCCGATAGTCGAGTCCTGAGAGTCGAACGCGATTTACGGTGGCACCTGGCTCCTCATGCGAGCCCCACCATGGCAGACCAGACCAGACCAGCAGACAAGGCATCCAACCGAAAGGACACTACCATATTTCTATGGCGAAAAACCGAAAAGGATTTCTCCGTCCTCTGATCTCGCCTGAAGACCGGTTGTGACCAACACCGTTGAACGCCAGACTAGACAGCCCAAAGCAGGGACCGGTTGTAGGCAGCCAGGGGGACCACGGGAAAAAGGCTGAGACCAGGACCGACAGAGGCAAGACCAGGACCAAGGGAAGAGCCAGAGCGAGGGGAAGACCAGAACCAAGGGAAGAGCCAAGAGAAAGACCAGGAGGATCCAAGGGAGTGAAGGGAAAAGAAAAGTGAAGGAAAGAAAGAGTGAAGAGAAAAAGGGAATGGCCTGAAAAATGTGGGCGTATTTACATTTTTTGAACTCAAACCCCTGTCTTAAAAAAACACGTCACGTGACTTGTGATGCGTCATTCAAAAACATGTGAGAAAGCAAAGGGTAGGGAAGAAAAAAACATGTGCAGAAGAGACATGGTCAAGCGGTCAAGCGGTCAAGCGGTCAAGAAGAAGGCGTGTGTGATTTGCGTGTATTATTGTCCTACGAAGGTTTCCACCGGTATCATGCAGGGCGTGTCCCGACAACGTCGCCGCTTGTTATCCAAACAGGAAGGTGCGTGCACCCGTCAAGCCACAAGGTGCACACAGGTTTCAACAACACGATCCCTGAGGAAAAGTAAATGACAAGTGCCAGGAATGGTTGACAAGGTGAGAAATATTTTATCAACAGAGATTAGTGGTACTGTAACAAGTTGCTTACATAAGAAGAAGCCACATTACTTTCGTGCCGAACTGAAAAGACTGTCGCCTTTTTGTATACGAGAAGAAGCGTTCGAACTAAAGGATAGTTGCTTTGATGCAATGACTTTCAAAAGAATGATGCGCACTGTTATCATACCTTCCTCTTTCTCTGTGATTATGTCGTCACTGAGGTCTGGTAGCAGTTGTAACAGCCACATCAAGGTACATGCTCTACGTATGTGCTTAGTATGGATTATAATTCATATGTACAGTCCAAAGCTTTGCCAAGCGGTCTTTTTACAGCAACTGGGCAAAGCAAACCGCCACAACGGTTGGATTAACTCTATCGCCTCGTCTCAATCACTAATAAAACACAAAGTACGCGTAAATTAGCAGACAACTAACCAAGACTCAATATGCTCACGACACTTTACGACGGCTCTACGACATTACGTTTCGCAATGAATTGTACTTTCTCAAGTCAAGCAGCAACAACAGCAGCATCAGAGAAGATGACAATGTCAAGTTTAAAAGAGATTACGCGATGGAAGTGCGTCAAACAACTTTCTGGGCAAAGCAGCTTTGAGTGCCGCGGCGAAGTTCTACTCTCCATGCTGCAAAACCGAATAACAACGGCAGATCTTTTGTCGCGTGCTAGATCTTTCTGAAATTGGGCTTGTCGGTCGTAACATTTCGACGGGTTACAGCAGAAACATAATAAACTTGTGCAAGGCGGTAGCTATAGCGGGTCACACACATTAATCTGACCACTGAAATTTAAATAGACGCAGTTTGCCCATACACGTTTCTATGTGTAATGATTAAATATTCAGAGGGAAGTCAGCCAATTGCACTTATTGAAAACCGCTTGCCTGAAGGCAGTAGGTAGGTTCTCATCAAGGTGATTTTGTCAACCACGCATTGTACTGTGAGTACACGCACGCCTTCTGGTGAGCATGCTTCACTACGCTGGTTGAAGCTTTTTCATTTCCACTTTTAAGCAGTGGTGAGGTGATTCCATTAGCTTCAAGGTTTATCCTTCGGTATGGGTAGCGTCGTTCTCCTCGCTATGTCATATATTACACACAATGTACCAGCATACAAATAATTTAGGTGACCTCCCTGTTCTAAAACCACTGTGTTCCAGTATGAAGAGCAGCTTATTAACAATTTTATGTGTTTGTAATACACATTTTGAACACTCCACTAAATTTCTCTCTAACTTGGTCGAGTAGAACCCAATATTATTCATCAATCTTTTCTTTATTTAATTATTTATTTTTGACCATGGACAAACAGACCACCGTATTCTTTGGCTATTCAATTTTATCTCTCAATTTAGCAAGAAAACCAACGGTATCGTAAGAACAATTAGCTGCCGAGTTTAGCACACACAAAACGTAACTGCTTATCATGGGAACTCGATGAGTTTCGTCAAAGCACCAAAATCTAACACTGAAAGCATATGCTCAGCAAAAGGTGCTCGCCCATTTGTTCCCGTGATGAATACCGGCTTCAGGCAATTGGCATAACATTTCGCCAAATGCAATGGAACGTAGTTATGTCCCTCTTTTCTTCTTCAGTGAAATTTTGAGTAATGTTGAAAATATTGCTTCCAAGCAGTCAATGAAAGCCGTCCACGAGCAATGCAGAGTGTTAGTACTCTGTGGCAGTCGATATTATCATCGAATATGATAGCTCTTGCTCGCTGTCAAATTCCCTTGGCTGTAAACGGTCATTGCTGCCGACCCTTGGATTGTTGTCGCAGTCTTGTATATCAATGATCAGTAGAAACGTTTAAAAATGGTTTTCACGCTTAGCAATGATAATCTTAGCCTGTCCGTTTGTCATATGCGTAATGTATTGATCCAAGTTCTATCATATGTAACTTTTGAATTTTTGGTTTTTGCGATTCCGCTTTTCGTTTGCTCTAAACATAAATAGTCATGTTGATAAAGCCTATCGCTATCGTCGGTGGCATCTGCTTATAGAAACTCCATTCACTTACTCCTAAATGAACTTTACTTACTCCCATTTGGGTAGTCTCGAACACATTTTTGGTGATGGGCAAGCGTTGTATACATCTTTTGTTGGTCGCTAATAACTTCTGTATGTAAAGGCTGAAGAACCTGCGGAGAAGGGGTGCGCGAATTTTTACGTACTTCCATTTTCGGCGATTGCAGGTAAAGCAGTCGCTCTGGCAGGAAAACCGGTCTCTTTTTTCTGAGCGCGTTCCTTGACTACTTACACTCACTAGTCATACAATCATACTAACACCAATTTTTACGTACATCAACCTTTACGTACCTTTAAAACATAGTGTGGGCTTTCTTGCCCTTCCTTGAAATTTGATTATATATACAAAATCTTCAAAGTAATAACAACAACATGTATGGTCCTTTTAGCGCTCAAGGTACTTAAAAATCATATACAGCAGGTACGTAAAATCGGAAGTATGTAACTCCAAAATGAGAAGTACGTAAAATTTTATAGGTTAAATATACAGCGCGAGAACTGATTTACTGTAAGGTGCGAACAGGGATAAGACAACACAAGGCCAGAAACACCGGACGAGAATGTGCTAGGTGCTTTCGGCAAGAACAGGACAAGACAAGAAGGAAGCCAGAAGGTAGGAAACCAGATAGTGAGGAAAGAAACAAGAACAAGGTATAGGGAGGAAACAAGATAACTGACTGATGTTTTAGCGTTCAAAGACTATGATATATATATATATATATATATGTCTTTACTATAGAATTCAATGATGTGAATAAACTGAAAGATTGGTATTAAGGTCGATAATTCGGATGATGATGATAGATGGGGATTTAATATGTCATCAACGAGGTTGAGGATGATCACTTACTAGAGGTCGAAGAATGTTTATAACATTTATGTACTTCGGTGGCCAAGTACGTAAATTTTTGCATAAAAAGTAAGGTGAAGTACGTAAAAAATTTACAGTAGCCATCGTAGCTGCGACGGTTATACAGAGTCAAAGTATGATAGGCTACATCAATGGTAGCTATTTGTATGATCTACTCAAACGAGGCACAAAAAAGACAAGAAGAACGTAAAATTCCCAAATAGGAAGTACGTAAAATTTTATAGTACAAATATACAGCGTCAGAACCGATTTACGTACTTGAGTGGCTAAGTACATAAAAACTTGGAGGCTAAGTACGTAAAAATCCAAAAAAGGAAGGTGAAGTACGTAAAAATTTACAGTACCCGCGGAGAAGGAGGACGTGGCTGTGTATTTTCCGATGCGTTTCCCAAAGAATGATATGCAGGGGCCAAAAGATTCGAGTTAGGTATTGTTCATGTCCAAAGCGGATGATATATAGTGCCTAGTGCAGACCTTTAAATTCATTTGTTTCATTTTTCGGCACCTATTTTCGACTTCGTGCCGGCAACATTCAAATCATTTTCCAACATCTGGCGAATGTCAACACCATCACCGAGACCTTCTTCGTATACAGTATACGCTGTCCGGAACGAACAATCTTTAACAGGCTTCTCTGGTAAAGTATTTCTTAAAGGAATTCTTGGAGTGTCGAAGGCGCGTCTGCGTCAGCGGCCATGCGAAGCACTGGGTATTTTATCAGACTCGCCGTAAAGTTTGCTCGCCACGTCGTCGGCTCAGATTTAATACAATTGCGCCCCGGTTTTTGCAACCCCTGGGTTTGCAATTCCTCGTATACCTGCAACTTTTTTTTTGTAAAATCCAAAAAAAAACTTAGTAGTTTCGCAAATTTGCAACTTGCAAATGAGTTTATACGATTTGCACGTTATCGGGGTAAAAACAGCTTCGATTTTTTCAATATCAACTGAAAGAAGCATCTGTTGCGTATTATCGAGGAATAAAATGATACGATTACTGCACTAGACAGCTTCAATAAAAGAACGGTCTTATATATGCAAGTAGTAACATTTAAAGCTGTGTGAATCCCCACAGAACGTATCGTACATCATCCCTAACAGATAAACAATGGGCTAGTGTTTATAGGATGACTTATCCAGTGTCTATTTGAAGCAGAATTGTTTACCCCGTTACTTGCAAATCCTCACTTTTTGCAGAAAAAAAATCGGAAAACCCTCGGTTGCAAAAACCGGGGTACAACTTTAAAAAGGTGATATGCAAATGCTTTGGTGCTGCTTTCTTTATATGGAAAAGAATGCATACTGTACAAAGTATGTACTGCTTGTGGTGATGCTTGTGCATAATAACGTTCCGCAAATTTGCAGGAAGTAGGTACAGCAGTAATAATCGTCGCTTCCCCCATTATATCGACCATTGTCGAGTCCCAGAAACTTGCCCAGAACCCGTACTCGTTTTACAGGAGTATTATTCAACAATATAGTACTGCTGCGGCACATACAGTACCCGCTCGTTAAACCGATCACCTCTGTTTTTCGAGAAAGTGATCGGTTTAACGAATGACCGGTTTAAAGATTGAGGGTCCTTTATATGACATACATACTGCTTACCAAGCTGGTATTTTGGGGAAGTGATTGGTTTAACGAAATATCGGTTTAAAGGTGATCGGTTTAACGAGCGGGTACTGTACTAGACACAATTACTATGTACTTGACCTTTTATTTTAAGTTATACACAAAAAAACTGGAGCAGAAGGCTTATCATAGCTACTAGTAGTGTACAGCAATGAGTATAGAGAAAGCAGAATGGAGTTGAATGGAAGTATACATAATAAGCCAAAAAATTATATAGATGTACATATTATATTATCGGAATTTTACTGGGAAGATCGAGGCTTGGAGCCACAAGCAGCACGCTCGCCTTTGTTGGCAGCCATTTTGTTCTTTGGCCCTCTGCCTGGGCGGTTGCCGGGCTTGCCAGAGACAACGCCATTGACATCTTCGGTCGAGTAAGAGTAAGTAGCGACAGCGTGGGCAATAGCCTTGGTGTGAAGAACGAAAGCTTCATTGTTCAGATTGTTGTTGGTGTCGCATGCTTGATGGTAACATTCGTCATAGGCGACGCCAGCCTCACCACCATACCATTCAGCTTCCTCTGCTGTCTTTAGGCCTTCAGCGCCGGTGAAAGTACCACCAGCAGGAATACCAACGTCGATCTATTCCCAAAAAAAAAAGAACAAAGTTAGAGCTGTTGATTAATATATAACTTTCGAGGATAACAGTTGGAAAATATATTTACAAAGGGGCCGTAATCGCTGCGTCCGTTGAATTCGGTAGGGCTGGACTTGGCGCCTTGGCTGGCAAAATAATTTTCGAGTAAGTTTTCGATGGCAGCAGAACCCTCAGGGCCGGGAATGTCGAAGGCTGAACCATCACCTAATAATCACCGTAAAGCTTGAATAAACAATCTCTTCTTTCAATAGCAGCAGTAGCAGCCGTCATCGTCTTTCAGGTGAACTAACCGTCATAAATGCCGTTAAAGTAGTTGGGCGATGCAATCATGTCGAAGTTAAGATATAAAGCAATGTTATCCCTTTCCTCCTGAGACAATTGGGAAACATAGTATTCGGCACCGACTAGAATGAAAAGTGATATTAGTAAAGTTTAGTTAGTCAACACATTTAAATCAGTGGCCAGAGCTGGATGAATACGAAATGGTACACGTACGAAGACCTAAGATTGTGGGAAGATTCTTGATTTAGTTACAATGTATATGAGACCGTCTCCTCTTCTTCTTCTCGATTATTCTCGAACGATATATTACCAAATTCTTCGGCTGTCCAATAACAGAAGCGCACAGCGTTGTTCGGCTTGACATTTCGGAAAAGGTACGACACTTCAAGCAAGCCGGCAGAGCCGGAGCCATTGTCATTGATACCGGGACCAGCAACGACAGAATCAGTGTGTGCACCCAACATGACAACGTTATTCTTGTTACCAGTCTTGGTTTCAGCACAGACATTGGCGCTCGTACGATTCTCATGGATCTCGACCAAGTTAAGCAAGACAGAGACAGGGGTGGAGCCAGCCACCAACTCAGCCAAGGCCTCACCATCAGCTTTGCTGATGCCACCCGTTGGTGCAGAACCTTCAAGGACTTCACCAAGTGTACCGTTCAATTCGCCATCCTCAGTGTTGTAGATCAAAAGACCGGCAGCACCAGCCTCACCAGCAGCAGCGGCTTTCTCGCCAAAAGAACAAGTGCCACGCTGAACCAGGGCGATCTTGCCCGTGACATCGCCATAATCAGCAGCTGTACAACCCAAATTGCCGGTGCTGGCCAAATCGCCGGTAACACCGCCTTCAGGAGTGCTGGCACTGAAAGTCATCAATGTGATGCCTAATTCTGGGTTTTCGACTTCAGGAGACAAGATCGTAGCAGATTGGGCAAGGGTCTGACTAAAGGGGAAGGTCGAATCTAGAATATACTTTTTGTCAGTTCCTCTATGATGATAGCCTTTTTGTTCGCTAGCTGCAACTTGTTAGAATCATGTATTCGATTAGAAGGCATACATTGGAGGGTGGTCTCGTAACCATTTTCCTTGTTGAAGTTGTAGATGTAATCGATGGTGGCATTATGGGCCTTGGAGCCAAAGACACGGTTGTCATCGCCACCTTCGTCGGCAATCTTTTGCCAAGCATCGGTGTGTCTTAAAAGACCTTCAATCTTGACGCGGTTGGTCAATTGCTTCGACAAGGCATGGGCAGGAGGACCACGTTCATCGAGAGGGGCAGCTTGGACGGAGGCGGCAGACAAAAGAGCCAAAGCCGAGGCGATTGCTGGAAGAACACGCATGTTTAAATGTGTAATAAAGAATAAAAGAGAAAGATGAAGGGAAGACCCAGGGATTTGCAAATGATGAAGCCCGTATTTATGTACAAGCTGGGATTACTACTGAAAACTACACACCCGGTAATGCGCCTGCATATATTATTCGTGCCCTTTCTTCCCCCTTCTTTAACGCCGCCCAGGGAAAAAACCTTGTTCTGGATCGGAGAGAGTGGAGCTCACTTGAAATGCATTAACATGGAAGAGATCACCTTTTTCTATATGACGGGGTGGTTTGAAAAAGGCAACAATGGACGATTTAGAAAACTTGAGGCGTTACAAGAGGAATGCGATGGATTCTGGTGCTGTATTGAAAGTCAAATGTTACACATCTGTGATAAAGTGCACTGTTTTGCGTTATCAAAAGAAAATACAAATGTTCTTCTCACTCAGCTAAGAGAAATGGTATGCAGTATAGTAGCAAGTATATGTATATGAGTGGTAGTACATGGAAACCGAGAAATTGTATATTGAGTTCTTGTAGCACCCTGGAATTATGCTATAGTGATAGAAAGAGGATCCCCTTCTACTAACTACTACAAATACTCGGTGTATATGTGCCTTATTTTGCTACTTCAGAAGATTGAATAGTGCTAAACGTCAATCTTATGTAAAAAGTCAACTGCCTCTGTCCCGTCCTTCAGTCATCATACAATCTGAGGCATATGCGTCAGTGTAACACGAACACCAAAACTTGTCATGATATTCAAACTGAGGTTGCACTTCATTAATACCGTAGCAAGCTTTTTTCTACAGCGTAGAGACATAATTGGAATGGTTTGTGTCCCTTGTGCGGGCGTCTAAACAGTGATCAGTCAAGTGAGCCTTTCTGCAATAGCGACGAATTGCATATACGGGATAGATAGCAGCAGTGTAACCCATAGTATTGAAGTACAGACGGCATCAAGTATACGAACATAGAACCAAAATGTTCTTCGATAGAAAGCACGGGTGATTGAACATCAACTTTAATTATGTAATGTCAAGAACGACGTTTGTAAGAAACTAAAAAGAGGGGGATATGCAAATATCTAACTATGAATGAATGTATGTCTACTATCTATTCTAAATGCTACAAAACAAGAGAGAGGTGATACAAATGAGAACATCACTACACAACAACAGATATATAATGAGCTAATATCACATCGCAACAACATCATCATCATCATCATCATCATTAGCTATCACCGTGTGTATTCGTAATACCGGTATCGAACGATGCCCTCCTCTTCCTCACACTCGATCTCAGATACTTGACGTTTGACGAGTCCAACTTGGGTCATTCGGCGTTCAAATAGATCTACTTCATCCCAATGAGTAGGACGCAAGGGTATCATGAAATAAAACACGTTTTCCATCAGCTTTTCAACGGCCACAGGCAGATATTCAGCATGCTCCATCTCATACAACAAATCGCTTGCAATGACTATATCGAACGTGCGATCTTCCCACGACGGATCCTGGTTCTGTGCAACTTGAATAAAATCGAGCTTTGACACTGTGGCACAGGACGACGATGGGTCATTGAGCTGGACATTCATGGCGACATTGGTCAAGACGGACTCGTGATAATCTGTCAGATGCACTTGCTGCGCGCCCAGCTTGCCACAGCATAATCCGACGAGTCCAGTGCCTGTTCCCAGTTCTAATATCGTGCGGTTTGGCAAGTCAGGAATCAGATTTTGTTGGATGAGTTTTCTGATAAGAACGAAAAGGGAAATTGAGTATTTCGCACGGGTGCATGTGACCCACCACTGTATTGATCAATACTTTAATGTCCTTACTTTGCCAATAATGGTGCTGCACCCCACGTTTTGAATCCAATGTCATTGCCAATATAACTCGGTTCGTGTAGCTTGAACCTATGCTCTTGTCGATTTCCATTAGGATCCAGGTACGGAAAATGCCAAGTACGAGTGATCGCTCCTGCGGCTAAACGCACCCCAACCAATCCACCATTTTTGATGCGCGGCAAATAAAAAAGAAGAAGGTTAAGATTCTACAGAGGAAACGCACCACACAATTCGTAACTTGGCACTAGGTACAATCAACAGTACTCTTTTGCTTTTTACCTCCTCTGCCAGACAGATGAGCTAGTAATCGGGCCGCTTTATCCACTCGATCATCCTGCCATTCTCCCCAATCTCCGGAAACAATCTTGACCAGAAACGATCCACAAATCTGATTGGCTCGTACAATGTCGTGGGGATGGACACGGTATGTCTGTTCTTCTCCTTCTTCTTCGCAGCCGTCTTCGAGTTCAATGTTTGTGTAGCGATCATAAGACCACAGGATTAGTTGTTCGAGCATATCCAATGCAGCATCAATTTCGGCGCCATTATCCTGGTCTAGTTTCCCACGGATTTGTGCCTGGTGCACAGACGTATCCAGCCTTTCGAGGATTTGTTCAGGAAGCAGCACCTCTTGGTCACACATAACCGGAGAAAAGGCGAGAGAGGAAGAGGAAAAGGGGAGCGGCAAAAGAAGCCAAGGGAGGGGGTGGGGTGCAAACTTTTCTGTTTGTTTCTTCCCCAAAGCAGCCGTTGTATATATATATGCTCAAGAAGTTGAAAAAAATTCAGACCTCGCTGTAATCCCATTGGTGCTTTTCAAAGAGGTACATGATTTTTTTTTATTGTTTGAAAAAGCCTCCGATATGGTGGGGAATATGCGGATGATGATGGTGATGGTGCTGCTGAGGCATCATGTGCTGCTCTATCTGCTGCTGCTGCTGTGGCGGCTGGCGCTGTTGTCTTTCAATAAAGACCTGAAGCAGCTGCTCCTTGCTCATCGTTGCCTGGTTATGACCAGCTTCGCCGAAAATCAACTTTGGAACATTGACATGGTAGCCCATCGTACCCTTTTGTCCTACATTTTTCTCTGCTTGGATCCAAAAGTTCATTGTTCCCTTTTCGTCGTCAAAGTAACCAGCGCAGTAATTGCGTCTGCCCATCAACTTTGTGTTTTGACGCTTCATAAGCCAAAATAGCACGAGTCAGTCCACATGTATCATGTCAAAAGGCACTCATTCCGCCACCTACCGTATTCCCACTAGGCGACTTTATAAAAATCTTGTACATTTTCTCCTCGACGTTTCCGTTGAATGTGTTGTAGGTCGAGTTTTGGTTGAGGATGGTAAGCAGAGCCTGTGGAGGTGGTATATTGATGATGGCACTCGAAATGATTTGCACCATAAAGAATGGGTCGCCTTCTTCCTTGTCTCTCATATCTTTGGAGTAAAGGCGACCTGCTCCACAGCAATGAACCTACCCAATTGCCATCTTGTCAGTTCATGCACCAGACTCCTTTCCCTCGAAAATCATCGCAATATCGCTTACATCGCCTCCCAAAAACGAAACCCGGGCTGATTTTTCACGAGCATATAATTGCAATTTCTCGATAAACTTTTTGCGCTCCAATAAGTGATTTCCTGCAGTCCAATCTACATACGTATCATTTGGTGGAATATCAAAATCCGTTTCCAACTGTGTTCCCTTATTGCTAGCCCAACCGTCCAACAAAGAATAGCTTACGATCATTCATATCATCCAAGAGTTCCGGGTCACCGTTCCACTTGTTGAGTGGTCCACTGATGACACTGCCGAGGGCACCTGTTTTACCAGCAATAGTAGCAAGATTGAACGTAGAAATCCCTTCCATGGCACTTTCGAACGTCGATAGACGTGGATAGATGAGTGGTACGCCAGTTACGACCAGCAAGTGCTTGACACTGGGTGGAATGGACCGATAGATCTCTGTAAAGACAATATCGTACGATTTGGGTCGGCATACATCATACTTGGTACGCTCGCCACGACAATCGAGTGCCAATAGAGCAATATCCGGTCCAAGTGTTGTGACAATATGGTTGCAAGTAGGCAAGGACCCGCGGAGCATACCATGACGGGGTGCCAATTCCATTGTCGTGTGGTGTTGGAATAGGTAGTAGAATCGACACGCGTTAGCGAATAGCACTATGACATATAGCAATTAGCCCTCTTTCTGCACTCTTGTTGCGTTCCTTGGGCATCTCTCTTCACTGGCCATTTTCCCGTCAATGCCTCTACTGCGCCATGTACCTTGAAACATGCTACTACTTTGCATGTCAGCGGGATATGATCCATAGCCGTCAATAATGTCCTATCCGGTCGCAAACATACACAATGTTTAGATAAACACAATACAAATATCAACGCTGTCTAAATAAATACGCACATGATCGTCCCACATATTCACAGAGGGTATAGTCGCATAGGCCTTGGCGACGACCGGGTTTCCTTTAGCTCTGTATCACAATCAAAATGTCTGAGTAACGGGGTGTATGTGCAACATTTTAAAAAAAATCCTTTTTAAGGCAAAAGTTTACCCAAAATTCAGGACATAATTCCAAAAGAAAAACTTTTCCAATCCTTCGCGCATCTCAGTTGACAAGTCCATTGCCAGTCGTTTGGAAGGGTGCTTTTCATCCGTCCAGGGCTTCATGAAATCCTCCTTGATCAGTCTGTCCTGATAAAGCTGGTCGCCACCGCCCAGCAATACATGGAACGGCATGACGTTGTGTCGGTCCAACACATCTGCCCACAACGGGTTTTCCTTTTCACCAAATTTGTCCTTTGTCTCTTGCGGGATATCCGAGAACCCACTGCACGAATAAAACATGAACCGCATCGACTCGTTATAGGCAGGCAAGTGGAACTCTTGAGGGCTAAACGCATCACTTGAATATGTTACGATTTGTCGTGACGACGTCAGCGGTAGGCGCAACTCGTAGCGCCAAAAGTGGTATTGGCTGCGAAACACGTCTAAAAGCTCGCCTTGGGATTGAATGGCATGAGATTCGTTTTGGTCATTGCGCAAATGGATTTGTAAAGGGGGTGGCTGTGTGTCGGTGCACACCAAGAGGCACGAGGCGCGGTACGTGCGAGTAGCATAGTCAATCCCAATGTACCGTAAAAGAGGTCCACAAATGACACGGTCGGTCGACGACGTTGCATTGAGATGCATGTTGCCGAATTGCTGTTCAAGTGCCCGCTGCTGCTGCGGCGGTTCAGTACCATAGTAATAGTCATCATCTTCCATTGTTAGATGTTTGCTAGACTAGTATGTAAAAGTCCTAAGAAAACAAAAGTGTATAAGGCGCGTGCGTGTGTGAGGGTGAGCAAAGATAGAGAGAGGAGGGACAGAAAACTAAAAGGCCATGGGAGGCGCAGGCAGATGCCCAGTTGCATCACACACAGGGCTCTGCATAATTGACCATAAATGGACAAGCTGGTGGAACGACAAGCATCGTATAAATTTACTGCTCATTAACACGAAAAGTGTGCACGTGCACTCTGCCTACTGGTCTCCACTGAGCTCTACTGAGCTAACACAATCGATTGCCGATTAATTCAAGATACACTCTCGTTTCAGATCAGTGCAAATTTGCAAGGAGAGAAAAAGAAAACGCCCACAAAAGGATAGAATATGTATGCAAATATACCATTGTCATAAGAATTGCCGAAGAAAATGTACGTTCACGAGGTCTTTTTTCTATATAAATAATGACCCACATAGTAAGGGGGTTGGGTGAAAGATGAAAATTGCAGGGACAGGTATGTTGAAATCCAAAGTGTGGAGAGAAGGTCAAATTAAAATCGAGAAAGAAAAAACAAGAAACATGAGAATTTTATTATGTGTGTGTTATGTACGTTGTTGTGGGAGTTTGTTAAGATGAACATACCAAGAAAAAGAAGGGTTGATAGAAACAAACGACGAAAATGCAAAGACGAAGAAAAAAAAAACATAGAGTAGACAAAGAAGGGGGAGAACTCTTCCTTCCATCAATCAAATGGGCAGGAAAGAACAAAAAGTATACTGGAGCGGGAATTGCGGATAATAAGTGTGTGTGTATGTGTGATGTATGTATGTAGTAGGGTGAAACGTAATATGTGTATATATAATGAGGTGTGTAATAATGTAAAGATGTAGTAGTGGTAGTAGTAGTAGTAGTAGTACTTACTTTTTAAAAGCTTATAGAAGAGGGAGAGAGAAAAAGGAGAACATGCAAATGTAAGATAAGAAAAGAGAAATAAGAAAGCAGATGCGGGTTTGTATACTAGATAAGTAATAGTAATAGTAATAATAATAATAATGCGCAGAGTTTTTGAGTGTATGTAGTGTGTGTGTGTGTGTGTTTGTATGAGAGCATGAATGGTGTGTGTATGTGGAGATTATTAGGGCGATGCTTTAGATAATGAGAAAAGGGGGTGATCGTTTCTGGGAGCGGAGGAGGAGCGCATCTTTTGAAAGGTGGTGTGTATGTGTGCGTGGATGGAAAGAGATAGTAGTAGAGAATATGTAGTAGTAATGGTAATATCAGTAGGCGGCATTACTGATTTAGTCACGGAGAAATGGGTGCGACAGGACTTGATGGATATTAGGACGCTTCTCCGGGGATTGCTGCAGCAGGTTCGACAGAAGATGCATGCACTCATACGATACTGGAATCTTTGGCGTGGCGAAACGACCTGCGATGGCCATGCTTGGATCCGTGAAAGGGACTTCACCAAAGAGGATTGTGTAAAGCAGGACACCCAATGCCCAGATTTCAGCAGGCTCGGCTCGGTATGGCTTGCACAGCAGAATCTCGGGGGATGCGAAGGATACGGTGCCGTAGAACTTGCTAAAGTAGCATGTCTTTTGCTGGCCATAGTGACGGGGGAGAATAACTGCCGAACCAAAGTCAATCAGCTTGACCTAAGAGGAACGTATCAGGGATCAGTACTTTTTGTTGTCATCATATGAACTGGGGGAGGGGTTGTTGCTGATTTGGGGGAGGGGCTGCTAAGTAACGAGAGAGAGAAAGAGAGTAAAATGTGGGGGAGAAAGCGTGAACAGCTAGGAGAAAGGAGGGGGAGGGGATGTTCAAACTTACTCTGTATTGATCATCAATGACAATATTCTCATCTTTGATGTCACGATGACAGATGCCCAGGGTATCAAGATAGGCAATGCATTCGACGATCTGTCGGAAGATTTTCTTTGCAAGGGCCTCGTCAAAGTTGTGATGGCGTTCGATACATTCGAAAAGATCACAGGACGTGCGTCGACGGTACAGCTGTGGTGGGTATTCATCGGTGGGTGTGCTGGGAGAGGACATGCAAGATTCTTCCGATGCTTGCGAGAGTGCTGGTGAGTGTGGTGGTACGCTGTCGTTGTCGCTGTTGTCGCAATGCATGGTATCATTAGGTGCTGATGAAGAAGACGATGACCATTGCGTGCCATGCAACTCCATGACTAGATAGAGAAATGTTTCGTCTTGGTAAAAATCGACGTAGTTGACAACGTTGTCGTGGCGGACGTGCTTCAAGACGTAGATTTCCATGGGGACAGGGCCAAGCTCAGGATCGCGTACCCAGGCGTGAGCAGGCACCTTGTGACGAAAGATGAATTTCACGGCTCTTTCAATGCCAGTGCATCGGTCAGTAGCCGATACGACAAAACCGAAGCCGCCGCTACCGAGCTCTTCACCGAGCGAGTATTTGCCGACAAACTCGGGGTGCAGATTGTGATGCATCAGCGAGCGAGCAGCGACGGTTAGCTCCTGCTTTGGCTGGGGCGTGGCTGGTGGTGACGGTGGTAATTGCTGCTGTTGTTGTTGCTGCTGCTGCTGCTTAGCAGTGACTACTTGTTGTGTTGGATGGATGGAGATGGGTGCAAGCGATGGCTTGGGCACAGTCTGTGGGCCGTATAGCTGAATTGGTGTGGTCGACGACGACATTGTATTAGTAGTATTGGTCGCTGAGTGCGTGTGTGAAAGAGTATGAACAAAATAGATTAAAAGGAAAAAAACTTGCGGTTTATTTTCGTGGAAATGAGTGAAAGAGGGACTATTTAAATAGAAACAAAAAGGAAGCGGAACAAAGAATTGGGAGAGATCGTCAGGAGAAAAAGAATTATTAAAAAAAGGGAGATGTGTACACACACACACACACACGCACACGCACAGCAGCAGCAGCAGCAGCAAGGTAGGCAGACAGATAGGCAGACAGACAGGCCAATAACCACAAGCAAGCAGAGCGCTATTAGCATGATTACTATTCCACGACGAGGATACGCGCTTTCCTTCGGTCGGATTTTACAATGGAATGGGAAATGGATAGACGAATAAGGAATGTCTCCCTGATCTGGAATGAAGCCTGCATCGCAACAAAAAAGAACAAGCACGGCTTGCACGCCGGTTCTATTGTCATCACCATCATCGACGTCCTCGTCGTCTTTGTGGTTCTGCACTCACTGACCCATTGTGTTCTCTTTGTCTTTCGCATCCTTACGCTGTCATTCATCCTACCTAGAGAGAGAGACAAAGACAAGAGAGCTGGCAATTTAGTAAGCTACTAGGCTAAGAGGACCCTTCCCGATCATCACTTCCCTATTTTGGTACAACCCACAAATTCAGCTGAACTCTCGTCGATCTGGTTTGGCTTGCCCAAACTGGGTTCTGCAGCGCATGACACTTTGACGGGCCCCTTTTGTTCTTGTTACACTGCTGACGCGTAGCAGGATGATCTGTCAGACCCATATGTCCATATAGCCACACTTGCTGCTAGTGGTCAGCTTTCCCAGACGCACATTTGTATATACGCTCTCGCACACATTTTCGAAAATCGTGAAGAACTCCCTACAACTATCCTCTTTGAGTGGTAAATGTAACCTAGTAGCAAATGGAGCAGTACGTAACGCATATGTGTTTGTGTGTGCGTATAAGCTTATCCATATACGTTTATATGCGGCTAATATATATTACTCTATAATACATCTTCGGGACTCATCACAGCCGTCAGCACTGCATATGACGAAATCTGCAGACCTTTTTTGAGCATACCGTCCGGTAATAGAACACAAAACCCTCGTGCCTGGACTCAAGGGCATGCAAAAAAAAAAACTACAACCACTTTTGTCTTTCTTTCTGCCGATCGGACTGAAACTTGCCAGAAATAATGTCACATTACATATATGCTTCCCCGGCTCATCATCTAGGGGACATGAACAGCAAGCGGGGTAGGTAGTTAGCAACACTATGCTATTCCTGTATGGTGTTGCTAAATGTCCATCATCAGCAACAACCATGGACTCTAGCAAAAACCGGACTGGGGGATGGAACATAATCACTTACTCTATTATTACAGCATACACACACGCCATCGCTAACATTCGACATGGGGGGGAGCAAACTATTCACCTTTTCTGCTCCCCGGGAGAAGGAAGGGGAAGGGGAAGGGATTCTGTCTTTTTTTGGATGTCCAAGTTCAAATTAAGGGACGAAAATATTGATTGTCACATTTTATACATAGACCAGAAAACTAAAAAAAGCTATACTCATCATCATCGCTGCTGGGTTGAAATGAGCAAACTTGATGACGCGCATGAGTTGTTTAAATTTGATGATGCGAATTTACTTATCATGATGCATCAATAATATCAAGCAGCAGCTGCTAATACTTCCGCTGCTGATAATTTATATGCGGACGTACTACTGTATTACTTGCACTTATTGCTTGCAGTAAGTGAAAGCAATCTTTTGACTTTGAGGAGAGTATGCAATGTAATGTATGCGTGTGTGCGTGTGTGCCTGTATAGTGCGGATGCATACTATATGTGTGAAAGGTTTAAAAAAGTGACACACACATACGCACATAGTACATGCATAGTACATACGAGCACACGACAACAATGAAGAACAATTGTGAGGGATGGATGCGGGGGGGGGGGACTACGTCAAAGGTCTGGAAGGACTGTTGAAGGAGATGCTGATGCCAATGTGTGCTATATGTGCTGTGAGTGTAATATGTATGTGGAAGTGTGCTCAATGTACTGCACGCATTGTGTGATTTGTGGAGGAGGAGAGGGAGCAGCAGGAGAAAAGTACGGCGGGGGGAGGTTGAACCTCTGGACTGGGGGGTAAAGGGGCTTGAGAAACAATGACAAGCCAGAAGCATAAGGCTAAATACTAATACCAACACAGCACGCCATCCCCCAAATAGAAACTTCTTATGATAACTTGTCTCATTTCTCCCCTTCTCCCCTTTTCCTTATTGAGAGCCCTTTGTCCTCTTGTAAAAAACGTTTCCAGGTTTCGATTTGACGATGATGATGGACATGGCTGCTGCCAAGTTTCCGAATCTGAAAGTTCACCGAGAGCTTACTAGAACGTTGCTCTGTTGAAGAAAAGGACCCCTTCTTCTTAGCAGCGGCGCAGGCTTCTTCCACTAACTAGAGAAAAGGGGTCCGTGTGTATGTATGCGTGTGTGGTTTTCAGGGCCCAGACTCGGGATTCCGGGGATTTCTTTGTCTCTCCTCCCACACACGCTCATCAAGTCACTATCCTATTGTACCGTGTATACAAGTACATGGTTTGTGCTCAACTACTGTGCTGCTAATGATACATTTTGGCTGCCTGTTAATGATACATCCAAATTTGATCAGTAGCAACAACAACAACAACAACAACCCCGCATGTCATAATTTCTATGCTCTCCTACTTGTTATAACTCATCAGGCGGACTTGCAGCTTGTCTCTAATTCTCCTGCGCATACATGGAATACATGTACACTCAGACATTGATGATGGTGATGAGCCATGTGAGGATGCAACCGCGCGGCCGCTTAAAAAAGCCATGTGCGTCAGCGGCACATTTAGCAACTAGGCATAATGCCACATATTGCTCTCTGCTTGACGTAGCTTAATGTCCACTCCAATGGATGGATGTTTGTTCTAGACACAATAAGCTGCTGTTGAAAGTGATCCATTGTTGTTTATTGACAATGACATCAAAGAAAACCTATTTTCGGAGCAGTCATGGACATTACACAAGATCATCCTCCCTCCTCGAATCATATATTATGTGCTGCTGCATGTTGCGATGCCCTTTGGTATAAGTCTGATATGTGTAACCGTGCCTAATGAACCTGTATCGGTGATGAATTACAATATGCCTTAAATGTCAATCTTTACGTGTTGTTACCTACAGTACGACGTTATCATCAACCGTTGCCATAAGTACCGTTTGTAACATCATCGACATGCCTGCTTACTCCTATTTCATTTTATATTTGAGCAATAACGATGGTTCAATAAGATAAGCACAGCAAAAACACGCCTATCGGGCTTCTTTATTTTTGTACGTGCGTGTTGGGTACTCCTAATCCCATACACAAGAAAGAAGGGTAGAAATTCATTTATAGCAGAATGTGAGTGTGGGGAGGGAGGTAACTTGATAACCAAGGATTTTTCTTTTTTCTGCGAAAACGAAATTATAGGTGCGTGTGTGGTGTAGTATGTGGTGAAGGTCTCCTTTGGCCCTTTGTGTCCAACTTTTTTCTTTCTTTCTCTCGTTTATGATATTGGTACGGATATCTCTATTTCTCGGAATAGAACGTGAAAACACGCTTAAGGGTTTAATAATACTTTAACCGCAGTAGTATTAATTTTTAGGAGCAAACAACAAAAATAGGACAAACTCTTACTAGGGCATCATGGTGTCTATCTTGGGTACCTGTGTACCTGTGTACCTGTGTACCTGTGTACCTATGTAGGTCTAGTATGGATGTGTGTCCGAAAACGGAGGAGTTGTTCGGAGAGTACGAGAACCTATGCTCTTGGTCTCGTTTGTGTTGATAGTGCATATGTTTGGGTATATACTACTACATCATGAAAATCGTGTTTTGATGAGTAGCCATCCTAAAAGATTATAATTATTTCTGTGTCATCTTGAACACGTTCTTTTTCTGGATTCTTTTTATTAAAGCTAAAGATAATGAAATAACAAGGAATAACATATTTACAAAGGAATACAGTAATATACAATTGAACTTTAAAAACACCGAGACGAGCGGTGGCATCTGTATGCAGAGGTGTGGAGAAGGCTCGTCCACTCTCCTTCAATCACTGGCAACTCTTTCCATCGCATAAACTGTTGACAACCCCGCCATGCTCGATGCGTTCTGCAGCTTCCAATCCCTGAAGGACATATTGGTTGGGACAGCCGTCAGGAGCATAATGCACGATAAAATCGCCAGGACTGTAAAACTTGGGGAACGTATTGAAAGTGTGAACGTCCGGATAAAGAAGATACACATGCGACTTGTATTTATTAGCCACATCAGCCATGGCACCCTGCTCGTATGACGGACGCTTGTTGTACCATTCCTTGAAATCCTGGACCTCGTTCAAGAACTGCATACTCCATTCGGTGTTGCGCAAAAAGAACACACCCGCATTCAGCATGGGGTCTCGGGGAGGTCTGGAGGCAATAAAATCAACGTTCTTGTCAAATGCGTCCTTGCCCTCGGGGTATTCATTGCGAAGCTTGTCTAAAAGGTCGTTCAAGGATTGCTCCGAGTTCATGATTACACAGTCCATATCCGTCCAGAAGATCCAGTCATAGTGTGGCAATACGTTTTGGACCGCATCCACCTTGCCCCATACCGTTTTCCTTCCGCGTTGTTGTGCAAACTCAATAGATCGAGGCACGAAGCTGTGGTTGTGTTTCTCGGCGTATTTGCGTTTGTTGATTGCTGATAATGTTGCTGAAGGCTCCATGCAATTGTCTGGATAAATGTACGATGAGGTCATCAAAGCAATCCTTGGTCTTTTGTCACTGCGACATACTGCGGATGGTTCGAGCGCAGTCCACTGGGCCATATTGATGAATAACTCGTCTTGGTGCACGTGCGTTACTGCAATAACAGTTGCAACTTTCTCCTCGGTCAGCTCGACATTGGCGTCCACGGCATTGATAAAGTGATGTAGCGTCCCGTCTTTGCGTAAAAATAGCGGGCCTGTGCCATCGTTGCTTTGATGTTGGAAATGCAGGTACATCTCGGTCAGCAGGTTCTGGCCTTCTCGATCGTATGTCGTATGCCATAGATTTAGAGCTCGCTTGGCTGCGGTCGATCCGATAGCAAAAACATACTTGTCAGTCTCTTGTCCAGCAAAACTGCCCCAAACTACATTGTCGGTTTTTGTATTGCTGAGCTCCTGCTTGACGCTGGGTAGTTGTACAAAGGAATTCACGTCTTGTACAATCAAGTAGTCATAGGTAATGCCGCGCTCTCCAACCAGTATCTTATCCGCCTAGCAAATATCCAAAGCCCACATATGTTTAGTTCGCACAAGAAAATCCCTATCTTTTATTTTTTTGAAAACACTTACCCATTCCAAAATACTCGACTGTTCAAACTTGACATCCTCTGGGATTTCTTCAATATCATTCCATTCCATCTTCTCAGCTTCATACTGACGTCGCTCGGCCGTCTTTCTCGGTATCCGTTCACCGTGGACCCAAAATCTGTACATGGTATCTGCATTGTATCGCATGCACGGCTCAATATTATCGTCTAGGCCAAAATACATTTGACGGATCAGCCCTCGACGCGTGAATTCAGTGGCAGTAGATGCGATAACGACCAAATACGGATAATGGTTAGAAAGGTTTTCGGCACCCCCGGCTGTCGACGTTGTCGTGCTTCTGGCGTTGTCTATCGCAATTTCGCTACGGAGCTTGACATTGTAATAGAAGAGAGAGAAAAAGGCGACAACGATAAAAATCGTCAACAACCGTCGAACGCGGAAATGGCGTCGTCGATGATGGGATGGTGTGTGTCCAGGAAGCATGAGTTTGTGTGTTTTATTGTTGTTGTTGTTGTTAGTCGAGAAGCATGGTACCAAAACAAGTCGTTTCGTGGCTACGCTTTTTATATACGGAGTAAAAAGAGCTTTGTGCACACATACGAAAACCTAATAATAACTTCTTTTGCACCTTTGTGCACCCGGCACAACACATCTGCCCTGTTGTGTTCCCACTTATGGCGCAGCTTCGGACCGCTGTTCTCTCTTTAATTTTCATGCTCAGAGGAGCAGCTAAGCCCGGGATTGAGCCACAACTTGGATGGTATACCAATAGTAATGGCGCCATCCGCTTCCATCAATCCATAAAACAAAGCAACAGGGCATCTATTTGGTGCTGTTGCTTTGAGCTATTGGTCGCTGCATATTCTGTAGCAATATCTCAAATGTAAGGATATCATCTGTTAAAAGCGGCTTTCATTATATCAAGCAGAAAAGGAAACCTGTTTTGTTGTACACACAACTACCTCATCTATTGTATATGAACGGCTATAAAGTAAGCAGTCAACAGGCTCATACAGTATTCTGACGCGTATGAAGATGGATACACTTTACAAAACATGGGGTAGCTGCGAACATATTATGATGGAAATAAATAATAGTGGTGCCGAGTATATGCTTGTTGCTGTTAATGAGACTGCGTGGGCTATGTATGAACGCGTTCTGCTTTTTCATCCCTATCGTTTTGCTGTAAGCTATTTTTGTCTTTTCAGAATCTGACTCGACGTGACCCAAACTTTATAAACATTTACCATTTTGCCGTCTTCCACTTTTAGCACAGCCAACAGTTAGTTACACAGACACAATGCGCTTTTGCTGATGACTCCGGAAAGGACACTTACTTAAAATTGCCACATAATTTCGTTTCGAAAGAGTTCCGTAAAAAATGATGTTACTGTCAGGAACGATGGAAGAAGTTCAAGATTTTCATCATATATGCGTATGTATAAGATGATTTTAATTATGTGATGCTAGTAGTGTATAATTAAGTGGGGGGTTTCTATCAAATGGTTGTAAGGACGGTAAAAAAAGCGATAGATACTAAATTTCTCAGGTGTATAAATGCCACATTATTATTGTGCTTTGTCAAAAATAAACATACAGTCAAGCCGCTTGTTCGAATTCGAGCCGATATCCGTCATAAAGGGCTCTGTAGCAGAAAAGAAATTGGCTTGCTGCTTGAACCATGGTGGTACGTTGTTTGCGGAACGCGTCTGCCAATGTATAAACGAGATCATCATCGAGAACCTCGCCGTTGTCACCGCTACCGCCAGTATCTGAGCTCAATGCCGAGCGTAGCCATGCTAACCCGCTGTTGATTACGCAAAACGTTCCTGTTCTACCACATCCAGCACTACAATGTACAACGATAGGTCCTGCGCCCTGAGGTTGTAGTCGATCCACGCAGTCTGAAAGGGCAATGACAGGTTCCGTTTGATCCGGCACACTGAAATCCGCCCAGCCGAGAAATTGTAGCTGGGTTACTGTTTCTGATGCAATCACACTGTTCTTGATCGTATCCACGAACGACACTTGGATACGCCGTACAACACAATCAGCCTCTCGATCCACTTGCTCGGGTTCTATATTTTGTACCCGCACCACGACATTCCGTGCCTCGTCCCGTTTAGCAGTAGTGGTAGGATTTCGTAACCGTAATAATCCACGTAATGTTCGATGTCGATTCAATAGCAGCTGTTGTTCGTCGTCGTCGTCACCTGTTCCCAGGGGTATCTCTTTGCATTCAGACTCGACGGGCCAATACCGAGCGCATTTTTCCTGATCATTTTCCAGCTCTGGACTGAGACAGACAATAAGTTTTGTGTTCTTCTCCACGATCATACGCCAAAAGTCACCTATGGTGGATTGAAGTGGTCCTTGTGTGGCGATATATCGACGAGGGATATTCAACGGTGGTTCGATGAGACTAGCGTTAATGTAATCGTCACCTCGGCTCGGATCAATGAGGGTTTCTTCGCCACCAATGCCATCGCCTAATAGATCGGATCGCTCGAGCCTGATGCGATTGCGATTAAATGGTATAATGTTGCTATAACGATTCTTGATTTGGCCTGCTGGACCTTCGGCTACAGACATGCTGTAACGCGAGTTTACGTCATGGTGTTTTGAGGAAAGTCGTGCTGATTGACGTTTGTTTAATAGCCGGAACTGTTGGACGGCGTGCTCTTGTAGTTCGGTCCGAGGTTTGGATAGTAGGGTAATCACCGATCGTGCATTTGTACCCATCTTTTTCTGTAGTAAAGAGAAACAGAAATCCATAGACGCGCGAGCGCGCGCGAAACTTATGCCTAAAAAAGCAAAGTACGTTCCGCAAAATAATGAATAGTCAAAGTCAGAACCTCGGCACATGTATAGTACGGTTGTTGGTCCCTTCAGTGTACGTGAGCTCGCTGATCTAGTCGTATTGTTATATGCCATTGTTACCGGTGATTACGATCTCAATGGTATATTCGTCTATAATAATCGATTCTGCCGTTTGTTATCGATCTATCCCAAGCCAATATAGCTCTAAAGATTGTACAGTATCGGTGCATAACAATTCGCTATATTAGTATGCGACATGACCTTTCCCTGCATTGAAAACCGTCTAGGATGATGCGTAAATTTCTATCAATGCAAGCACGATACCGCTATTTTCTGAATCCAGGTGACTTGCCGTATATACAAGCCCTATCTCATTGCAAGCTATCAATCGAAATTAAACACATCTTCCTATAACCGGCAATGGTGTACCTCGCGATGCCTACCGTTTAACAGTAATATATCATGTGATCCGATACCCACTGCTCAGGTGTAGTGATGTGATAAATGAGCAGCGATGCCATGGTAGTGATACGGAGAGGAGCCAACAAAGTAACGACGGCTTTAGCGCGAAAAAGGAAAAAGCGAATGATAGACAACAGGGAGTGTACATCCACTGGTAGATGTTTGGGAAACTATACGCCGATCGCTGTGCAGCTGAAAGCATCATGATGAGCATACGTATTATTGAATCTTGACTTTGATATGTGGGATATGTGACAGAAATAAGGATGATGCTGATGATGATGATTATCAAACGGACGGTGCTGATCCGCCAGTGTTGTGAAAAAATACAAGTACAAAATAGGGAAGTGGCTATTTACAACGAGAAGGAGGAAAGTGCAATGATTGTTGGTTCAAAAAAGAGAGAATAGAATCGAGGGGAAAAGCGGAGGATGAGAAGGGGGTTACTATCCAAGCCTTTTTTTCTATACCATGGACTGTACGAGTCGATTGATATCGGCTTCACGATCCCCAGCGTCACCTCCTTCTACGTAATGTTTAAACTTTCGTTTACTCCAAGACCCAGTTGGATTATTAAGCTTAAACGGCCACAAGAACCTGTTGACTTGTTTAAAATGATCGCCGACTGTGTAGATCTCATGAATGACATCCTCGACACAAATCACATCCAAGTTTCCCATATTGTTTTGTATAACGTCATTATCCGTAATAGGGATGCGTTGACAATCGACGTTGACAAATCCACGTTTATATATCAATGTGCGTATCGTTTTCAAGTTGGGTGGACCGAAGGTGATATAAGGCTCAATGATTTTGAGCATATTGGCGGTTGCTTTGTTGAGACGAACAAACACGCCATTGTTCAAATGAACGAGTCGAAACAGTTGCAATATTTTGCTCACTTTTGGGTGCACGTCGTTGATGCCTCGTATCCGTACAACAAATAACAGTTTTGGATCGGCAGGAATGTAAATGTTGCCTGTGCTTTTAGCTTGTCTTCGTAAGCGAATTTCGTCTCGTTCTCGTTGTCGGTATTCTCGGACGTAACTTTCCGCTTTTTTTGATATAAGGTTGCGATTAAGGGCCCTTGCCTATTATTGTTTTTTAAAGAGAATAAGCATAAATGAGCAACTGTTTGATAAATTGTTCACACCTCCATTAAGAGTATAAACCTTCTTTTTAGCAGCCTTGATTTCTGCTTGTTCGGCTTCATTTTTTTCATGGGCTTTTTGTTTTTTTAGGAATGTTTCCGGAATACAAATCTCCTGTTTTGTTGGAACAGAGTAGCGTGGTCTGCTCCCGTCGACGTTGTCTGTCATGACAAGAAGGTAGAGTGAAGGGAAAAGCTTCCCCCAGACGCCGCTTGGCAATTTCTATTAGCGGGGATGCAAAGCAAGTTGTTTGACAGCTTTTCAAGGTTGACCAGCAAAAGTGGCAGAGACGTATTCAACCTGAGCTCACAGTCGTGACAAGCAGAGAATAACACACTACTTCTTCATGTATTTGGAGCTCTCTCATTATCCGGAAGCATAAAGCTATGCCGTTACATCTTTTTGACCGAAGAGAAAAATTCCCACGCAATCCGCATGGCAGCAGCAGCATCCTCTTCCACGGAAGCATGCTATAAAAGCAAAACACAAGTGCTTTACAATATGCCGGGCATGAAGACTTACTATGGAATAACCAGGTGACATAAACACATCCGTGGGAGGATATGCAATTTACACACTATCGATAAGGAGCAAATGGGTCTGCTGCGTGGTAAAGTAACCATGATAGTACGTTTATATGCAGCAGACGAACTTACTCCTACGCTCTTACATACCCTTTCGGCCGCCCCGAACAATCTGGTCTTCTATATAAAGTGGTGACTTTGCCTTCATGATGTAGTTGTGGCTCTTTCGCGATCCCCACCCGCTGGTTATTCTGGGTGAAGCCAGTGTACTTCTGTTTCTCGGACTTGTTTCTTTTGATAATCGTTCCTACGATACTCTCTTTCGTTTTCCATTCGACCTTGGATTAGGCTTCCCGTGTCATGGTCTTGGATTGACCTCTGTCTTTTTGGCCTTGGATTGGCTTTCCTGCTTTACCTATTGGATTTCTTTTGATTTTGATCTCCATTGCTTTCCACATACTTCTTCTATTTCGCTTCTCTCTCGTACCCATCTCTGGCGGTGTCCCCATACTGGTCTCTTCCTCTCGGCGCGCGCGCTCGATTGACTGAGCAGGGCCCACGAGTCGATTCCCGGTTTTTTCCATCTGTCTATCTCTTGTGGTTTCCAGTAGTCTCCCCTTTCATGCGATTGACTGGATGAGCAAGCCACGAGTGTTTCGATTTCTCTATTTTTCCTTCCTTTCTGACTAATTTTCCTTTAAAAAAAACACAAAAAACAAACCTTGTCAAGTGGCCTTCCAACATCTAGCGGTGAACGGATGTCAGTTGGATCTGCTTGCGTATTACATCGCTGGCGTGCTCTGGAAGGCTTCGTCCGAACCCCTTACTGGTTGGTCCCAAGGATTGGGTGCCCTTCCTGTTTCGCGTCCTTCCTTTGGACCACGATGCTCAGTGCCACTCCCTCGTTTTTCTTTCTTGTTCAAGACTCTCTACCGGGCTTCTCCACCTCCTAATCTTTTTCCCACATCATCCGTTGTAAGGCTAGGGTACTGCAACGTGATCTCTCTGTATTATTTTGGTTGTTAGCGATACAAGGCATCAAGTGATTATTTGTTATGCTTTTGCTTCTGCTCCCATACTCACTACTCTAGTGTACATACATGTTGCACCTTGCCTCTCCCTCCTGTATCTCACCCATTTCCTCCGCTTTAAGCAATGTATCCTGGCTGTCTGATCACAACAAGAGGTTTTAGTTGGTGAATAATAAAACGTTGTCGCGGCAATACGGTATCCGCTGCTTGATAACGAATACATGTCGTTGTGCTCCTCTTTTCTCATCTAATACATTGTGTCCTGTACATGCATGTGTATGCGTACATATAAAAGAAACCTCCACCATCATCCAATATGACATAATGTATTGGTACTTGCTTGCAGCTGTGCTGTGCTGTGCTGAGCAGGCATTTTCTAGGCATGTGAGTAAAAGCAACCTTCGCGAGAAAGATGCTGATTGATTGACTAAACTCACAGCTGACTCACTGTTATAAGAGTGTCAACGAACATGGACATGCATCCGATTAAATGAAATCGACCGCTCGTTGAGTTAGGTAAATACAAAGAGCTTATTGTTCTCTGTCTATTGACCCAAAAGAAGAAACTCGAACAAAACTCGTCTCTGCTTTTGAGCCATATGACATAGTACCCAGCAGATTCAACGGATCAACGAACTATGTTCAAATCAATCACCATGCATAATGTGATACATTCAATACAATGTTCGTCTGTTCAGCACATCATTGTATACTGTAATCTATAACTTCACATACTAATCATGACTGAGATACTCTATGTAAAAAGACCTTTTTCATATTTGTCTTTGAGTGGACAGCCACGTATTATCTTGATCCAAAAGTAAACCATATGGATACACTATAATCGAGCCTGCCTCTATCTCCTCATAGCTACCCACGCACTTGTTTGTAGTCAATTTATATAATAGCATAAGCCAACTCATGGAATTTTGTATATTACAGTAATGCAGTCTTCTATGCTCAATATTTTTTTCAGATTGTTGATAACACTGATCTCTATTAGTTTTCAAAAACAAAACACTGGCACTAATCTCGTTTAAACTTTCTACTCTAGTACATCCTTATCGATGAGGCAGTATCACTGGCAGAATTACGTCAAGAAGTGTATAGAAACTGCTCAAGTTGAAAATATTTCAATGGAGAAGGAACAAAAGAAGCGATAATGAAAACACATTATTATCGCCATTCTTGCGAAATACGACGCCACACTTCTTGTAGTCACATCATCATATGATACTGTATACCTTTTCTGGCTCAGTCTTCGATATGCGAGTAGCCAATAAGTGGGTTGGGATCAACGCTCAGACCTATTGTACGGACGGATTGCTGACAGTGAAATTATATTGAACGACCAGAAATCTGCCACCAATATAACGCGAGTATAGAAGATATCTTTGGTTCTGAATATCAACTTAAGCATAGTTACCAATTGAACCTGTACCGAGATTACGGAGGTGAGAAAAGTAGCTACATATTATACATACCCACGATGGTTTTCTAATGGTGTATTGAATGACGCGATAAGACGTATGATAACCCGGCTAGACAAAAGTTGCAAATTCAAATCCAGAGGTGGGTGTATTGATGTTTTCGCCTCATCAACTCTGTGGATTGCGCCATGCTTGAAATATTGCACAACGATCACGCAACCCTCACCGTCCAAATGATCATTTATCACTACTCAATTTATGCAAACTTACTTAGTAATAAAAAAGTATGTGCATATGAAAAAAAGTATTTATAAAGGACTACCCCTCAGAGTTCGAATTGATTTTCATAACACAACAAGTGCTTACACTACTCCTCTTCTACTGTGAACAACAACAACAACATGTCTGCTGCCATCGAATTAGATCCTGCAACTGCCGCTACCAAAAATACCTGGAGAGGCTTCTCTATCACCGAAACTAACTTTATTGATGCCAACTTCCCTGACAAGATTGAAGGCCCTTCCGTATGGGATGGCAAGGAACTCGAACAGACGCCCGAAAAATGGATCTACTACCTTACTCCTGAGGATATTGCTGATATTGAAGCTGGTTTAAGACACTTTTTGTCATTGAACATTCCTTTGGTAAGTAGCATCATTCACACAAACACAATTCTGGTTTCAAGTTTCACAACTATATGTAACCACTGATGATGGTGATATGCTGAACTTATTTCAAAATTCCTTAGACTGATATCACCAAGAGAACTTTCCCATTGACTACGTTTGCCCAGGTGATCAAGGACCAAGTACACACTTTATTCCAAGGCTACGGCTTCAGTGTGGTGCGCGGTCTTGATATTTTAAAGTACGAACGCAAGGAACAAGCAGCTATTTTTATGGGAATTGGCGCCTACATTGGCAAGAACAAACCTCAAAACGGCAAGGGTCATATCCTCGGACACGTCAAGGACCTTACCTACGGCTCAGCAACCAAGAGTCTTTACGATGCTGATCAGCCCACGACTCGCATCTACGCCACTCGCAAGGCACAACCTTTCCATGTCGACGGTACCGATGTTGTTGCTCTTCTCTGCTTAAATAAGGGCTTTGAAGGTGGTCTCAGTTCTGTCATTTCTTCGCACACTGTCTACAACCGTCTACAAGAGCTTCGTCCCGATATTGTTGAATTACTCAAGGAACCTTGGCAATGGGACAGAAAGGGTGAACACGGTCCTGACGAGGCTCCATATATTTCTGCCGCTCCAATTACCTATTTCAAGGACCATTTGTTCACCTTTTGGGGCCCCCATTTCTTCTCTACAATGACGCGCTTCCCCGAATACAAAGTTGACGAAAGAAAATTCGAGGCCATGGAATATATCGAGGAACTCTGCCAACGCGAAGCTCTCAACATGCAGCTGGAGGTCGGCGATATTCAGTTCGTACAAAACTATCAGATTTTGCATGCTCGTACCGCTTACACTGACAATGCCGAGTCCGCTCGCCATCTTCTCCGCTTGTGGTTCGTGGTTAAACATGAAGAAGTTGGCTGGGACATTCCTTTCAACAAGGCTGATTACGACTATGGCTATGCTGCTAAGCGCACCGTTCCTTTGGAAGCAGAGTAAAAAGCTAACAGAAGCATCAACAAGCAGTTCTCTTCTCCGTTAATTGCGTTACTAGTTACTTCTTTCTTCTCCATTTTCTCACTATCTTACTCGTCTACACATACCCAATAGCACTGCCTTGATATGATAAAAAATATAATAAATCGCATCAATCATGAATACTATCATTATTAAAATTTAATAAGATTCCAAATATTATAAATAGGCTTTACAAGAATACAAATAGTAAGTTTGCATTTTAAAAAAGTTATTTCTGAAACTATATCCATTGTTGAGTCATCCTCATCATAAACTCATGACAAAAGAGAAACCGCGATAAAATTATTGCCGCTACTGTATCTACATAACTTCTCGGGTGTAAGTGCAAACTGGTGCGACTTTGCTTTCTGATACCTCGTTTACGTCTTGGCACTAGCATCGTCCGTCCGTTGATAGACGTGCTTGTGATATATTAAAATGGATTTTGATAAGGCTTCTGCATTAGCAAATTCCCCCAAAAGAATGGAGTGTGAAGATACAGCCATATCAACGTTTGGTTTTCGTTGCCGTGCTTTATTAAAGGGTAGCCTTGAATACAGTAATGTCAATTCGAGATGATCCGATCAGTTGAATAAGTTTGACGGCACAAGTCGTCCACTTCCGCTGCTGTAGAATATAGTTGAGATAGCAAAGAAAAAAAATAAAAATATTCTATGCTAATGAACATAACATAAATATTATAGTAGGAATTTTCTCTCATTGTGTGCTGTGCAACAATTACAGGCTCCTTTGAGCCTCACATATCGTTATTATTTGTGCGAACAACAGCAACGATGTGACCCTCACAGGCGGTTCCAGATCACAACTCGTTTGAACCGTCTCACTGGTTGTTCACCGTGGAAAACTTTCTGTGGAAGGTCCTATATTGGTATCTGCGGCAGAACTCAAAATGCCGTCTCTGATATTGTGAAACATTGTTAGTATATACTACGCGTGTCACTGCCAACAAGCAAAGCAAGAAGTAAAACGTAACCGATCCTTTGACTGACTGTAACTACGAGAAACCTTAAACGGCTTGCCGAAAGAGCAAGATTCGCTTGACGCGCAGACAATTAAAATCGGTCTCATACGGAATCGAGGATCGTCATGGCCGAAGCAAATACTTGCTTTTTCATTGATAATCTTATTCAACCAAATAAGATTTTTAGTATCTATTCAATAAGCTTGTTTTGTGTGTCCTGCATTAATAACCATCCAAATTAGTCTAATGACAGGCAGTTTCATCTTCCTAATCGCTCGTTTGTTCAAGCGACAACTCTACCGATGCCTACTCTAATATTCAATGCTAAGAATTGATTCCACCCTCTCTTACTACTTACTCCACCATGATTTGCAGATATTATAACTTTCTCAGTTGTTTCTGATTTCCTGAACCTCGTGAACCACATCTGCTAGAGCGAGACCAAAGGCGGACAGGATCGAGCTGCGGCGATATAAATTAATTTTGCTGATACCCAGGTTACGAGCAATAACACATCCGGCTAGTATTGGTGTTTGCAATAACCATTTTAGTTGTTGATGAACGTTAGTGAGTTTCTTGAATGAATGCTGCTCTAATATGTTGACGATGATATCGAACTTGACCTTAATTATTTGATCGTATTTAAATAATTGCGTGTGGAACAAAGGAAGAAAAGCCTTCGTCCAGCCAGGATACTAGACGCTGGGTTACAGTAAGAGTGTACAACTTCAGATGAAGTTAACTCATATCAATAGATCCCACATGGAGTGAGCAGCCTCATCGACAACTAGCCATCATTCTTATTATCAGATATATCAGAAGTAGTTCTTAGCGTCATCATCCAATACAAATATATCTTAAGGCGATTGGCAGGGCTTTAAAGATAACGAACGTGGGCTGCTGGCTCATGTGAATTATGACGATGAGCTTGTCCAATAGACGAGAATAAGTCAGCTACCGAGATTAAGTTGCCTCGATCAGCATACATGTATGGTGTTTTACAAGAGTGCACACTGGATGGTACTTCATGCATCATGTATCAACAATTACGTACTTTTCTATTCAGGGAGGAGATTTAGCCGCTTTTTATTCTTTGATTTCAAAGCTCAGGTGTTTGCATGTGCTGTGTCTGTTCATGCAACACAACAATAGTGCCCGAACCTTTGGGACCTCGTCAAAAGCAAAATTAGAGTTTTTTCCCCACAGTGGGAGAACATGCTGGCAATACAAGTTAAGCACTGTATGGGTATACGAAAATAAAACGCTCACTAGCTGAAATTCTAAGTATCAAGATACCATGGTTCGGCTCCGACGGCTTTTGCTTCTGCCTTCAATAAATTCTGGAGACTTCGCTTGATAATTATGTTCGCAAGCAAATTTACGGAATAAGCTATTTATTTTACAGAGCGTGGTTTGTGTGTCTATGGTTATGGGTGATAAAGAGGAGCTGAGAGCATTGTTGCGTTAGAACCCCGCACACACGCACACCCTGATCTGCACCTGTTTGTTGCTGGGGCGGGGACATACGGAGAAAAGGATAGTAACCGTTGTATGCCATGGTAGAGAAGCAACGATGAAGAGCTACTACATAGTAAGAAAGGTCAATCTTCCATTGACACCACTCACGCAAGAGATGATGCAATTGGGTGATAAGAGATAGAACTATCGATGATAATCCAAGATGCAACAAAGGCAATAAATCCCAGGGAGATCATGCTGTTTGTGTAGCCTAAAAAATTTCCCCTTCTCCTTTTCTGCGCAATGATGATGGACGCTCCATTTATCATTGTTACCCCAAAAAAGTAACACAGGATGACCCAACACGGAATAGAAAATCAGATAAGCACTCCTCGTATTTCTTTACCAGCGTAGTCTATCAGATTTTATTTGACCAAAACTATGCGACATGGCTCCCCGATACAGATCCTTGATGACCTTTCCGTCACAGATGGTCTCCTCAATGATGGCCCGGCAATGACAAGTGTTCACACGTCCATACCATATGCCTGTCCGGCCTTCGTGTATGTAACAGATTACATTTCCTGCAAACTTGTGACCTGGAAAAAAAAACACACAAACAGATATGCTTTTAGTGTTGGCTGAAATTGTAACATTGTGTGTGATGTACATGTGCTTATGCCTTGCCTAGTGCACATAAGGCTTTGTTTTGTTTTAGAGAACATACCTCCAACATGGCTAACCATATAAATGCCCGCTTCGTCCTCGGAAATGTCCTTTTCTCGTAACACGTTGTCGAATTCGGCTCCGAGGATGGGTGCCGTAATGCCGCATCGCTTGTCACGCTTCTTGTGCGAGCAGATCAAGATCATGGATTTATGCGTGTTCTTGATAATTTGCATATTGCCAGACGCGTTATCGCCGTTGGTAGTATGACCGTTGCTATCAAGATGCCCATTTGAGTGTCCGTTGGCATATCCGCTGCTATGACCGTTCGTGCTATGGCCATTGACATGTCCGTTCGAATGGCCGTTGGGATGGCCGTTAGTGGTATCATGACCGTTTGCATATCCATTTGGATGACCGTTGCCCTTCGTATCGTCTTTCTCCTGCTGGGTAAAAGATGGAATGGGCGTGTTGAGGAATTGATCAAAAAAGGCCTGGGCGCGATCCGGGGTGACGTTGGTGACAATGATATTTTCAGGCAGAATAATTACGTCGTGAGCATCCTCGATGGTGGATTGCTGTGTGAGTTTGGACGTGTTGGTGATGAAGATCCGGCCTGCTTTTCCGTCGTATTGCTCCTTGATGACTGCGCTCAACTTGGCTGCCAATGACCCTTCGTCCTCCTCGATCTTCTCTGCCCAGTCCACCTTGCCCGTGCTGATCATAACCTGACGACCATAGGGTTTCATAGACCCCAGCAGTGGTGTGTCTCTGTCGAATTGAAGATATGATGGATATTGCTTGTGATCGTCACAAGGTGCCGGGCATGCTGCACAATCGCCTTCAACGATGCAATCGGATGGTGGGATCTGGTCAATGTCGACGGCGTCTTCTTCGGAAGTATATCCAACGACGTTGCCGATCTTGCGTAATAGTGAGGCCATTGTATTTGGTGTGTTTTTTTTATGTGTACCGGTAAAGGGAAGAGTGGGGTGGTTAAAAGTATCAGAGTTAGGCGAAGAAGAAGAAGAAGAAGAGGGGAAAAGAAGAAGGCTGGCATTTATAAATATGCTTAAATGGGCCCCGCTTGTCAAGTCGGGACTGTTATCAGATCCCGCTTGTCTGCACGCACCCGCAACCCCATGCTGTAAATGCCTTCCACTCTGCTGCTAATTCATTTCGCGTGAGAAAATTGGCTGACAAGCGAAGAACATAGCCGACGTACACATACGTAACTACACATCATGGTCCCCTCTTGTCTATGCATTCGGCGTCTTAGGCGGAACTAACTTGTTCTTGTGAATGGGCCAACAGCATCGTTCGAACAGGCCACATGACTTATATCCGACAGCATACTTCTTACCCATGAAGCCCACACGTGGATCGTCGGTAGTACACGGCCGTCAAACTGAGGGCGCACAAGGTTGCTCAAGAAGTTCCAAGTGGACGCTCTAGAAAGCTGAATCTTTTTATGTTCTCGATGTCTTCTCACCTCTACACGGCTTCCGCGCCGCGTTATACACGTAAACTCAACAACGTCCATATGCATGCACGCAGAAAGAGCCAAACAACTAACAAGACGACGCTCATTGTTGCACTTTCTTTTTGAGGCAGAGATTCAGCAACATAAAGAGAGAGCCGCGAGACATAAAGGCAAGGTTTGCCTTGCTTGTTACGTTGTTGCACAACGACGTTGGACATTCGGGTCTCTTCTTTTGTTTCTCTGCATGCTTTCTCTAGCACGCGCCACATGCATGATATATAATCACGTACTCATTGCGAATGTACACTGTTGTTGTCGGTAAGCAGCACGTATCTCCTCTCTGCTCTTTTCGAACACTGCGATTTCATCGTGGGACAAATGTACCCGTAGCAAACTTACAACTTTCGTGGAATAAAAAAAAGCGTTGGTGCTCGAAATAGCTTATCGGCAAAGCCGCGCGCTCGCGTTTTCCAGAGGGGAGATGCCCGCGCCTTTAAACTCGTTTAGAGCGGAGTTGTTTTTCCATTTGACATTTGTCTGCTGCTATCAGCTTCCGTGTTTGTTATAGGTATCAGTATGATATCATGCGTTACTTTTTGGAGGAGTGGTCGGTCAATTGTTAGCCGATACCCCCCGCTATCGCGTATGTTTGATGGGGTGCAGGAACAACGTCTGCATAACTTGTCTATCATCGTGTAGGTGCCATTTCTGCTGTCTGTCTGTATGTGCAAGGTAGAAAGGCTGCTTTTCGGTACACGTCTATTACTGCTGAGTGTCATCGCTTTATACCTGATTGGCAAAATAGCAAAAATAAACATCACCTGAACCCAGTTTACGTAATTCTGAGGTTGAGCCAAGTGTGCTTCTCGCCAAGCTCTTTTTACCTACTTGGTTGTCACGTTTGAGGTGTGGGTGTTCTATAAAATATAATACCTTCCGGCCGTCAAGTTTATTGCTAGAATATGATTGAGAAAACCATCTAAACTAACTCTGCCAGTATCCTTCCCTCAGTAACAGATCACAATGAAATCTGAAGAGTGAGGAGAAGGCGCGACAAAAAATGGCGTTTTTGTATCACAATAACATGAAGGATTTGCTTTTTTTTAACAATCTTTAGTACGCAACGGCCGACTACGAGGCCAATAATGTTCTTTAACCATGACAAGTCCGTGAAAAGCGTATGACGATGAATCGTTGATTCATTTTTTCAAGTGTGGGTTCTGCAAAGATCGTGATTATCAATGTTATCTGCTCAGTCTAGCTCAATACATAATATCAACGCCTCACAGTCTAGGTCTCATGTTATTCCTCTCCCCCCAGTTGTCGTTTCATACCGATAAGAAATAATGTATGTGTACTGTGGGGAAAAGGTACCATTGTCAGCATATGGTAGCACTTCCTCCTCCTCCTGATGTGAGCATTCTTTATGCGTCGAGAATCCTTTCAATACAAGTGTTGTCTTCCACTCTTTAATATCACATCATTCGATAATAGCTGTTTGCAAGTCATTACTGTAATAGTAAAACAAACTATGTATTATGCGGTCATTTTCACGGTTATTTATTTGTGTAAGAGCTATGTACACTACAACAGTTTTTCAATTTTTGTTTTGTATACTGAATGTTTTCATCTGTAACCAATGATTTCTCCAGCTCTACTAAATCGCCATTGGTAATCTTGTTATCCGACACGTTTTTGCAGACATCCCTATTCGACATACTTGATGTTACTGAGCTCTCCCAGGGCAAGAATGATTTCGTCTGTGACGGAGTCTATCCCATTGAGATCGATGCTGGACAACCGGTCGGATAGCTTGGTAATGATAGCTTGGTAATAATAGTATAGATGCCAACGGTTGTAGCGTGAGGCAAACCGCACAACGTGATGCGGCTCAGTGTTTTGATATGATTCAGTGCAGAAAGCACAGTGTCCGATATCTCCGGGTAATATCGAAATGACACAATTTCTAACGTTTACTGAGATGCAGATAGTTTCAAACAGCCGGACCAGGTTCGAGGATTCCGTGATCCTACGGCCACTGTAATATTCTAAGCGTTGCAATGGTCACGAAGATCCATAACAGTATTGACGAACGGGATATATCGGATATTTTTACACCGCTGAGGATGATAAGATTTTCGTGTCCTCAATTGATCGCAGTAGGAGTACAGTTGTATATAACAGGAAACATCCGTGTAGTGAGGGTGGACATCTTTTCCAGCTTGAATTCTGGATAATCTGTATCAAACTGCTGGACTTGAATCTACATCGGATCCGAGATGTCAGCAAGAATTGTCTCCAAGGATTCTCGATAATTGTAAACCAAGGGAAATATGTGAAAGGGAATGGCAGTGCCCCCTTGCCTTTTTCTTGAGGATGCTGGCTTGTAATTCAGGATTTGGAAAGGGTGTTCATAAGCCAAATTCTCCAGAATTGGTTCAATTGATAGGATCCCAAACCGAAGCATCACATCCGTCCATCACCAGTCGTCGTAGTCGCTGGCAGCATTGTGGCATCGGTTCGATATTTTCTTCCGGTGATGAAACTCGACTTCAACTCGAGAATTGTAAGCGTCTTGCTTTTTGTACCGCAGAGAAATCCCCGATTATCGTTGCCATAGACACTGTTGTCCGGTAGAGAAGACTTGACAGAGCATCACAGAACGAAATAATCTCTGCTACGGTAAGGCTGTTTACATCATTGCCGACGTCGATAGACAACCTGGCCAACCTATCCTCCGCCCGAGAAAGAGCATGTACGACTAGCACGATGTATAATCGTGAGCTCTCGTTAACACAAGCTTGAAATAATGATATATAACGCTTTTACATCATCTGTCTTCAAAAAGCAAGCTTTTAACGTGCCTCAGTCATCTGTCATTACTACTGAACGAATTTTGCTGAAACGCTGCAGTTTCAGAGCCTGCAAGTATTTGGCGCGTACTTTCGTCTTTGGGGTATTAAATGTCAGGTATTTCACGTGGGGAGCAATATAGTGGGCTTCGTCAGGTAGTTCAGTGTCATCAACAGATAAAATCTTCCAGATATTGACATAATTGGTCTTTTGTTCACGCCACACTTTGACCCAGGTAGACGTGAGACCTTTGGTCTTTTTAGTAGCAATTCGATAATCCTGTTTGTGATCTCGGTTGGAAGTTTCTCCAAAGGATCGATTCGGATCTCGGTTTTTTGGGTAGCTTCCTCTTTGCCTGCTGTCAAACAACGTAGTTGCTGCTCGTCATCGGGCTTTGCCCTTTGCAGTGCGTCGTTGTGTGCAGCAATTGCTCGACGTTGATAACCGTACAGGAGTTTATAAGAGCTTTTCGCAAGTATCCCGCTGTTGACCCAGGCCGCATACTCGATCATCCATTTCGCATCGGCGAGAGCACGGGTTGAGTTTCCTTGCATGGCATGGGCATACGCAAGACTAACTTCCTCTTTTGTTTTCTGATGTGCCCGCTGCTGATACTACAAAGGGCCGGTTTCGCAACAATTGGACATGGTTCGTGCGTTCAATTTGTGTCAAACAGTTGCCTGGGTTACATATGCAAAACGGTTATGAGATCTTGAAACTCGATCATGTCAATGCAAAGACAAAGTAATCGCGAATCTATATGTAAACCTCTTTTTGAGATTGGCAGTTTTGAAGGAAACAAGAACATTGCGGGTGCTTCTAAGCACGATCAGGAAGAAAATGACTATTGCAACGTCAAGCGACACGTAAATACCTTCACAAGGAAAGAGATTGTAAATGAGTTTGAGCAGGACATAAAGTAAAAGAGCAGGTTTTTATTCATTGTAATAATAGAGTGAAGAAACATTTTATAAAAGACGGAAGTTATCGTTATGAAGATCAATTGGCGAAGAGTACAAATTTTGTTCAATGAAACACAATCAGTGGACAATAAAGACAAATAATAAGAACGCGATTTTACAAAGTGCCCTCAACAAGCAGTTCGCACAACCTGCAGGCTATACAAAAAGCATGAAGAAAGCAAGAAGAAACAGAAGAAGTATGTAAAAGGGGGAGGAAAAGAAAGCCACCAATGCCTCGGCCTGGGAGTCCCAGTCTCCCAATCATTTGGCTGGGTCAATCAACCACAAACCCAGCCATCATGGTACAAACGAGTGGGAACCATGACGTACACTACGTTTCGAGAGTCAAGTGCAAGCAATCGGTTGTGGATTGCCTGTGAGTGGGGAAGGGGGAAGGGAAGGACGGAAGGAAGATGGAAGGGTAGACGGAAGGGAAGGAAGGGAGGGAAGGACGGAAGGAAGATGGAAGGGTAGACGGAAGGGAAGAGGAAAGGGAAGAGGAAAGGGAAGGGGTGGGGGTAGGGGAAAGAATTGACTCTCGAAACACCCAAAAAAGAAAAAAAAAAATTGCTGCTGTTGTCGAATGCTGGAGGAGCTGCTTACTGGATACTCGGATGCTGGGAGCCGAACACTGAAGCTGGAAGTTGATTGCCGAGAGTCGATTGCCGAGCGTTGATTGCCGAGCGTCGAATGCCGAAGAGTTGATTGTCGAGAGTCGAATACCAGAGTGTCGAATGCCGAGCGTCGAATGCCGAGCGTCGATTGCCGAGAGACGTATGCCAGAGAGACGAATGCCAGAGAGTTGATCGCCAGACAGTCGATTGCCAGACAGTCGATTGCCGATAGTCGAGTCCTGAGAGTCGAACGCGATTTACGGTGGCACCTGGCTCCTCATGCGAGCCCCACCATGGCAGACCAGACCAGACCAGCAGACAAGGCATCCAACCGAAAGGACACTACCATATTTCTATGGCGAAAAACCGAAAAGGATTTCTCCGTCCTCTGATCTCGCCTGAAGACCGGTTGTGACCAACACCGTTGAACGCCAGACTAGACAGCCCAAGCAGGGACCGGTTGTAGGCAGCCAGGGGGACCACGGGAAAAAGGCTGAGACCAGGACCGACAGAGGCAAGACCAGGACCAAGGGAAGCGCCAAGGGAAGAGCCAGAGCCACGGGAAGAACCAGAGCAAGGGGAAGACCATAACCAAGGGAAGAGCCAAGGGAAAGACCAGAACCAAGGGAAGAGCCAAGAGAAAGACCAGGAGGATTTCAAGGGAGTGAAGGAAATAGAAAAATGAAGGAAAGAAAGAGTGAAGAGAAAAAAGGGAATGGCCTGAAAAATGTGGGCGTATTTACATTTTTTGAACTCAAACCCCTGTCTTAAAAAACACGTCACGTGACTTGTGATTCGTCATTCAAAAACATGTGAGAAAGCAAAGGGTAGGGAAGAAAAAAACATGTGCAGAAGAGACATGGTCAAGCGGTCAAGCGGTCAAGAAGAAGGCGTGTGTGATTTGCGTGTATTGATTGTCCTACGAAATATGTTTCACCGGTATCATGCAGGGCGTGTCCCGACAACGTCGCCGCTTGTTTTCCAATAGGAAGGTACGTGCACCCCGTCAAGCCAGAAGGTGCACATAGGTTTCAGCAACACATCCCTGAGGAAAAGTAAAAGACAAGTGCCAGGAATGGTTGAAATTGTGAGAAATATTTTATCAACAGAGATTAGTGGTACTGTGACAAGATGCTTACATAAGAAGAAGCCACATTACTTTCGTGCCGAACTGAAAAGACTGTCGCCTTTTTGTATACGAAAAGAAGTGTTCGAACTAAAGGATAGTTGCTTTGATGCGATGACTTTCAAAAGAATAATGCGCACTGTTATCATACCTTCCTCTTTCTCTTTGATTATGTCGTCTCTGAGGTCTGGCAGCAGTTGTAACAGCCATATCAAGGTACATGCTGTACGTATGTGCTTAGTATGGATTACAACTCATATGTACAGTCCAAAGCGTTGCCAAGCGGTCTTTTTACAACAACTGGGCAAAGCAAACCGACACAACGGTTGGACTAACTCTATCGACTCGTCTCAATCCTTAATAAAACACAAAGTACGCGTAAATTAGCAGACAACTACTCAAGACTCAATATGCCACGACACTTTACGACGGATCTACGACACTACGTTTCTCAATGATTTGACTTCCTCAAGTCAAGCAGCAACGACAGCAGCCCACAGAAGCAGCAGCATCAGAGAAGATGACAATGTCAAGTTTAAAAGAGATTACGCGATGGAAGTGCGTCAAACAACTTTCTGGGCAAAGCAGCTTTGAGTGCCGCGGCGAAGTTCTACTCTCCATGCTGCAAAACCGAATAACAATGGCAGATCTTTTGTTGCGTGCTAGATCTTCTGAAATAGGCTTGTCGGTCGTAACATTTTAACGGGTCACTGCAAGGCGAGAACTGTAGCGAGAGCTTGTAGTTTAAAAAGCGTTGTCCTGGCGAGCATAGTAACAACATGAAAACCAACGCCTGATGATGATGGTCAATGATAGGCGCCACGAAACTTGAATGGCGTACGCGGTGCATCACCTTTGCACGTAATACAGGGTCTATTATATATTACTCGCGTTCTGGACGAGAATTTTAAGTCGTTACATATGCGCAGATGCGAACTGGATTTATTTGCTGGAGAGATTTTGTGGTCATGACGCTATGAAAAGAACTGTCATTTGTTTTAGCCAGTGATAATCCACGTGTACAAGCAAGGCAGCACCATGGAGGATATCTCGACAACATTGTAGCAAATACACATAAGGCAACAGCCCATAAACAAGGTTTTTGCGAATGCAAGCACGATCAAAAAGCAGCAGGAGCGGTTAGGTTATTGAAGACAAGGGTAGATTTGTGAGTGAACGTTGGATCAGGCTTTACACTGTATACAGCAAAGCATCCGGTACTTTGAACATTCCGAGCTCATCATTGAATCCCCATTACCGTGCGCTACAGTATTCTTCGCATCCGTCAATGAAGAAGGTACAGTGGTTCCCCGTTAAATTTCACTCTCAATAAGATAAACACTTAGTTTTTTCAACTTTTTTACACCCCTTTAAGCGTATAACACTGCTTGAATCACGCTCATTTATGTCAACGCTTTATAAACCTCCTTTGAGGCCGAAATTGAACGGGGTACCACTGTAAGCCTGTACTACAAGCTGCTGTTCATGGCACTTCACTGCTGCTGCTACATATTATGTTTCATTTTCGCTGTACACCTTTTGTCCTGCTTCTCCTTTTGCCACTGCTTCTCCAGCACCGATTTGTTCCTTTACTTCTCTGCATCAAATACCTTTTTCCTCTACTCTCGTCGCTTCTGTCCTTGCTCTTTGATGCTATCCGCTGCTGCTTATCAATGGATTTGGTGGTCGGATATATTTTTCTTGTGAAGTTGTTCAATGGTATTTTACCTGAACCTCTTCCGCGATATTTTTAAACGTCTTCTGTTTCTTCGTTCATACTTTTGCGTAGTACCTGATTCGCACTGTTGCTTATTAAGTTCCCGCTAAGCGGATTCTTCCTTGCTTGTCTGTTTTGACGTGTTGTTTCGCCGTGACTCGGGCAGTGATTTTTTTGACAGATCTTGCCTACCTACTTATGTATCTCATCAAGATAGTTCTTCAGATCCAGGCCGAACACTTGGATTATGTGAGCTCGTTGGTCAAAGTCGGTACAGTGCCGGCTAGTGCAAAGATGTATGGGAGGATACATAAGAGTGCTCATCCTTTCCAACTTTGAGAGAATAAGCACTATCTTTTGCATGTAAGCATCACTGGGTATGCTCCATGTAGTGGTGTTTCATGGTACCAATATCACCAATATTATAGGACGGCGCAACCATTTTTCAAAGGAGCAAATGTTCAGTTTTTAGGCACAGAAATAGCCAAAAGACGAGTACTCGGTCCCAGAGAGAGGCATTTAGATTGTTCTGATACTTTTATTTTAGGGTGGACAGTTTGTAAATTCATCGTATATATCCATTGTTACCTCATCAATGGGTAGCCAGTTGTCCAATTCATATTGGAACTAAATGTAGCTGGTACGATTAATTAGACACTCTTAAGACGTCGATGCCATCGATACTTTTCTACAGTGCTCATAATCTCGCTAAAGCCAAATTTTTCGATCATATACAGTGTTGTACTGTAAATTAGCGAAAAGCCTTTTTCCAGACATTTGAAAGTTACTGCATTTATTGATATGTATCGTTTTTCATTGCTTGTTAATGAACCTTGGTAGCAGAATCATTCATGTGTGAAGACTTCTTTGTGTTATTTTCGGCAATATAATGAATAATAGATCCCACATCTTTATGAAACTCTTTAGCGATGATCCAATCGGATAAGCATCGCGGCACCCATCCACCTGGATCTGACCGTTGGATACACGTCCACTCGACTTCGCCATCTTGCAATTCGCGTACCCGTTCCCAAGCCTCGTAACATCCACGAACGTAATTACGCACTGGCCGCAAATTGGTTGGCTCAACAGGTTTTGACACGACAAAAAACTCACGTAATCCGTTCGTCTCGTCCTTTTGTTCACGTGTGGCGACTAATTCAATAAATTCACGACTTGAAGCCAGGGTTGCTTTGAACCCTAGCCAATATACGCCCGCAGCTCCTCCTGTTCCTGCTCCACCGCCAGCGGCTTGTTTTGGGGTATTCTTATTGTTATGTTGGGATGATAGGGCAAACAGTTCCTTGGCTTCCACCATAAGTTCGACGTACTTGGTTTCGTTGAGTGAATGGTTGACGAACAAGAGTTCGCGTAACTGATCGTAGGTGACTTCGGAATGTACACTGCTTCGTTGAAGAATCTTGTGGTCGTGGTCATTTTGGCGCGGCTTTTGCCTTACAGTCACACCACTAGTTTGTGAAGTGGTTGGCCACTGGTAAGATTCGTTGACACATTGCAATGCTTCACTGAATAAATCGTCAAAAAACTTGTCCAACTTTTGAGAGGGGGGATCGCGTAGGTAAGCTTCTTGAACACGTCTCATTATTTTGTTTATTGGTTTAATAATTTTGAAGAAAAGAAAAGAAAAGATTGGGGAATACTAGTAGCAATGATTTTTAGCAGGAATTTAGTGGTTACACACTGCTTCTTTCTCCCTCAAGTGCATACACATATGGGGTGCGCGTTATGCATAGTTTGAGAACTAGCTACAGTCTTTTCTTTGTTTTACCTTTTTGATTTAACGCAGAAGGCCATACAGTATTTCGAGTTTCTGGCGCTGCTTACTATCACTATCGTTCATCGCTAGAATACCACAATTGGGAGTATGTTTTGCCTTTGATGCTTTCAAAGTTCACCCATTAGGTTACACCTAAATCTATCCGCTATATGGTTTTCGGATATCGGCAGATCGATTCCGGTCCAATTACTGTAGGCAACCGATACTCATCTTCAAGGCAGTTATTCTACATCACAGAAAATAGTAATGGAAGTAAACGATACATGAGCCGTAGATATATATAGCTCAGTAATGTACCTTACGAAATCAAATTAGACGCGTCTCAAAGCACAAGCCTGCTTTAAAGGGAGATGGCTGCTCTGCTTGTATGGCTCCTCATCACCAAAGAAGTTGATCACAAAATTTCTTATAATTCGAAAGATGACATTGACTTTAGAACATACCCTACTTTTAAGCAAATGATTTACGTGCCCTTGTCCTAATTTGTATGGATTTCTTTCCCTATTAATTATATAACTCAGTTCTTAACTACACTGGACTTCCTGGACCAGAAATTATTATTCGATATACAGTGCGTTGGTTAGCGACACGAAAAGCGACACGAAAAGCGACGTTTAAAGGGGCTCTAAGTATTTTGAACATAGTCAAGCACTCTTTTCTAGCAAGCGAGATAGTAGTCAAGGAACATCAAAGAGCTCTCTAAAACACACAATCTAACAATTTATACAGCGAGAACTTAGAACGCGCAACAAAAAAAAAATCGAAAATCTATATCTAGTGGTGGATTGAGGCAGAGGGCTTGACGACGCTTGCTGACAGACGACTGGGATGACAATCTATAGAACTGGTTTTCACACAAGCGCTTAATAATAGTACAATCGCATGACAAGGCTATCTGATCAACTACGATAATGATGATGATATGCAAAAAAAAGGCATAAATGAGTGCCGCATACTGTATTGTGGAGGCAGAAGGTGCCAGTTTTTGTATCTAGTCAACATTATTATAATCCATTAACTTTCAACATGGTATTGAATCTCTGTGTGTGTATCGGCAGTACAAAATTATGTGAATATAGTGTAATAGTGGGTCACTAGTTTTTACATACATAGCACTGACATCCATTGAGTAACTTAACATCTGTCTAGTCCTTTCCCCATGTGTGATTATCATATGTCGTCTTCCGAAAAAAATTCTTTACAGTAGTCAAAATCAGCACAACGGAAGTTGTTTGTAACTAATAAAGGTTCGTAGATATGTAGTTTGATATATAGTTTAAACGAGATGATCCGAATAACGGAGTTTATGGTTTCAATAGATCGAGGAGAATATGGAATGATATAATACGATTAAAATTACAGTTGAAGTAGTAGTCGTCTACGTAGTTTGTAAGGAGAATACAATTGGTATTGTGTTGTCTTTGTTTAGAATCCCCAAAGCTATATGTAAAAGAACGTCGTTAATGAGAATGCTCATAGTTGTTGTACTGTGACATTTCCTTTCAATTACCTTTACGGAATGATCCCAGCTGCCAGTGCATAAAGCCATTCCATCCGCCGACACAGTAAGGCACGAGACACGATTCTCATGGCCATTTAAAGTACCAACGTGTTCATTACGCAGGGTATCCCATGCCTGGCACTTGAAATCATCGTAACCTGCAAACATGACACGGCCCGAATTTGAAAAAGCGATCGATGTGACACCACAGTAATTGTTTTCATCCGAGTAAACGTTTAACTCGCGATCCGCACGCAGATCAAACAAGCGACATGTTGCATCGTCTGAGCCGGTGCCAAAAGCGGCGCCATCAGGAAAGAAGTCAATGGCATTGATATCCGACTCGTGGCCTGTGAATGTCTGCATGCATTTCCTTCGTTTGTCTCGCACATCCCATACTTTAGCGGTATTGTCGCAAGCACCGGATACAAAAATGTGTGGATTATTCTTCAACACCGATAAGCTATATGATACATATACATGTCTGCTTTAGTCCATCCCCTCTCTGCCACTTTCATTTTCGTATAATCAACAAATACAGCAAACAAACACTCTACCACATAACATCACCAGAGTGTTCCTGAAATTCTTCTACTTTGACGCCAGCGTCAATATCCCATAGAGCACATGTCGTGTCACCGCTTGCAGTGACGATCTGTCGTTCGCTCAAGAATCGACAACAACTAAGGTATCCAGTATGGCCTGCCAACTGTCGTGCTGGTCGAGTCGGTCCGTCGCGCGTCTTCAAGTTGAATATAGAGCAAACATTATCCAATCCACCAGAAGCAACCAAATTGGACGAAGGAGAAAATGCCGTCGACATAACCCAAGAGGATTGCAATGGTATAGCGCATATTTTGTGTGTCGTATAAGCTTCCCATACAATCAGTTTGCCATCTTGTGATGCAGTGACAACCTGAGGTTGATCTTGGGCCCAATGCAATGCATAGACTTTGGCCAAATGACCTTTCAATGTACGTCGTACCCGGAGCACCAGACGTGGAAGAGGTTCGAGCGCTTTTCGTGCATTCTCTTGTACTTTAAAATTTCAATGGAAAGGATCAGCTTCCTTCTGTAGTTATCTGTATATTTGCAGGAGGAAAAGGTCTAGGTATATTTACAAGAGCCGTCTGCGAGTTGCTCCTTCCGTTTCTTGACAGCCTCCTTCAAGGTTTCAGCTTCGCGGCGAGCCGCAGCAATGCGATCGCCAAAGCTGTCCCTTTGATGATCCATTTAAGGCGACAAAGAAAAGGACGTAAAAGAATAAAGAGAAAAAGAACCCAAGGTTCGGTCCAGCGTCGCTGGCGGGAATAAGTTACATTATTGTTTTTCTCTGCTTTGTCGTGTAACTATGGTAAAACATCTTTCATTTTCAAGAGGACTTTGTTTTCTATCCTCTCCTAAATAATAGAAACCACGCCACTGCACGTGGTTTTCATTAAAGTTCTTCTGCAAGCAGTGAGGCTTTTAAAAAGACTACGACCGATGGTCAATTGAATAAAGGAAGCTCACAATACATCAAAGAATACATTGTATACGTGAGGCTTTATAACAACAGACACACACCGGGATGGCCGATGATCTATTTCTCTCTATAAAGTTGCGATAACTATGTATAACAGACAACGGTTATTGTATCACAACATATAATTTTAGCAATTAGTGATATTTAATGCTTGTTCAAAGCATATTTCTCACGCAACATTGACGGCGACCATATGTGTATACTGATGATACCTTGTTCTATTTACACGCTTTCGTAGAAACTTTCGTTACTTCATGGTGCTAAAATAGTCTTTTTTCTATTATTAATGTGTGTACTACCTAAGGAGCCATTAAAAGCATCTTTCGGTGCGTGTAACATAGCTTTCAAAAGTCACTGTCAAAATTGAAAGCATCCAGTACCTACCATGCATTTTTTAAAAGATGCATTGCTGCCGAACAAGTAGGTGCTGAATAGTGATGCATCTTGATCAAACCTGACTTAACTTCGTACCAAGAAGCAGCATGTTACTTTTTTCATCCGACAGCTCATGCAACCTTTTGTGGACTCCGATATTGAATCAATCAGCTAGAGATGCAGCTTAATAAGTCTAGAATGTTTATCATCATCGACGACATTACTCTTGTTCCGCTTTCATGTCATCTATTACAAAGAGTGTAGCTACTGAATCGAAACCACATATCACTCAAATTGTCTCTACTGCAACGCATAAAACCTCTATTAACTTACTATAAAAATCGATCAATATGATATCATATTCTTTCTAAACAGCTTGCACTGCTAGAAAACATGCACAGATACGCCCAATAGAGATTAAGTGACATTGGTACCATCGAAATATCACTATATCGAATATCACTATAACGAGCGGCCACTGTAGCATAAATGAAAATAACTGCTTGCATGAAACAACAGTGAATGTTTTGTTATCATTAGCCGGGATTCCATTGAGTTGAAGAAAAGAAAAGCATGCATTGGCTGTTTACATAAAGTAGTTACTCGCCATCAATAGTCATTATCCGAAAAGAATCATTTTTTGCATGAATCATTAGTCCAAGTAACCAGTGGAATACTGTTTTTGTCGTGCATAAACAGATCAACAATGTTGTTAAAGTAGTAAACAACATGCGAGGGCGCGAATACTTGATTTGATTTGTTAAACGAACGACGGATTCTTTTTTTATTTTTGATCACCCTGCGTATTAAAGCGTTCTGTACATACCTGTACAGGTTTTAGAAAAAATGGATTTCTTTCAATGACGGAATGGAGCATATAGCCGTAGCAATCGCTTTGATATATGTCTTTCTATTCTGTTACGTACACGAGAAACAGACGACAGCTGCTTCAAAGTTATGCAACATTGCAAACATGTATGATGATGATAAAGCAGAAGTGATGACATCTGTATACATAGCAGACAGGGGAAGCTGTTGCAAGGGGATTTTGGGGCGATAGCACCCGAGCGAATATGCACAACATTCCAAACAATGCTGCCTTCTATCAGTTTCACATGGAGTACCTTTTCTATAAACGGTGATCGTTTTTACACGCTGTATAAATATATTTTAAAAGAGGAGGGCTTCTCATTTACATACCTCGCTTTGCTGCACATCAACGATTCTTTTTTTCTTCCTCTTCCTCCTATTTTTCTCTCGCTTACTCATCCAATCTTTACTATATCTTTGTCATAAACTTTCATTTCACGCTTAATGAATACTCCCTCCCCACACACCCACGCAGAGAAAACATGACAAGCATCCTTCAAAAAGTACCACACTTATTGTTCGGTCGTGGATCGACCCCTAATACTACTACTACCACTATTACTACTCCTGCTAAAGAAGATGAGGATTTCTACGTTGACGACGTTGCATCTAGCGGCACCGCTTCACCTCCTCCTCCACCATACGAAAAGTCTGTAATGACAAAACGGGTTGCACCAGAAGTTAGTTTAGAACGAGAACAAGATACGACAGCGAGTCCAGCAATGATCAACTCAACCCTTGTTGGCCAGTCTATGACCCTAATCCAAATCGCCTCTGAAATGCAATCTTCGCGTCAAATGACAACAGCTCTAGATCTGTATATGGTTGCCTTGGACAAGATGATGGCAGCCTTGCCTTGTAAGTTTCTCCATCATACATGTATTGAAAGACTTCCACTCCAAATGCTATAGTATGAAGAGAAAAGCGGATATCCTGATATGGATCGACGTTTGTTATATTATAGTGGATACGAATCCAAGAGCAAAACGCTCGCTTCGGGATAAGCTCAAAGAAATCAAAGAAAGATACGATCTTGATCAGGTCGAAGATGATGCTGACATCAATAGCATATCAGAGAGTATCATCCATGCAGCGATAGCGTGCGCTGTGGCATTGAAAAAGAGTCCGATTCCTGGTGATTATCACAATTAGCAAAGAAGGGAAGAGAGGATATGGGGTATATGATATAGCATGCTTACATATCAATGATGTTGATGATGGCGATAGATGTTGTGACTTCTGCGATGAATTACGCAGTATTCAGTATTAACACAATTGACAAGATTCTCTGTGTTCGAGAACGAACTTGGCAGCTGGTGTCCTGCGGGGTGGCAAAGTTGACGCAAGTCGACCGACATTACCAGCTTCATCAGATGATCGCAGGTGCCGTGTACACCAGTGCTATGGCGATTTTCAAAGCAGGCGTTGCATACACGGAAACTCCAGGATATAGTGAGAAAAAGGATCATAAAGAGTTATAATGTCAAAAGGAAAAAGAAACAATGCTATCTTTTATATATTACATGTGTACAAACAAAATAAAATGTCCTCTTTGAAGCCTTTCTAAAGTCTGGGCGGTGGAGGTGCAGATTCGGATGTGGACGACAAGCTTTGAACAGGCCAGTCGTAGTTCTCATCAGAGCGGTCATAGCCATATCTGCGCACAAAGCCATCCAATTCCGCAGGACCTCTGGAACCATAGGGATAGGTCGTGATGGGGACCTTTGCGGTAGGGTTATCAATCGTGTGCAGCAGCGGGGTGAAAATCTTCCATGCCGCCTCCAGCTCGTCATCACGCACAAAGTTCGAATGATCAGCTCGAAGCACATCCAGTATAAGCGATTCATATGCATCTGGAATCTTCATGTTGCTATAGCGGCTGTCATAAGTCAGATCCAAATCACTCTGGATGGTCTGGTACGACAATCCGGGCTGTTTGTTGTTGAACTTGACATAGACGGCCTCGCCAGGCTGCACTCGCAACACTAGTTCGTTGCGCGGAGAGCCCTTGTACAAGCTGCCGGCAACATTTCGGAATTGAATGCGGACTTCAACTTTGGCGTCGTTTAGTGCCTTACCCGCCTTCATGATAAAGGGAACTCCTTCCCATCGCTCGTTTTGGATCCACAGGGTGAGAGCTGCAAATGTCGGGGTGCGGCTTTGCTTGTTTTTCAGAGTATCGTCCTCAAGATAACCAGGCTTGCCATTGGCGCCCACGTATTGACCCAGCAGGGCATCTTCCAGAACAATGGGTGGAATGCATTTCAAAACCTTGACTTTTTCGTCACGAATCGCCTCAGATTCGGTGGATATGGGTCGTTCCATGGCAATCAGGGACAGTACCTGGAGAAGATCTAAGCGTAATCTCCGGAGTTAGAATCACTCATAAAAATGAGGGGTTGGGACGCAGCCTCCCAGACCGGGAAATACTGGGTTTGAAGGGGACGTAAAGGAAAAAATCCTAAAAGCTGTAGCTTACGATTTTGCATAACGTCGCGAATGACACCAAATTCATCAAAGTAGCCACCACGGCCCTCGGTGCCAATCGTTTCCTTGAATGTGATTTGCACATTATCAATGTACTTGCGATCCCAGATCTGGTTGAAAAAGATATTGGCAAATCGCACCATCATGACGTTCTTGACCATTTCCTTGCCGAGATAATGATCGATACGATAGATCTAATAGCCATATCATGATCATCAGCATCTCCACTTCCTCTTTCTTCCTCGTATGTATATCTAGGGTTGTCAGATATTCTTTCTGGCGTGAGAATATACCTCATCTTCCTTGAACAATGCGCCCAATTCACGACCTAACTGATTCGAGCTTTGGGTATCCATGCCAAACGGCTTTTCGACGACCAACCGGGTCAAGCCGTCCTGGGCATATGCATTCTTCTTTAGCCCTTCAGCAACTGGCACAAACACGGAAGGAGGCAAAGCCATGTAAAAAACACGATGTTTTCGTCCAGAACCGAGCTGACGCTTTGCCTCGCTAGCACGGATACACTCATCCAATGCCTGCCATGATGCATCATCGTCGTACAGGCCCGATCGATAGCTCGTGATCTGCGTGAAGTCCTCCAACAGTTGCTTTGTTTCATCATCAGGAGCCTTGATATACTGTGTTACGCGAGCCAAGTAATCTTGGTGTGTCATCTTGGTACGTGCGTAGCCGATAATGTGTGTGTTTTCGGGTAAGAAACCATTACGGAACAGGCCGAATAGGGCTGGATAGGTCTTTTTCTTGGCTAAATCACCCGATGCACCGAGAACTACAGAGTGGGGTATATACATAATCATGGGAAAATCATGCTATATGTTAGAAAATACCCTTAAACAATTTATCTGTGCATCGTCTTTTACTCCATTCCGTCGCCATGGGCGGAATGGTGAAAAGTTTTCTCTCCAAAAGGCGGGGAGAGTAGAAGCAAAAGGACCCAGGGGGACCCGTTTCGACAGCCAGGGCAGTAACACTACGATGGCTAAGCTATCGCCATGATAACTTTGAAATACTTACCGACGATAGTTACTGAGCCCTGTAGCTCGGACGCAACCTGTTTACGGATGATTTCGGCAGGTGAAGACATTGGGTGCATTTATGTGTATGTGTGTGCAACCGAGGGGGGCTGTAGCAGCTGAAAAGAAGAAAGAAGAAGTGGTTGTTTTCCAACAGGCCCTTTATATATCATTTCCTGTATTACCCGGGTACCTTTCCATATCGTCATACTCCAAGTTTCTTACAGTGTGCGGGAGATCCCCGATGGCATCGATAGCTCCCGATAAAAGCGGCTGTCTTCCAACTTATTTCCCCGGATGGGTCGGTTTTCGGACATATGCGAGCTCATTCAGCTTTGCGGGGTTCTACCCTTGATGTTTATTTACTGCACCAAAGAATAACTAACCTTTTTATTCTACCTTTCTGCAAAGATCTATCATGGCAAGTCGCTTTGTTCCACGATCGACATTCCATTACGATCGCGTAATCAATTGGTTTCCTGGCCACATGGCCAAAGGTCTACGTGTCATTTCCGAACGACTGAATTCTGTTGATCTCGTTGTTGAAGTACGCGACGCACGCATTCCGGTCTCGTCCGTCAACCCCAACTTTGAGAAAGTCGTCGGTCGCAAAAAACGCCTGATTGTCTACAACAAGGCCGATCTGGCCGATCCACTGACACAACGACCTGTTACACGTGCACTCGAACAACACAACCCCAACACGCCTGTGCTTTACACAAGCTGTCACATACACAAAGACATTCGGCCGATTCTTCAATACGCAGCTGCACTCGCCGATCCCATTCCTCAAGTCAATTTGATGGTTGTCGGCATGCCCAACGTGGGGAAATCTTCTTTGTTGAATGCATTGCGTCATGTTGGAGTTGGTAAAGGCAAGGCGGCAGCCACGGGTAATCAGCCTGGCGTAACACGTGCAGTTGTGGGCACCGTTAAAGTGTTGGAACACCCAGCCATATATCTTATTGACACGCCGGGCGTCATGGTCCCGCACTTGGCGGACCCCGTGCGCAGTTTACGGGTCGCATTGACAGGTGGCATTCGTGATCACCTGGCGGACGAACAAGTCATGGCGGACTATCTCCTCTACGAACTTAACAAACGACACCAGCACGATGCATACATGTCGTATTACAACATGGCAGAGCCGACAAATGACATCAATGTGTTGCTGGAAGCAGTTGCCAAGCGGATCGGGGCAGTCGTCAAGGGCGGTGAACTCGACATGACCATGGCTAGCAAATTTTTGTTGAAGCAATACAGACAAGGCAAACTCGGACGATACACTCTCGATGACACGACTCCAGAGGCTTTGGATGCCTTCTTTGAGCAGGTCAAGACGCCCGAGGTTGAACTAAGTCATCGACAGGAGAAAAAACTGGCAAAGCTGGCCCAGCGGAAGGAGCAGCGACGCAAAAAGGAAGATTGATCCAATAAGCATACCACTCCACCATTTGTGCTGCTTTTATAATTACCTCTTTTTTACTTTTAATTTATTCATCTTACACCTATCTGCCTGCTACCGTATTTACAGAGCACCCCCCCCCTTTCTCTCTCTCTCGTGCATTTTGATAACAAGGCGCTACAATTTGCGACACGCAGAAGGACTATTAGTGACAGGGAGATTAGAGAGTAACGAGTTATATATAACCCAGCCCCTTTATAATAGTAACATCATCCATTTGTACATACTTGCACATACACACATAACATCATCCTCAGCATTCCCAGCACCCTGTTCATTCTGGCTACTGACACATGTCAAAAGGAAAACAATAATGAAACGATCGCAGAACAGGACTCCTTATTGCAATAGATGCACATGCTCGTGAGGGCAAAGAAAGAGAGAGTTTGTTTGTATATATTCAAGATCAACAATACACTGGTGCTGTTGTGTACGTAATGGGATACTTGATCCTTCTCCGTTTAATTGGTGGCCCCCTTTCTTTTCGGATGCTTTGCTCTCTCCTGAACGAACGAAAGAATTCAATAGGTGACCGTTTTCATTCGAACGCTCAGGTTTCCATGTCAACTAGCATGCACAGTATGTGTGTGTGTGTGTGTGTACGCACAAAAAAACATACCAAAGAGAGGAGATTTTAAAAGCGCTCGCGGTCCTCTTTTTCTTTTCCTTTCTACTCTTTCATTCAACCGCTTGGTAAAACTCCCCTTCCTTTTCGTTTTCACTTGAAACACCCCTTCCTTTCATTACACTTATCCATAATATTATCAATATGCGCGTTGCATATGCCATCGCATTGATGATGGCCGCAGTCTATGCCGATGCAGCCACCTTCAAAGTCGTAGCACCTGGTGCCCAACAAAGCGTTGCCGTTTCGATACACGGTCAGCGTACTCCACTAACTCGACCCGATGCCGACGTACCCTATTATCAGGGTGAAGCCGAGTGCAACGGCTCATGCCAATATAAAGTAATATATCTAGTTCTCGACGAGACAAGCGCATGAATACAAAGCTGACATTTTGTCCATGTATTAGTACGTTGTCGACAGCACAGAAGAAACATTCGAACGTACTCTTAATGGCGAGACCACACTCAACGATATATTCCAACGACCTGTAACCTACGCTTCCTTACCACCCTTACCACACCCGATCAAAAACGTAAGATTATCTTACATACGACAAAAGGACAAAATAAACAAAGATGAATCGATAAGTTCGTCACATACAAACTTACGTTACTATATAGAGCCCATGGACACGTGGTGGCCCTAAAGGATCCATCTGGGACGACCAATATATGCCTTCAATCTTCATCAACGGCGACCCATCCGAGATGGAGGACCTAGTAAACAACGTGCCGGAAAAGAAAGTCAATATTAAATTCACCATGATCGGTCCTGATCAGGTGTGGACGTTCCAAGACACGACACTGCGTATCCACGGCGCAGGAAAGAGCAAAAACAACGCCAAGCAAAGCTGGGAATGGTATTTGCCTCAAGGCAAATACTTGGATAACCGCAACTGGTTCAAGCTTCGACACATGGAAGAAGATCCAACACAGATGCGCGAGAAATTGTACGCTGACGTTTTAGGTGCCCTGGACACATATGCCAACCGTGCCAATATGGTCCGTCTGTTTATCAACGGCGTTGGTTTTGGCACATTCAATATGCTTGACGACGTAATTCAATACTCGTACATCAATGCCATGTGGTACAACGGAAACCCACCTAATCGAATGGGCCCTCTATATGACGGTGCGTCTGGCGCTGATTTTATCTATTACGAATCCTCCGATCACTACGAAGAGTCATGGAAGCCCAGCAAAAAGAGCCCTGGCGGTGAAGAACCTATCCAGGATTTCACTGAAGAGTTCAAGGAAGTGGATGTTCAGGACGACCAACAAATTGCCGAATTCAACAAACGATTCAATATCGATCAGTTCTTGCGATTCATGGTGGTCGAGTATTTGACAGCTGATTGGGATGGATATTGGATGGAGCAGACCAACTTGGGCGCTTATTGTGACCCCACTGAAAATAATCGATGGTACTACTTGGGCCAGGACTTTGATGCCACATTCGGCGTCAACCTCGTCACACCTGAAGGCCGTGACGAATTTGTCAAGGTCTCGTACAAGGATTATCCACAGAGATATCCCGAGAGTGTCATGATCAACCGTCTGCTTGAAAACCCAAAGATTCGGTCCACCTTTGAGACGTATTTGAAGGATACCGTGCGTATACTGTTCAACGACCAGACCTTGACCCGCCGTGTAATTGCCTATCACAACTATATTGCTCCTGATTTGCGATGGGATCGTAGTATCAAGCAATTGTCTCCTGGCATTAATTTTGGATGGAACTTTGAGCAGACCTCTGAAAACTTGTATCAAAAGGTTTCTGCTCCTAACGATAATGGCGGTGGTGCTGATTTTGGTTTGATCCAATGGTAAGAAACGAGAGCGTTAACAGTTCTCCTCCTTTTCGGAGAGTTGCAATACCCCGTATGTTTGGTATGGAGTAAAGAAGGGAGAGAGTGCTAATACTTGAAACTATGCGCAATAGGATCAAGCTCAAATCAGATGCGGTTGCTCAAGAATTCGGCCTTACTATTTTGAGTGCGACTGAAGCCCTCGAATATACCAATCCATCCGTGAACGCCAGCTTGGCAGAGGGTCAAGCAAAAAACAAAGTTCAAGAAGCAAGTACCACGAACAATGGTGCTCCCTCCGAGCAAGAAGGTGGCAATATTATCGACACAGATGCTCTGAACGCAGACAAGGGCGGTCAATTTCAAACAGAATCAGAAAGCCTTAAACTTCACGCTGGTGCAGGTTCTATCAGCATAACAACAGCCGCGCCATTCACGGTGCTGGCCATTCTTAGCACCTTCCTATTAAACTTTGCTTAATTCTGCTTTGTCTTCCCTCTATAATGTTTAATCTCTTAAAGCTTAGCTTAGATATATAATAATAATATTGAAACCATTGATTTACAAGCTGTTGCCAAGCAACATGATCTATTTTTTTGATTGCCGCACCAAATTCATATATTATTTATGCAACCATTTTTCACTTGACTTTTAGCCAGCCCCATTTAAGACTCGACGATCATGGATGACGTCTATCTATACACTAATGAAGCTGTTCAATCCAGTCGAGGATCGCAAAAGCCAGACGAGCAAGAAGACGTACTATTGAGTGCATTTAACAATTTCGGATTCAGTCAACGATGGACCAGTCTTGTCGACGCTGTAAAGAAACAGGTACGCTATAATAGCCCGAAAAAAAACAACGACGATTTCTCCAATAAACAAAGAAAAGAGCCCCAACCGGCATTAACTCTACAAGTTTATAATAAATAACCATGGGCACAAAGGGTGAGCAAGCAGTCAATGTCACTCGTCACGACTTGCAGGAATTTGCACAAGTTTTACGAGACGACACTACGGAAACCGTTGAAAAAATATCAAAAAACGTGAAACCAGACGTCAAGGGAAAGAGTCGAGCCACTGGAAGCAACGCAAAAGATGGAGCTGAAAGTGGAGATAATGATCAAGAAGAAGAAGATAGCATGATATGGAGCTATGTGCGCCAAGCACAACAACTCCCATCCGCCTTACGATTACCCGATAACATAGACCTGGGCAAACTTCGCGAAGAAATGGATCAGGGTACCCGGTTCGCAGAACAGTATCTCCAGAAATTTGGTGCCGAAGTCACGCAAATTGTCAACAAGGCTATCAATGTCATTGACGACGATGAATATGCCAAACAAGCTCAGGAACCTGAAGGAAGGAAAAGTACAAGCAGCAATCCGAGCAAGCGTATTTTGTAAGTACTTGTGTGTGTCTGATTATGTTGGGTGACAAAGGAGTAAGAAGAATGTTTTTGTTCTCACGGTTGAATCTTCTAACGTTACTACAAAAATACTTGTAGTGCAACCCGAAAAGAGCGGCTGTTGGCCGAAATGCGCACGGACCCTGATACGTTTCTAACTCAAGTCCCGGGTCCGGTCATCGACGATGTGGAGAAGAAAACAGACGAGATTGCTCTCATATTGGAAGAGTCCCCAGAGTTACGGGACATGATGGACCGACTAGGTGAGAGAGAGAAAAAGCTGGTTTTGTAGCTATGTATGATATGGCTAAAAGACCAATATTTTCTGGTCCTTGGTTATATTATATTAGTACCTATCGAGGTTAGCTACGTTCTATTTTGGCAAAGATACTTTCACCATGCGCAAAAGATCGAAAAAGAGGACGAGAAACGACAAATAATTGCTGAAGGTAAATGATGATCCGATTGGAAAGTATAAATGTATGACGGATATATTTCTTGACTGTGCTTTTTGTTGTTTTATGCACCATAGGAGCTCAAGAGGAGCTTGAGTTCAAATGGGATTCGGACGATGAAGATGAGGCAACATCAACGCAACAAAAGAAAGGACAGAAAATTGCTGATGAGAAGAAGAACGATGTTGATGACAAGAAGATAGCAGCCTCGCCAGTACCAACAGCAGACAAGCAAGCGGCAGCAGATCAAAGCACAAAAACAGAAGAAACAAAAAGGACAACAGCATCCGAAGATAGCGACAGCGATTGGGAGTGAAATAAACCAGCAATAGCTGCTCTTCAGTGATAGTACTGTACTCACGTTAGTATTCCATCCACATCTTTGGTTCTAATATATCTTTCAACCATTATCATCTTAAAAAAAGTGGAATGGCCATGTTTTTTGTGTACATGCAGAGAATGCTGAGAGCGGAACTCACCTCTCGCTCCGCATGTGCACTAAGGGAATCCAGTGAAATTATGTAATATCGTTGCAGCTACTGGTAAGCTTGGGTTAGCACACCACTCTCCAGTTGACGCGTGGGGTGCCGACTTTCTGCGCCGTAGATAGTAACTGATGACATATCTCAGCCCTGCCTGAGAATCAACTCTCGTAAATAAACGTACACACACGAGATACAAGCAAGAAGATCCAAGGAAAAACTGGATTATCCCTTCTCTTTTCGATGCGAATACTAATGCAATAACAATAATATCATGTATGCTTGAAAAAAACGTTTCTTACTTTTGAGCTAGCCTGAACGCCCTCCTTGCAGTCTTAGATTTATACCTATCATCAGCAGAAGAAGGGTAAAAAGCAACCGAAACGACCGTTGATTAGAAACACTTGAGAACTTAGTAAATGCTGCCCGTTTTACCAAGTTAATCGTCGTAGCTTATAGATCCAGAGCATGGTATATATATTTGAGAAGCAAGCTGGAATAGAAAATGTGTCATCGAAGTTAAAGAAGCTGCTCGTCACGGAAATACATTTTCACGGCTTCATGCGATTTTCGTTGCCTGCCAGTGACTGGCCCTGAGCGGCTGTTGGTTATCCAACGAGATTCTCTGATCTCTAGATACGGCATGTGAATTTGTCATAAGTATAGATTGTCATATATTTTTTTTTTACTACAGCTCTTTCTATCCAGTTCACCTTCTCTCTGCCTCTTTCTTCTTTTTCTCCTCTTTTCAACTCCCCACTCTTCTTATTCACTTTACACAATGTCCTTGCTTGCTCGTGGAATGCGCTTGCGCACGGCCGCCACCGCTGGACGCTGTGCCGCTTCAACCAGCAATACCCTTAGACTTTCAGCAGCAACAGCAACAACACGCACGACCGGTATGAAGCCTATGCCGCGTCTTGCCTCTGTTCAATACCTCTCGACCACGGCTGCACGTCCAATTTGGATTCCCAATCGTGACAAGCTATCAGAAGACGATCCTCGCCGCATGGAGCAGTTTGAGGACGAAACCGATGTTGTCATTGTCGGCGGTGGTCCTTCCGGTCTTGCCGCTGCCATTCGTTTAAAGCAACTTGCCAACGAAGCCGATCAAGAATTGCGCGTCATGGTGGTGGAAAAGGCCGGTGAAGTGGGCGCTCATATTCTAAGTGGTGCTGTTTTGGAACCGCGTGCCCTGAACGAACTTATTCCGGATTGGAAGGAAAAGGGTGCACCTTTGAACACGCCCGTCACCAAGGATAAGATGCAGTTCTTGACGGAGACCATGGCTATCCCATTGCCTCATCCTCCTCAGATGAACAACAAGGGCAACTACATTGTTTCGTTGAACAACTTTGTAAAGTGGCTCGGTGAACAAGCCGAGGAATTGGGTGTCGAGATCTATCCCGGCTTTGCTGCTAGCGAGGTCCGCTACAATGAAGATGGTAGTGTTGCTGGTATCAACCTGAACGACGTGGGTTTGGATAAGAACTTTGAGCCAAAGGTTTGTTTTCATGTTTACCGTGTTTCTTTTTTCTCACGGTAGAATGCGCTGACTGAATGTATCTTTGTATTCTAGGACACCTATGAGCGTGGTATGGCTGTCAATGCCAAGGTGACGCTGTTCGCCGAAGGTTGCCATGGCTCCCTGACCAAGACTCTGATGAGCAAGTTCAACTTGAGAAAGGATAGTGAGCCCCAAAAGTACGGTATTGGTCTGAAGGAGGTTTGGGAAGTTGATCCTGCCAAACACCAGCCTGGTACTGTCATCCACAGCATTGGCTGGCCTGTCGATATCCACACCTATGGCGGTAGTTTCTTATATCACTTTGAACCCGAGCCGGAGCGTCATTTGGTTGCCGTCGGCTATGTCGTTGGTCTCGACTATGAAAACCCATACATGAACCCTTATAAAGAATTCCAGGTACTGAAAAGACTCAAGCGTTTGCGGGGTAGTTCTTTGCTACGTATGACGTTGGATGAAGGTGGGGGCGTGGGAAAACAAGTTATGTGCATGTGCTGATCGGTCATAAAATTTTCATAAACTGTGTTATACAGCGCTTCAAGCACCATCCATCCATTAAGCCCGTTTTGGAAGGCGGTAATTGTATCTCGTACGGTGCTCGCGCATTGAACGAAGGTGGCTATCAATCCATCCCCAAGCTCGCATTCCCTGGTGGTGCTTTGATCGGCTGTACTGCCGGTTTCTTAAACGTGCCCAAGATCAAGGGCACCCATACTGCCATGAAGTCTGGTATGTTGGCCGCCGAGGCCACCTATGAAAAGCTGTTTGGCAGTGGCGAAGAACAGCCGGAAGGCCCAATCAACTTGAGCAACTATGAAGAAAACATCAAGAATTCGTGGGTCTATGAAGAGCTGTATGGTGTCCGTAACTGCAAGCCCTCGTTCCATGGCCCACTTGGCTTGTTTGGTGGTGTGGCCTATTCTGGTTTCACTACCATGATCACCAAAGGTAAAGAACCATGGACATTCAAGCACCACAAGCCCGATTGGCAAGCATTACAGCCCGCAAAGTAAGTAAGAAAGGAAGGTCAAATCCCATCGTGAATTTGGACTTATGTTTTCTTAAAGGGGCTCGAAGCCGATCGACTATCCAAAGCCCGATGGTGTCATCTCCTTTGACTTGTTGACCAACGTTGCCCGAACTGGCACCAATCACGCCGAAAACCAACCCGTTCACTTGCGCATTCGTGACAAGGACATTCCTGTTGAACGTAACTTGGCTGTCTTTGATGGCCCCGAAAACCGCTTCTGTCCTGGTAATATACCGTTTAATCATGCGTAGCAATCGTTTTTCTTTGCTAACTGTGATTTTACTACTAGCTGGCGTGTACGAATATGTCGATGACGAAGCCAACCCTGGCCAGAAGCGTCTTCAGATCAACTCGCAGAATTGCATTCACTGCAAGACTTGCGATATCAAGGATCCTTCTCAAAACATTGATTGGACCGTACCTGAAGGTGGCGGTGGTCCTCAGGTACATAAGGACGGGGTTTGGAAAACTAGCGGATTGGCATGGCATGCTTGTACTAACTGACTACCTTTGTTTTTAATAGTACGTCTGGACCTAAGGATTATTATGTATAATCGAAAAATCACAATAGCCACATTCCACCAAAACACACACATATACAGGATACAAATTGTATTTACACATTCTGCTCTTTTTGTCTTTTTTCTTCGTTCTTTCTTCCACCACCTCCTCTTCCCATTTTGCATCTTCCTTTTCAAACTACTCGCGTACTAAAGAAGAAAAAATATAATATCTACGAACGAAAAGAAAATCCTATATATATATGTATGTATATATCATATATCCTCATTGTTATCACCCTCCTGATCCTTGGTGCCGCATTTCTTTTTTCCTTTTATACAACAGGACTTGCTGCCGCCCTTTGACTGATTTTTTGAGTTTGGACCATGGCTTCCGTCAACAAGGTGTGGCGATTGGATTTGGTGGGATCAGTATTGTTTTTACCATAGAGCACTTGGACCATCAGATCCTTTGTAAGCTTTTTCAACCAGAGGACTTGTTCTTCGTTAAGGGTAGGAGTTTCTTTCGATAGTGTTGATTTTATCTCTTCGAAGCGGCGTTGGATACGTTCGCGAAATTCGGTATAGTACATGCCCAACTGCGTGATGCATTGCTAATCAAAGTGCCAAAACAAAACGTCCTTCAGTTAATAAGTGCCTATATATTTTCTAACTGCTAACTAGCAGACATGTACTTACAAATGCAACCGCCAGTTGGTAGGGTATATAGTGATGGTCAGGGAGGTTCAGGCTGCGATACAATCGAGCGGCAATGGCATACAGTTGATCATACAATGCCATTTGATGGTAATGTGCTATGTAGCATTAAATAGAACTGTTACTTCGTAGCTCTTCACCATAATGCACACATACACACGTACAATAAATATCAGCACCGACGATAGACCGCTGGGCTCTTTCTGTAGGTGTCGTGCATTTCAAGTGCTGTGTAGCAAGTGGATACAATGCTGCCAATTTCATTTCTTGTATGTAGTCGTTTTCTTGTGGTTCTGCATCGAGCTGTTGCCAGGTTGATTTGATCAATTTTTTGAGTGATTCCACTTCGCGTTCGAGGCGCTATATGTTATTTGAACAATGGACGTAAGCATGTGTTTGTCTCGCACATGTTCGGGCTGAACACCCCTCTTACATGGCCCTCACTCACCCCCTTTACTTTTCCGAGAATACACAACATACCTTTTCTAAACTCTGAGCTTGTTCTGTGGGCGGTTGAAATCGCTGCATATGTTGTTGCTTTTTCAAAATCAGTTCCAGTCGACCAAAAAGATCGAGCACATTTAACACAGCACGCGTTTTTTTCAACCCTTGACGTTGACGGAATGGCTCATGAACACGGACTTGTACTAGTGAGTAAGGAATATCTCTTAGTCGCTTTTTTTGTCTTTTCTCGGTCTTCTTATTTCTTTCATTCTCTCCCGCTTATTCCGGATTGTCAAGCGAGGTGGGCACATACATGGTCCGATTGGTCCTGGATTCAGACTGATGAGGGGAGGCGTCTGTGTCAACTTACTCATGAGTAAGCCTGCGTGGCAAAAAAGAGAAAGAATACAAAAGAGAGTTTTGGGACGCTAACTAATCGACATGTGTCACAGGGCATTTGTGTGGTAAGGTCATGTGGTTTGTTTGTGTACGATTTGGACCCTCTCTTTATTAGGTTCAACACGGACATTGCTGCTGCAAACTTGTTGTTTTGTTTTTTATAGTGGATTCTAAACAAGGAAGGGGAAGAATTTAGTATGCACGCTTGTGTGTGTGTGTGTGTGTGTTACTTGGCAGGGAAAGGAATAGAGGTCTTGGACAGATACGTCATTGGCGGTTGAACTCTGAGCGAATAAACAGATATAGGTAACAAAAGAAGATATGACAGGGAAAGAACAATAATAATGCGTTTAATAAGATATATATCACAAAAGAAGACGGGAGAAAAAACAAATGAATGTGGGGGATAAGCATATACAACGGACCACCGCGAACGAAACAAAAAAATCACAAAAGATATAGCAGAAAAGATAAAGAAAAACGAAAAATGATTGTGATGTCTGTGCGAGTGAATAAGTGGGTGGGTTTGGTATGAGTGAAAGGGATTGTGTGTGTGTGTGTGTATATCAATATTTGGTGGAATGGGATGATGGGAATGAAGAGAGAGTTAGGGGACTATTTAGTACTGCCATCTCGGAGATGCTTGTTGCTGTGATTGTTCTCGTCTCAACGAGGACGTTTTACTCAATGAAGAAGTTCTACTTAATGAGGACGTTCTACTTGGAGGTCGTGCTGGCCGTGTTGCCGTTGCCGATGCCACGGGCGGAGGACTAAACGGTCGAGGCGAGCTCGAACGAATAGGCGACGTAGGCGATGTAGGCGGTGTGGGCGATGAGACGAGCACAGCAGGTGACGAAGACCGAGAAAGTGTACGAGCCATGGATGCTTTTGTATGGTTGATGGTATGTTTGGTATTTGCAGTAGCAGCGACAGCAGTACTAGTGGTAATGGGCGATTTAGGTCGTTGGTATTGGTGGTGCTGTTGGTGTTGTTGATATTGCTGTAGTAATTGGTGCTGATGAAATGACACTGGACGTCCTCGGTCCTGACTGTCAGATACACGTCGCGGTGGTCGTTGGTTTTGTCGGTTCATAATGGCTGTATTGCCTTGCGTAGGCGGTGACCATGATCGTCGTGCAGCTAACTTTCGTATGGTCACTAGATAGAGAATATAATTTTTGCATGAATGAATTTTAGGTATAAGCAAAAAAAAAGATGTACTTGATTCTTACGAAAAGTCGACCTTACCCTCATCTTTAGTTGTAATCGTAGTAGTAGTAGTAGAAGTAGTTGCCGCAGTATCCAGTCGTGATAGTTCAGCGCTCATAGTTGGTTCATAGTCATGAAGCACGCGTCCTCCGGACACTTTGGTCTTTTGCAGCAATGCAGCTTCGGCGTCATCAATCAAACTTTGAAGCATGGCTCGCAATCGTTGGAACACTTGGTCATTCTCTAAATCTTGGTCCGAAAGCTTTTCCGTCAAGGCTTCGTCGTCGTCTCCCAGCTTTTTTTTATACACAAATAATTTATCGTCAAAGTAGGATTAATATTAAACTAAACCAAAAGTTCATTTTTAATTGGGTGTTACCTCCAAAGGCTTATCGGATACCGGGGTTAGTGGTCCTTGATCAGGGTTGCTAAAGTGGTAATCAAGATTGCACATGTTGGCGGGTCAGTGCCTCCTCTGGGACCTGAATTAAAGAGAGAACAGTGTGTATTTACATTTCTAGACGTTTTTCCAATTCAACGATCTTGGATGCTTGTTTCCGCAAGGTCGCTTCGAGCGTCGTGTTGACAGCCAGCAAGGACGTCTTTTCAATTTCGAGATCGGCAATCTGTTTACGCACATGTGTTTAGAACGCAAAAAAGAAATAATTACATGCATCTCCCTACCTTCTCTTTTTCTTTTGAAGAAAAATTACGCCCAACCACACACTTTTAAAACATGTACGCACCTTGCGATTCGCCCTTGCTTCGTCGAGCCAGCCATCATCGCCACTATCTCCTCCTCCTCCTCCTTTGGAAACGAATTCGCCTCGTCCGTTCATGATGGTACCATGCTTAATTCTGGCAACAATTTTCGACGGTGACACTTGATTTTCGTCCGCATCGTCGTCAATCTTTTCGTCGTCGTCGTCGTCGTTGCCATCATCGCCCTGATCGTCATCATCACTGTTGCCATCGATACTATCTATATCGTCGTTGTCATCGTTACTGTCTTCATCGGTTTCTTCATCATCGTCGTCGTCTATCTCGTCGTCTATCTCGTCGTCTATCTCGTCGTCATCGTCGTCTGCATTGTCGTCGTCGTCGTCGCTGTTATTATTTGACAAGACAGTGAGTCTAGATAAGTTGGAGTTACTTCTCGCTCGTTGAATCAATCGATGCGGCAGCGTTGAGCCAAAAGCTGGCTTCTGGTGCGCGTAGAGCGAAAAGAAATTGGCAGGACCAAGGACAGTCGCACGACCGGCGTTTGACGAAATAGTGGATAAGGTAGAATTGGATGCCGTCGATGACATTGTGTCATGTGAAGTTCCATTGTTGTGTGGAGTCAGATGATGGTGAGGCGATTTAAACTGTTGGAAGAATGGCGAGGAGGGTCGAATGATGTTGACGGCCTTTGGTGGCGGCTGTTCGCGCTGCTGTTGCTGCTGGGGCTGTTCCTGTTGTTGGTCCTTGGCGACAAGCATTTGTTTGTGTTGGTATTTATTGATACAAAAATCAGTAGAAACAGAAGAGGTGGGTTGGTGGTTGGTTGGCTATTTACGATAGATATAGATAGATATATGGATGTATATATATATATATATATATAAAAGAACAAATAAATAACTCCAAGAAGTATATCCTACGTAAATACTCTTTGACGAGTTGGGCAAAAAAATGGAAGAGAGTGGGGTATTTGGAGAGGGGTGGAATATGGTGTTAGTTAAGAGGGAAAAGAAATCCAAAAAACCTTGTTTTTTGCTCATTGCCTTGTTTTATTGATTTTTTGCAACTCCACCCTTTTGCCGTATATATAATAATAACACACACACATGCGCGCATGGTGGACAAGTGAGAGAGCAAGTGCGAGCGAGCGAGAACAACTTATTAGCGACACTACCAATATTGCCCCGTCCGTTCTCTCCGCACAACGTCGTACATACACATCGTCCTTACGCTTCTTTTCGCCGCTTAGTAGAATTGTCATTACTCCTACTACTACCGCAACTGGCACTGCTTGTATTATTGCTACTACCACTACTACTACTACTGCTTCTTCGAATCTAACATATGATATGGAGACCGCAACGTTTCTGTCAGCATACATACCAGTCAAGAGGGAGGGGGCATGTTCGTTGAAACAGGGGGCGGGGTAAGTGGTTGGGTGGGGCGTCTAATGAAAGTAGTACCTTGGCTATTATTGAAGTAGAATGCTGTTTTGGGGTCATACCTTTTGCTTGATCTTGTGTTCAATTTCCATTTTGTCGACTACTTTTTTCAGCTCAAACATTTGTGCAATCGAGGTTTGGAGCTGTTCGAAGTCGTGGCACACCGCTGCAGTCGGCATCACGGGTCGCGGGCCTGTTTGGCCCCCCAGCATCATGCGACATATGTGAAGAAACAACAGTTAGTAGGATTATCTGTCAGATTTCTACTTGCCCCACTTGGCTCCGATCGTTGTTGCTGTCGGTGCCATTTTGGGGGAAAACCCTACATTATAATTTCTATGTTATTCTGTTTACTTACCAGCGGTCACTTCGTCCATCACCTTCAATATCTTTGCATGCATACTTGGCTTGACCACAGGGAGTCGTTGGCTCTGCACATGGACGCCGGATATGAGTTTTTCCTTGAGCGACGACGACGACGACGACGCCGCCGCATCTAGAAATTAGCGAGGCACGCGCTTTTAGTCTCTTACCGCACCCAGTACCATTGTCTTTTTGGCCATATGCACATGCAATGGATGCACAAACTTTTTTTTCCGTTAAAGCCTCCCTCTTTTTCTTTCTCTCTCTCTCTCTCTCTCTCTCTGCCACACTCCTTTTTTAGATTTTACCTTCCGTAGCTGGCCGAACCGCTGCCACTTTCTTGTCGTCAGCCGTCAATCGTCTTCGTCGCTAACAATCAGTAGGGAGAGTGCGGTTATTCCGCGGATGAGTCATAAGTCATTTTCGTTTTACTCAATATCTTTTCTTTGGCGTACTTTGGATTCCGGCGCATGGCTGCTATTATTACTTGTACCACCACCGTTGGCCCTTAACGGGATGGGCTGGACATGCATAACACTCTCCCTTTCACGAGCAAGCCGTGCGTCTTCACTCTCTATCCGCTTGACCTCCACGAGCAGTGCCTCTTCTTCTAACATTTGTTCCCGTGTGCGACTGTACAAGACTTCTAGTGCCTCTTTGCGTTCAAGCTCCCGTGTCTTGTCAAAGGTATACTGCTGTGCCAATGCAGCATTGTTCGGTGCTCCTCGATGTTTCAACAAGGCTCGATAGATGCCGTAATATCGATCTTTCAAGTCCTAATGGTTGAACATGACAGGTTATCAGTGAACTAGTTTGAATGTGGAATAAAAGCTGTACTTCATGGGTCCCCACATCCACACACACAGAGAAGCAGAACAGCAAACCACAGATTATGTAGTCGGAGACAAGTAGGAACTGTAGGGCTTTCTTACCTCAACGGATCGACTGGTGTTTCCATATCCGTAACGATCGGCAATGACAATAAACCGAAGGTCGTACTGCCGGCACAGGGCCAGTAAATAATCTGTTTCCTCTTTTGTCCAACCGTTGTCCAATTCTGGAAGAAGCGTAGTATAATGAGTATACATAGATACCTTTGCTACCAGACTAAAGGTTGACTGGGTTGCAGTCAGTTCACACAAACCTGCAAGACACTCTGCATACTCCTCGTCGGTATATTCGAGCACAGCATTACTTTTTCGAATGTGTGCAAAGGGGTATTCTGTTTTTGCGGCGTATTCAGTAGTTGCTTCCGCCATATTTTTCAGTTTAAAAAAAACCGTACCTGTCTTGTTGGCGTTGGTTACTTTGATCCAATGTTCCAGTGCTAAATCGTCCGATCTCGCATTATTGGTAAACCGTTCCGTGATCCTTTTATAAGTTTCCAAAGAACATTAGAACCGATTAGTCGCGCATATTATATAGACTTTTTTTTTGAATCGCTTGACGAACCATGGTGTTGCTTTTTTTTTGACGTTGAATTTGGCTTTATATGTGGGTCTGACGATAGCGACGGGTGGTGCACCCCCAATCAAGGAATATAATTCACGACTGATGCCATCTAAAAGACGTACATGTGTGAGAATTTGTTTCAAGCACACTTGACACATGTATAAACACTATCGTGTACTGCGTTGTTTCTCATAAATTCGTACCCGGACGTCGTTCGGCTGGCTTGTTTAATCGACGTAGATTAGTTGCTTCAGCCGAAGGTTTTCCAATTTGTAATATATCGCGAATGTCTGATCCACTCATTTTTGTTCAGAAAAATATATTGTTGGTGAAGAGAGAAAAAGAAAGAACAACGACGCACAGGCCCTTTGGGCTTTTTTGCTGGGTCAAATAATTGTTTCAGTTTAGCATGGTTCCCACTAATACATACAGTAGTAACTAGAATGATATAGAGGATGCTGCCCATCAACGGTTCTCTCTGTATTTGCTTCATCCTTTGTGTATCTTTGCAGACAGCTCTTGAAAACATCTAGTAAAAACTCGCGTAATGCGAATATTTCTTCAAAAAAAGCGCGGCAGAGCATTGTTTTGCATACATAACGCGCCAAGTTCTTCTTCCGCTCTCTATCTGTTCTTCTTTAATGCCTTGAAACCATGGAACACTCGACCGCACGCGATTTTATCTTCCATCTCAATCAAGGCAACTACCAAGCCGCACTCGATATTGCCAAAGACCTCGGGCTGGATACCGACGTCATTTATAAAACACAATGGGCAAAGCGTCGTGCTCTATCAGAGCAAGAACCTACAGCAGATGATGTCGACTTTCTCAACAATGTACAACAAGATCATGCATGGGTCGTCACACAATGTCTAGAGACTGTCATCAACGATGCTCAACTCCAACAACGAATTCTAGACATTGGTCTCTCGCGTGTTATCGTACCACGCACTACCACTACTACTACTACTGACGTCAATTCAGACTCGCCCGATGAATCCGACACACTCTGGCTACGCGCACGTCTTTACCTCCTCCAGTATTCCGATCGTCTCAAAACGTTTAACGTGATTTGGCCTACTCTACAACAGCAACAACCACAACCCAATTTCGCAACAGCATACAGTGAATTCCGCGATGGAAATCTTGTTGCACTGGCGATCGAATATGCTCAAACTGAAAATGCTACTGCCTTGCGTGCACTTTTTGTCCACCATGGTGCTGCCGTCTTGCCATATCGATTTGCTATCTTAGCAGCTATTCCAGAAACAGCAGAGCCAAGCCGATTTGATTTGCCTCAACAAGGACAAGGGAATACAGAGGATGACGCGTGGATTGTACAACAGCCATGGCGAAATGAGTTGGATGTGGCAGAAACCATGCGGGATGTGATTGAAGCGCTTTCTGCTGAACATGCAGCCTATATCGCATGGATCGGACAGCAAGTGGATCGGTGCGAATACCCTGCTCCAGCAAGTACGGTTGCACAATGGTATGCAGATCGCAGTTCAGCAGCAGACAGAATTGGTTTGGCGAGTCAAGCATTGGAGTGGATCCGGTACGCACGACTCATGGACGTGACGGGGCTCGACAGACAAGAAGCACAGCTCGATTGGTTATGCAAATACGTCTACAGCGCTAAACAAGATGACACGATCGTGGATCTCGATACTTTTGAAAAGACAGTTACACCCTACGAAGTTGTAGATACACTATTGAAACACACGGGGGCTACACGGATCGTCGACGACGTAAAGCAGCTCGTATTACCATGGCTTAGCGTATGTCACGATATTGTTGCTCCAGACAACGACGATGACGAAGAGGTTGAAATGATATTGTATCGATGGCTGTTGGACACTGCTGAACATGGTCACTTTGACTGGTGCTGTCTTGTGTTGGAGAATTCCAAACCCACGTTGCCAGACGAAGAGCGCATTATAAAAAAGGACGAAGATTTGGCCCGTTTGGCGCTTGCCATGCTATACACAACACCTGGATCGATCGACTGCCAGCTGCGAGCGTTTGAAAGTTTGCCCATGTTCGACCTGTGGGAAGCGGGAGATGATCAGAGCGACAACGAAAAGCATACGGATATGGCCACATTGCTACCATTGGCAGAAACACCATTGGGATTATTCACAGTGTTGCAAGAAGTCGGACCCTACGGATTGACACAAATGATGGATGCGTTGCATTTGCATTTGCAATACGCCGAAGTATTGGCACGTTACCATGCCAGTATGCCTTTACGATGGTACCTTGAAGACCATGATGTGGATACCCAACGGCAGCTATGCATTCGCTTGGCCTCGCAAGCTGGATCGGCCCATCTCAATGACGATAATGAATGGCGCGAGTTGCTTGACGAAATGATGGGACTTCAAGGCGAGGACGGCAAAGGTGTATTTGCAAAATTGAGTCGGACGGAAATATTCGAGACCTTCTTTAGTACTATACTGCACTGTGGACGTAAGTTGGGTTGAGGTGGACATATTCTGTGTAATATATGTGCTCAAACTATTTTGTATTTAGGTTTCAGGCTGGCTAAGGATTTAATGGTGGGTCCTAAACGAGATAAAACTCTTGATATTGGTCGTGCAGAGCAATTAGTGTTGGATGCAGAAAAAGAGTTTTTCGACAACGCCACGACCGGCAGTATGCATGATGGCAATATGAAATTGGCCATGGAATGGTTAGTTAATCTCTCTTTCTGACTCGAGTCCATTTCGCTCTACCTACTGACAATCGGTCCCCGAAAATAGCTTGAATATTTTGCCACCGACCGACATGGTCAACGAAGAAAAAGACCTCATTGAAGCAACCCACACACTGATATCCGAATACCACGTCATGGATCGACCCGGTATAGAACTGATGCCTATCCAAGTACGCCAATCCACCAACCGTATTGACCTTATATCCAAACTCATCAACACACGCCGTGGCATCTACCGACAACCCAAACAAGTACTCGATCTAAAACACAAACTCGGTTACCAAGACGATCTGTTAGCAGAAGTACGTGTGCTAGCCATGCTAGCGAGCGCCGCACTTGTGGATGAGGATTACGACATGTCGTACAAGCTATGCTGTGCCACCGTAGAAAAGGCACGATCCGTTGAGACACACCCACACCGCACACGATACCGTATTGACGACATCAACCAGGCTGCATGGCAAGCATGCTTCAATCTGGGCAAGGTCGAGCTCTATGAGGACGCTCGGAAACGATTGGATGTCTTGGCCATGGCACTTGAACTGACACCTGCTGAAAATGTGGGAAAAGTCCTTGCAGTTTGGCGAAAACTCGATTGCCAAGTACCACCCTCCGATCTGGAGTGGCTTGAAGATGCCAAACAAGATATAGCAGCTGCAGCGGCAGGCGAAGAGGATAAAGCTGGAGGATGGCACAGTTTGCTTGATAGCGCTCGACGCCAACAGTGGCGATTGGGTGATTTGCTTAAAGCTGGTCCAGAGGCTTCTTCTTCTTCTTCTTTTGAGGGCAAGAGGAAACGAGACCAGTTGCGGGAAATGGTCGGCGGTTGGTTGTTCTAATCTATCATCGTTTCATACTCTGCATGTACATAAAATCAAAATATATTCCCTGTAATTTTGCAGATACTATACTGTATAAATCCTCGTATACTAATGGAAGTGGTCTTTTTATTTAATGGCCTATAGCATTCTGAGATTATTAATGTAGTTTTAGATTTGCACAGCGACGCTTTTGGCTCCATTGTAAGTGGTGTATGCATATAATAGGATCTGAATGTAAGTCTTTAAGATGAAGTCGCCGGCGTATGATACACTGTGAATCTATTTTGGAAAGCAAAGTAAGCAAGTGAAATGTACTACTAGAGTGTACACTATTGCTTTGGTGATAATCCAGGGGGTGGCGAGTGTATGTTTGTTGTTACACAGCTAATACACACAACAAAGGGCAGCATTGTTTATTCCCGCTGTTATTGTTGTTGCTGTCAATTGACGCCATCATCAACGCATAAAGCAATTGGATAATCTGATCCTCTACTAGTAGCACAGGTATTGTGTAGAGATGACATTTTGTGGTGTACATGAAGTAATTCATGCAGCTATTGTAGCACGATATACATATGTGACTATGCCTTATTGTGCATATACATCGTTCCATGCGCAACGAACCGAGTGCCTTTGGCTTCTTACTACGTACTTTATGCTGACGTTTAGAATCGGGAAAACATCAAACCCAAGTGTTCTTTAATATTTCTTTTGATACATATATAAGCATTGGAAAGTATATTTATATATAAAGATAATGTAATATAATATGAAATAGTAGGTGAGCAATACTGAATGGGTAGAGGAAGAGGAAGAATAAAACGCATACGATAAAATATATATACTATAAAATATAATCTACACATCAAAAAAGGAAAACAAATCGTATAAAGAAAAGTTTTACAACGTAAGAAAAAAGGACGGACGTAGAAAGAAAAAAGCTTTAGGAAAGGAAAGAAAGCATATTTAAAAGAGTTATAGTGTTCCCCCGAGCGTCCGCAAAGTGAAAGTTAAAAGAAAGAAAGTAAGTGTGTGTGTGTGTGTGTGTGTGTATGTATGTTTGTAGAAATAAGCATATAGAATAAAAATAAGGGCGCCTTGTATAAATATAAAACAAGTACGTATAGAACTTCCTATAAAGTATCGTTTTCACGTCCAAGTGGCTGTAGAAGTAGTCGATGCGTTATCGCCAGAGGGCTGTTGCTGCTGCTGCTGATGATGATGATGGTGATGATGGTTGTGGTGGTGGTGATCTTCACCAGGACGCATCATTGGCATGGATGAAGGAATGAAGCCTTGTTGAGACATGCTGCGGGGTAATCGCTGCTGTTGTTGCTGTTCACGTAAAAGTATGGCGCGTTGATCTGTCATGGGCTCTTCTTTAATTGGGTACGAGTTAAAGATAGATGGCGACCAAGAAGAGTTATCGGTAGTAGACGATCGCTGTTGTTGTTGTTGATAAGCAACATCATGAGGATGGGTAGGCTCAGGTCGTTCCAAACGCTGCTGCTGCTGCTGCTGCTGAGTGGGTTGATGTTGATGTTGATGTTGCTGTTGTTGACTCGGCGTAAAAGCAGTGTTGGGTGTTGTCGCAGCTGCTGCCATGCCGCCATCAAAACCAAATTGAATATCCGTTGATTGTGGAGTCATGCTGTATGGCGAAAATGGACCAGCAACAGCTGCAGCGGCTGCAGCTGCCATAGGATACGACGACAAATTCTGAGCCACTGCATACTGTTGCTGCTGCTGCTGCTGCTGTTGTTGTTGTTGCTGAGGAGCAGGTGGCGGTGGCGCTGCAGACGGCTGTGAATAAGCCATGATAGGTTGCTGATCATGTACCATGCCTGGCGATGAAACACGTTGTTGATCGAACCGTCGAACATAGTGTCTCTGCTGTTGTTGTTGTTGTTGCTGCTGCTGCTGCTGTTGCGGGAACGGCATTGATGACGTGGATGAGGAGGAGGACGACGTGGGCGAGGCTAATGGAAACATGTTGCCCATGGGATGATGCATATCAGGCGGTGATCCCAAAAACGTCCTTCTTGCAGCCGTACTAGCCGTGCCTTGCGACGAAGGTTCTGAGGACGATCGCATGGGCTGATTGCGGACAAACAGCATGTAGCTCGGCACATACACTACCTGAGTTCCCTTTGGTGCGTCTGGTGGTCGAGTCACTACTGTGGATGCCGACACGGACTTGCGTTTCTTGGCGGGCGAAGCTTCATCCGTCATCATCATATCCGCAGACGATGCAGGCGATGCGCTATTATTCTCTTCCTGTTGTTGCTGTTTGGTAGCAGTAGCAGTAGTAGCAGTAGCAGCAGCAGCAGCAGCAGATGCCGACGATGCTGACTGAGAAGATGGTCCTTCTGCTTGTATCATTTCGGGCTGCAAATCAGCCAAGGTCGTTTTAGCTTCTGGCGGCAATCGTGACAGGTGACAATAGCTCTCCAACAAGCGAGTCATTTCCTGCTCGACACTCGAGGCCCAGTCCTCGTTGGAAGCGACGACGGAGCACAGGCGAGCGGAAAGCAGCAAGAGGCGCTGCGATCGATCAAGGACGCCGCGCTGTTTGATACGTTTGCGCTCCTCTGTCAGGCGATTGTAAAAGCGTCGTTCGTTCCACGTGATGTCGGGAAAGTGCTGTTTGACAGTCTCACGAATTTCATGTGTCTGCAAGCGTTGACGGGCGAGCTGGATGATCAGATCGGTGACCTCGGAGGGCCAAGCCTTGACCATCTCGTCGGGCGACATCATGTCGTGGTTGTGTTCGGACGCGTTTGGGTTCATGGATTTGCGGAACTCCCACAGGTCGTGTTCGTTTTCGGAGAGGACGACGCGCCAACGACAGTCGCAGCGCTTGGAGGGGCGTTTGCGTTGTGGCGAGGGCTTCGGGTTGCGCTGCGAGTCGGGCAGACCTTCTCTTGAGCAGTAAACGTAGATATTCTATACACGATGCGCATGTGTGTTGATTGTTGTTTTGTTTGTTTGTATGTGTGTGTGTGTGTGTGTATTGTGCAGTGTGTGGGAAAAAAAGAAGAGAGAGAGAGAGAGAGGTTAGTTAGTTAGTTAGTCAGACAGCTGTCAAATCACATTATCTCTCCTATTTTTTTTTTTACATTGCCCTTCCCTCCCCCACCCCCACAACAGCGCAAGCCCTCTGACCTGCTCCCCCATCCCTCCATTGTTTCCTTACCCTGTTTGCACTGGCTTCTTGTTTGACAGTAAATCCAAATTCAGCACAAAGCCCACGGCAGTACTCGATCGCACTGACGCTGTCGGGAAACGTTCTCTTTAGCAGGCGATCGAAAAGCGGCTCCATCTACATTGCAGCCGCATTGGCATTGACCAAGCATCACAGTAAGCATATCTGTCTCGTTATTGTTTACCCCACTGTGTGTTCGTGTAACAAACTTACCGATACACGGGCAAAAGGCTGCTGTTGCTGTTGTTGTTGTTGTTGTTGTAGTTGCAGTTGTTGTTCATGGCTGTGCTCTGAGTTGGTCATTACAGCTGAAATGTTGGCAACACCAATGTCAACAAGGTCATTCAATCGTGTCGTGGTAAGAATAGTTGTATGCGCGTTGTTTTCGGCTTGTTTCGTCAGTTGTCCCCTTTTAGTCTGTCGCAAATGTCGGTTACAATGGATGACAGATAGTATACTCGATATTTAATGATAATAGAAGAAAGAAAGAAAGAAAGAAAGAAAGGAAAAAGAGAGAGAGAGAGAGAGCGTGAATAGGGAGGGAAAGGCTTACAGTTATACACAATGTACGTATGTATATGCGATGAGGATGAGAATGATTCTGATGCTGATGATAATGTGTGATGTGTCTGTTTGTATAAGAAGCGCGGGTCACCCAATGTTTATATCAGGTATACAAAGTGGATGTGTCTCCCTTTTTCTTTATAGGGCAAGTGGAAAGGGGGACGAGCAAGAGCGAAAGAGGGAAATGAGCTTAAGGAGGGGTTGAGTGGTAATTAAGAGATATAGAAACTCGCTTTAACAGACAGACAGACAGACAGATGAATGACAGGGAACGTCAGAGTGCACAGAGGCAAGAAAAAGCTTGTCAAGTGTGCAGTGCAGTGCAAAGCGTCTGGAGAACAAGAGGTGGAAGAGAGAAGAGAGAGAGAGGGAAGAAAAAAGAAGAGGGAGGAGCAGCGAGAGAAAGAAAGAAAGAGAAGATCTATTTGGATGAGATGCAGGGCTGCTAGAACAAAAACGACCCTATCCCGTGAGCAAACGAGAAGGAATAGTAACAGCAATAGTAATAACAATCATCCAGTGCAGCAGCAAATAACGAATGGCAACACACATGTACTCTCTCGCTCATCCCTACACTACGTTGTTGCGCTGGAACAAATAAAAATAAATAGGGAGTGCGGATCGTACGGAAAAGCGTAATCTCCCACTTTTGGGAGACGATCTGTCGCTGCTGCTGTCGTGTCGTGTCGTATCGTGTCGTATCGTGTCGGAGGGGCAAAGCAAAGAAAAAAGAGCGGTCCAAGGGGGGTGGGGGATGTGTGCTTGCTGCTTGCTGACGATGGTGCGGATGATTGGCTGCTCTCCTTCCCAGGAACAATAAGCCCCCAGTGTAAAGAATTGTGGAAAGAAGGAGGCACGATGCACACACGGTTCTTTTTGTTTGGCTGCGCGGGCGAAAATATGCAGGCAAGCGCGTGACGTAGGAAAAAAGGGGCACTGGGGGGGGGTTTGCTAAGCGTGTGTGCCCCACGCATCATCATCATCCACTTGTCTATCTTACGACGACGGAAAGTCTAATAAACCGTACATTTGAAACCAGGCCAATGTTATGTGAGCGATCATCCTCGTATCACTTTTGCACCCCCCTCGACTTGGTATATTATAGCATGATGTGCAGTACATTGCTACCACACCTCAGGTACTCCGAGAACCCAGAGGGAAAGAAACTAGATGCCGTGACTTGCCCGCGCGCGCACACTGTTTAACCCGCCTAAAACATCGATAACATCCCTTTTGCCCTGGCCTGTTACTGTTGCTGCTGCTCATTCTCTTACTGCTTCGTACATCCACTTGTGCCCGCGCGCGCCCATTTTTATGATTGACATGACATACATGAAAATGAATACAGGAATCTGCTCCTATCCCCTTCTTCTTCTTCTCCTTTCCAAAGTTATCATCATCGTTTCGGACGAACAGCCCCCCTCCCTCTCTCTTTCAAAGCACCCTTTACAACCCCTTGATTTGAAAAGATCTGCCTTTGCAAGATTAATAGTAGTGGTACTATTCGATAGGTTGTCATGGAGAGAGGGTATCAAGTGTGCTTCTGTATGTACATAATAAGCAAAGCCTTCACAATAGCTAATTAATCCGACGACTTGTTGGCTAGCGACGATGCACCTGCATTGGTCTGCGTAGCCCCAAATACAGCAGTCGACGTAAGCGAGTTGTTAATGTATTTTTGCAGCATTTGGTTCTCGGTCAACAATGAGTGATGCTCACTTTTTGCAGAATCCACTCGTGATATTAATGCTATACTTTTTCTGTCAGCATGTACCTTTCATCTCATAAATAGACTTTTTCCTTTTCTTACCACGTAGTTGTGTTTGAAGTTGAAGAACATTGCTATGGAAAACAAGTAAGCTGTTTTCTTAGCAAAACTAAGGTTTCTATTTACAAAAGCGGATAGAGCAGTTTTTACCTAACAAGCAATTCTCGTTGCTCGGCATCTTCGGTTATATAGTTATCAGGTTCACTCATCTTTTCGCTTTGCTTAGAGAGATAAAGAGTAACCATTTCAAAAAGAAAAGATCTATTAAAAGTGACTCGCTTTTTTGTTGCGTAACGCGATTCATCTTCCATCAATCCGCTTGACTCCTTCAAACGTTTCTTTAATTTTTACCCCTCACCTTCCCTCTCCCCCCACCCCAATCAACTATCTCTTACATGCCACGTCTCGAGCTCGTCGCGGAATTAGAAGGTTCATTGACTTACCAAGTCTTTTTACAGCCAAAATGGTGTACTGGGTACCGGGAAATGGACCTCCATTGTACTGAACTTACTTTCCCATTTATATATAACAGGCCACCAAGATCGTGTCTGGCAAGCGATCTGGCATCCGACAAAAACCATTCTCGCGACATGTTCAGGTGACAAGACCGTACGTCTTTGGGCCCCTGCGTCGCATTCGGACATGTCGAGCTGGCAATGCATTCATACACTTGATGGTGGACACAAACGAACGATTCGTAGCGTGGCATGGTCACCTTCGGGTAACGAAATGGCGACAGCCAGTTTTGATGCTACGACGGGTATTTGGGAACACGATATGCGAGAAAACGATTGGGAATGTGTGGCTACTTTGGAAGGCCATGAAAATGAAATCAAGTCGGTTGCTTGGTCTTCGTCGGGTCAATTATTAGCAACATGTAGTCGAGACAAGAGTGTATGGATTTGGGAAGGTAAAGATAATCTTCTTTGAAACGGGAGGAGGAGGAGGAAAAGGGCTTGTTTTTTAAACACGACCATGTTGAAATTATAGTGGAATCTGATAATGATTTTGAGTGTCTGAGTGTGCTACAAGAACACAGCCAAGATGTCAAAATGGTTGCATGGCATCCGCATCAAGAAATCCTGGCATCGGCAAGTTATGATGATACCATCAAGATTTGGCGTGAGGATGATGATGACTGGTACTGCTCCGATACCCTCCAGGGCCATACGTCGACTGTGTGGGCTTTGGATTTCGATGCATCGGGTGATCAAATTGGTAAATATTTTCTTTCACGAGGATTAAGCGACTTGTAATGATGGAAGATTGGATGGAAAGCGGTACAGGAGGAGTCGACTACAGCCAAATCGTGCTTACATAATATCTCGTTGCAAAGTATCGGCATCCGATGACCAGACATTAAGGATTTGGAAAATGTATAAGCCGAATAATGCACAAGGTATACCAACGCCAAGCAATGATCCGACTTACCGGACGGTATGCACGCTGTCGGGATATCACGGGCGGTGCATCTATTCTGTCTCCTGGTCCAAGGTCAACAACCACATTGCAAGTGCAAGCGGTGACAATACTATCCGCGTATTTACTCAGGTAGAATAAAAAAAAAGAAGGTGGCGATGATTTTGTCCTTTTTTGGATTGCAAAAATAACTCAAAAGTGTTATCTTTTGGTACTAGACTGCCGGAGGAGACGAGCCGGCGTGGGAGGCAGTAGCGACGATCAAGGATGCCCACGGCGTCCACGATATCAATAATGTTACGTGGTTCCCTACGCAACAGCATGGCGATTGGCTAGCAACCGCAGGTGACGATGGTGTTGCCAGGATATGGCGGCTCGTTCAAGACGATTAGAGAAGCAACACCTCTTCCTTCTCTCTTCTTCCTCCATTTAAGTCACTCTCTCTCTCTTCTTCCACTGTCTAAACTCTCATTCCCACCAACGCAACTTGTATATATATATTCGAAATATATAATAAAACGATAATGACAAAAAAAAGAGACGATCGTATTTTGGTCTAATACTTTTGCCTGTTCAAGCTGCTTGCTTTCTTTTTCCCGGGCAGTCTAAAGAGTAGGCTTGAATCCTGAAAGTAAAATTATTACATAAATTCCACATGCCGTCCCGGAAGGGCCTACATATATTTTTAACACCACCCCCCCCTTCGTGTATTATCCCGTAGAAACCCTCTTTTTCCACTTACCCCACATTCGAAGCGTTAGTTACTTTTGGGACAACAAGCGGATATAAAAAGAGAGGGCACCATTCTTTCTTTTTTTTTTCTTTTTCTTTGCTGTTTTCTTCTTTTTTAAAGTTTCCCACACCTACCCCTTTTTTAGCTTACAAATCGCAATGCCGATCCGAGCGCTCAATGAAGAGCTTGACGCGATTGCAGCCGGCGCTTTCGATTACGGCATTGTCCCAGGATCAGCTACTGTATTTGTGCGCGACAAGATCAAGAACATGGGCCGGTTCGACTTGACGTTGTTAGAAGGGGTCCTGGTCGTGATAGACGTGACAGCTGCTCAGGGTTACATGGTATAACGTATTCCAGAAAATTCTCGGCTCTACTATATACACCCGCCAAAAATTAAAACAAGTTTATTGATAAAAGATTGCCTCTATTCTATTTATCTGAAGGTGACGTCCTGTTCGGCGCTGTCAAGTGCCGGTTTGTCTGTATCGACTGCACGGACCGCCCAGAGCCATATGAATGCGCCATTTGAAAGCATGGAAAGCCTGCTGCTAGCAATTTCGCCCGTGTTCTGTCAACGTTTCCAGGAATATCTGCTGCAGAAACTCCAATCCACCTCTTCTGGTATATCTGGCAATAGTACTACCGATGCTGCCATTGCCACTGCTGCTGCCGCTGCTGCAGCACATGCTGTTGCTGCTAGTGCATCGACGACCACGACGATGCATACTACATTCGGAGGAGAAGCAAGTAGTAGTAACAACAGTGTCGGCGAGGAAGCTGATGCAATCGACCAGCTTTTAAGAAAAGAGCAACAAAAGAACACCAACATCACAACTACCACACCGGATAATACCAGCAATGACAAGAGTAATAACAACACTAACAACACTAACGACAACATCAACGAGTGGATTCATCAGCATTAGAGCAGCAAAGGAAAGGAACTCTATTTCCTTAATTAAATTATCTTTATCTGTGCCCTATTCTTCTTCTGTAAATAGATTAAACACTTCATAGTAGCTCCATCATCATATCATAAACAAACATACTCTCCTTTTGTATATCAACATAACCATAATATGTATTTTAAATGAAGCTCCACAAGGTACCAAAGAATGCTAAACAGGACGAGATGAAGATGAGGACATAATGCCAAGCTTTGCCGACAGGGGAAATGGTGTCACCAAACAATTTCAGATAGCACATCAACGGTAAGATGCCGCTTATTGCGTAACTGAAAAAGCTGCCAATCAGTCCCATGACATTTTCAAAGCCGGGAATGAAATAGGCCAAGGCGACGATCATAATACTGATGGTCGTACGACTGATCAAAGTCAGCATTGGCTCACGCCAGCTGCTCTTTGCCATCCAATTGCTAACCCATGTATGTCGGAACACGGCAATTTCGAATGCAAGATTCACCGGTGATAGATTCAATCCTAGGAAAAAATTGATTTGCACAGTTAGTCCACAATGCTACTTGCTATAACCAAGTTGTATGTGTGTGAGTGTATGATTCTCACCGTATTTTGCAAAAGGTTGCAAGGCCATAAGCCATACGGCCAGTCTATTCAACGCTTGATTGTACTCAGGAACCATCATCAGATTTTGTGTGATCTGCATTAGGTTCTGTTAGTTTCCCAGCAAATAGGGTGTCGTCCACCCAATCTCCCCGAGCTGTATCATGCAAAAAGCCATTTCTTACCTCCTGCATTGTCTGTGAGCCAAACATTAAATATCCACATGCAGCGACTCCGAAATAAATAATGGTGGTGACAGAGTAGGTGCAATTGACCATGGTATCGAATTGTTTGGGGTTGTCCATATCGCGATACACTGTGGGAAACACGGCATGACTCGCAAACCCGGCCATGATAAGGCCAAAGCTGAGTGGGAGTTTCATGTAGTCATTGGGTAAAATTGACGTATCCTAACCATACCCATCAAATGTTGAACTCTTGTCAGTGCGCTATTACTATGCCATAAGAGTTACCGCACATACGGACACTTACTGCAGGTTCTATCAGACTGCCGGGCGAAGTGACTTTGGTGAATCCGTCGTAGAGCATGACGAGAATGATGCTAACGGCACTGATGATGCCCAAGAGACTGGAGTATGAGAGATAACGAACTGGGAAAAACAACATGGGGGTAAGGATGAGGAAGGATGCAATGCGAAGTGAAACGATATCGAAGCCTGGGAATAATGAATTGAGTCCGTCACCAAGGAGGATCACCATGGCAACGCTAATAGCATAGGGCGAAAATGTTAGTTGGGTACTACTGTTATGTGTTTCCAAAGTATATAAACAAACAAACAAATAGCAACCTATTGGTAACTAGCTCGGTAACAAACAATGCAGTAACAAGGACCCGACCACGCATACCGAATGCAGCTCCGGCCAAGTCACCAAATGTACGTGACTCTGGGTCAGCCTCTAGACAACGACCCAGCAGCTTGGCAGTGTAGTTGGTAAGTAGACAGCAGAATGCAAATATGGAAATGCCAGCCACCCATCCTGCGATCTATAATATACAGCATGTTATCTTGAGTAAAAAACCAGTTTTCTCCATCGATATGGGAGTCATCCCAGTAGAAGAGGTATATCATTGATGAGATGTTCTATTTACCTTGAATCCAAGCGGTAATGCAAGAATGCCTACACCGAGTAGGATATTGATGGAATTGAATATGGATTGTGCAAATGATGATTTATGATGGTCTTCGTATATGGCAGGTGTTGCCGTGCTGTTGGCATCGTGGTAGGAATGATGATGAATGCTGCTGATGGGTGTAGCAAATTGGCGGTAATCGTCTGCGACAGTGGCAATGGTTTGTGTGGACATGACTCGATCTAGGCCAGTCATGAATAACGAAGTGCGTTCATTTTGCTCGAGTTGTGAGTGGAAAGAGGAGGATCGGCGTTGGTAATGGTATTCACCCGATGGGCGCCTATTATTGTTGTTGGATATATACAGATCATACATTGAGCACGAGTGGGTCCTGCAGCATGGTCTTCTGGGTGTGTGTTCCTCGAGGGGATCAGGGAGAGGGAGGAGGGGTGAGGGCACTTTTACTCTTTATATCACCCAGATACCATCATGAATCCGTCCTCTTCTTTACAGCATAATTACCTAGACATAGAACCAATGGATGATGTGGATAATTTATCTTCTTCATCGTCATGCTGGAAGCGCAAGAGATATATCCAAAAATGGAATAAATGAATTTCAGCAACCAAGAAAAGGAAAAAAAAAGCCACAAACACACGCATACAATTTGTTTTATTCAGCGGAAGTCTTACCAATCGAACATGATGGAAACCAGCAGATGGAGGTGATGTGGCAGGTACAGCCAGATTCTCGGCCATGAACATAAGGGAGGTTCGTGAATAGGATCCTACAAACGATCCGATCCGTTCAGACAGCGAACTGCCCGACAATCGTCCCGGTAAAACCCCGTTATCAAGCGGTGTTGCGCCGTAGTGCGGGCTATGGACAGTGTGATAGCTGTCATTGAGATCAGGCGACAGGTGTGAGGGGTGAAGATTCCGGATTCGTGGTATGTTCTCACTGTTGGAAGGACTTGTCCTGGAATCACGATTAGGAATGTCCATCGTGTTGTGTGTATGAGTGTGTGGTGGGAAAGAAGAGTGGGGGTGTTGCAGGTGAAGAAGAGAAAAGAAGAGGGAAAGAGAAGAGCCCAGGTACTTTTTTTTTATGTTGGCCCGAGCAAAGCGTGTCGAGCATATATCGCACAAAAGAGAGAGAGAGAGCGGGTTTTATAAAGGGTTTGCTACATTCAGGGACGGTTGTACAAGGTCTATCCGCCAGCAGCAGCAGCAGCACTGTTTCTCTTTCTCTCGACACATCTCCCGTTTGTTTGGCTATTATAAGGTTTAGTGTTGAGCAACAGCAACAACAACATCAATACACTCTTATTTCTTATCTGGTGCGTGTGGTCGTATTGTTTACCATTACCCAGTTATACAGTACGGCACAACGCAATACACCACTAATGCAGCAAAACGGGGCTGTTTGACGATGCTAAGTTTCGAGGAATGCTACCGACATTGGAGAGCGCAATCGGAGTAATGTCCACACACCGTTAGTCGAGTTGCACCAAAAAAAAAAGTTTTCTTATCTTCTAGGTATATCGGTTCGCAAATTTTCTCTCTGATATAGTCTCATTCTCTCCAAGATAAGTGCAGTGAATCCATTTGAGCAAAGAAGAAAGGAATGCACAATGCATAATAAGTGGGATTGATGAGGAGCGTGGGTTTTTTTCTTTATCTTATCTCTGTGCAGCATCTCACTCCCTCCCTCTCTCCCCCTCTCTCTCCCTCTCTCTCTTATTTCACTGTTGTTGTACTGGAATCCGCTGAAGGGGTGGTGATGGGTGTGTGTGTGTGTGTGTGTTTGAAACAAAACATTCTTGCCTTCATTTGCCCCTACTATGGCTGTAAGTTTTTTTTTTGTCCTTTGTGCTTCCGCTTACTACTAAGTACTCCTGCTATGACTGAAGTAGCACCATAAATTGGGTGTAATAGTTGCTCCTTGTTTCGTCTGAGATGCCTGCTTTTTTCAAAAGTGTTTATAATCTTGACAACAGTAAGAGACTTCTATTAATACACACGCTGAACGACGATGCAGTTGTAAAGAGTGCATCTCTCTAAATCAGGAGAGGCTGCATAAATCGCACAAGAAGCACCGTGCCCGAGCCGACCAATCAGTCAGCTTGCTATTTTTGGCTACTAAAGCAGAGAACGCGAATACATGTCAAAAGTCCCTCCAAGAAAAATTTGAATCTTGTATACATGTCACACAAACTGAATTGCTGGATGGATCTATGCAAATTCATCGTGGTACGAGAAAGGAAGCAAAAAAAAGCCACCACGACGACAGTGTCAATAAGTAACAGAGTCTTTTTTAACCCTTGTATCTGTATCATGAAAAAAAAAACTTAAAAACGCATCAACCATCTTTTCCAACAACACAACCCGCTCAGTAGGAGGGTGCGAGTTTAGCTCGTACGCAGATGGGAACTATATGTAGATATATATGCTAATTTGCTTCTAATAGAAGATGCACAGTGTACTAAACCTCATTAGCTCGCATGGGTACATGTAAATATGCAATGCAACAGGGATACAAAGAGACCACATTACCGAAACTAAGATGGGGCTTTTGTGTACGCTCGGCGGATCACATAAAAGACTATGACAACGACGACAAAGACACGCCATCAATTAATGGACAGTATGTATCATATCGTTTGTCGTTGTACTCGTTATTGATGGGAGGACAATAGGAGCACATACGAACTCACATCATCGATCGGTACCTTTCACGCCAACGTTCTCAAGCACGAAACCCACATGTTCTTACGATGATCCGGGTTATTTATTTAACTGACGTTGTATACATATTACATTGTTGCTATTGTCGTCGTCGCCATGTTTTTCCTATTAGCTTCACTCAAATGTACTGATTTGTTGCTGATGTTGTTGATATTTCGATGTTTCTGGTAGCACAACACAAAGAAGAAAAGGAGGATTTTTTTTACCGAAAATGTGGTCCGGAGAATCCAAAGGCTCGGGGATAGTCGTGTTACCCATCGTTATCTTATCTTCTTCTTGTCCTCCCACAGTCTCCCGGTCTTTCTTCCATATCTTTATTATCAGCTACTTCTACGACTTTTTCTATAATGCAAACCATGCTATATGCTTACATACACATTTTTGAAGCTAATAGTTTGCGAACACATCATCAAGAACGGTAGCACCAATTATACTTTTATTTTTTACTCCATCGTTTCCGAAATGTCATTGACAATAGCAGCAGTTAAAAGTATTGACTAGAGCATGTCTAGAATAAGTATTAAAAGAACTGCAAGAAAAACGAAGAAGAAAAGAGAGGCGACAAGCTGTATATACACCATAGTATCTTTAAATAAGGATACATTTAAGTTGCTCTTGTTGTTGTTATGAAAGAAGTACATTCATGCAACAACAACACTTGATCTAAACTGTAGATCAATCAGGTCAAATCTGTACAAATGTCCAGAAAGCACTTCTTCTTTCTATCACGGATTGTGCGTCTTTCCGTTTTGTCAAAAGATACTAAAACGTACATAGGTTTGTTTCTATGCGATGCTTTTATAAAACATGTTCCTCCCCAAATATAGATGCTGCGATGCGATTATTAGCATCACCATGCCATGTGTGCAGAGAAAGTACCATCATTGGATCGGTTTGAAAACTTGTACCTAGTGTACAATTCATGTTAGACCAACACATAGTGTACTATACTTTCTTAAATAATAGCTAAGTTTCATTATTTAGCTTTTGCTGTTGTGGTCGTTGATGTTGTTGTTGCTAATGAGGCATTTTGAGTCCAGTAGGAAATTTTTTCCACGATACCGACTACTAACATGGTTCATGATGTTGGAAGCAAATAGACCATTAACGTCAAGATGGTGTTGCTCTTCATAAAATCCTTCGAGGAGCTTTGTTTTCTTTAGAATATGTGAGCAAAATTGTTTATATGTACTGGTATACTCCACGCTTGTAAAGCACGAATAGAATCCTTGTTGTTGTTGTAGATGTCCGACACTTCCTTGTCCGGGGATGCATTATTCATAGGCTCATGGAGTATTAGTGATCGTTGTGACCGTTTAAGTTAATCCAAACATCATGGCCAAGCTGATAATTTATCACTACAGTGAAGCGATAAAACAAGTCAACTGTGAAGATTTGTACTAGAATCGTAATATGAGCGAGAAAAACGTAGCTTTGCTTGCTCGAAAACAGCATATGATACGGACTTGGATCTTTGCAAGAGTCAGCTGTATTTGGTCAGTAGGATATACATACAAAGAGTGGACATTATCCCCACCGACAGGTTCATGCAGTAACGCGGCTCATGGTACACAAACATGCAAAATTTCCTAAATATAAATGTGCACCCTTGAGAGCACTACTGGACTAAAGAGATGAAGGTGATCAAACTATCGGTCGCTGATAGGTCTAGCGAGTACGCTGTGTGTTATATGCTGTAGCGTCCACTTATTGCCTTAGGATCGTTAACAAACCTAGAAACTGAAGAAGTGTGTACTACACAAAGAATTTCGGAATTGGCACCATCCCAATTGCCATGTATAACGCTTTGTGGTATGCTGAATTCGAAACTGAGGTTGTATTTAAATGCTGAAAAAAGGAAAAAATAGAGCGAGCGCGAAGCTCAACTCCTTTTTTTATCCCACTCTCTTGGCGTTTTATTTTCTTTTTCTTTCTTCTTCTTCCTGTACTACTTCTTTCATCAACGAAAAAACATACAATAATGTCGTCTGCTTTGGAAGCTACCTATGCAGCATGGCGCGGAAAGTAAGCTATCTGGTAAGCCGAGTATGGCTAATGAGTTGTTTGATAATATGATAAATACAAATAATGACTCGTCTCTGTGTATCACTCGTACTATAGGTATTTGCGCTCATACCAAGATGGATACTACATTTACTATAAAGAACCAAGCGAAAACGTCCCCGAAATGACATGCTCAGAAGCTCATGGTATACATATAAATATATATATTTATACATATTGATGTTTGATGGCTATTGGTGATGTAAACCGCAAAAAGTCATCTAACGTTCATTGTAAAAGGTTACGGTATGCTAGTCTCTGTTTTAAAGCGGAATCAACAAGACTTTGATGGTAAGCAAGAACAGAACTTATGTTTGCAAATATCGTTATAAAGAAAGATAAGCATCCAACAAACAAACAAAATCAAACAGGCCTATTCCGGTATTTTATGCGATGGCGTAACCGCAAGGGATTGATGCAGTAAGTATCGATAATCTTAGAAATATAGGACGAACAGGATGCTGAATAGAAATGGGGTTTTCCAGGTGGCAACAAAAGAACTCGTCTTCGAGCCAATTCGTACCTGGTGACGAAGGAGGTGAAAACTGTGCAACGGACGGCGACGTGGACGTGGCTACATCATTATTTTTAGCAGCCCGAGTATGGGGCCGTGGCGGTGCACAGGGCGAGATCGACTACCGGGCAGCAGCCAGCGAACTTGCCGGTGCTGTATGGGAACACTGCTTCAATCACGAGACGTTTATGCCCTTAATTGGCGACTGGGCAGATCCTGGCGACGATGCATACCTCTTGACACGACCGAGCGATTTTATTTTGAGCGGCTACTTGGTGTTTTACCAAGACGATACCCCTCGTCAGCAACAATGGGGAAATGTGATTAACGCCATTGTGAATTGTGTCAATGGCCAGCTGTCTTTGAACCCTCAGACTGGTCTTATTGGTGACTTTTTAAAGATGGATAACAATCGACACTACTACCCAGCTCGTGGCGAAGTCTTGGAGAGCGAGCATGATGGCGATTATAACTGGAATTCGTGTCGTACGTATCAACGCTGCGCGAGAACAAGTGTAAATTGGATAAGGACAAGGGGATGCTGATACAAGGATGGGTTTTTATAGGTGTACCGTGGCGGTTGGGCCATTACTACATGCTTACACGCGACGAACGCGTGCGTGGCGTGCTCGAAACTCAGGCACAGTTTTTCGCTCATCAAATAGGCCAACGAGGCGTGTGTGCAAACGGAGATTGTGCTGTGCGCGCAGGATACCATCTCAACGGACGTTCTTTTGCGGATTACACAGATATGGCCTTTGTCGCCCCAGTGAGCTTTCTATTCTGGGTCCTCGGCTGGCAGAATCAGCTGAATGACATATTGCAAGATATGAACGCTATGCAGGAACGGACCTATTTTGGAGAGACAATCGCCATGTTGTGTGTTATTGAAGCTGCTGTACCATTTTAAAACCCCATTTTCTTCCATGTTTCTTATTTTGTTGTCTTAATATCTATCATATACTCTCATTCCTTTTACGCATATCGGTTTTCGATTAAAGAAGAATTGGAAGATGAAAAATGTGTCATAAAAGCAAACACAAGTCACGCTGCACCGCTCACCTCCGATGCAACACTCGGGGAAAGCCTATCAGAATCTAACCCCTCATTCCTTTTTACAAGAAACCTTCAAATAATAATGTTCATTCCGTCACTGAACGTTGCGGATCCATCACAGGCCGCACTCAAGACAGCTGTGGGATATCTGGGATCTGCTCTTATTGAAGAAGCCAACGTCGATGCTATCAAGGCCTTGATTCAAGAAACAGGCTCGACCTTTTACTGGGCTCAAGCCGACAATGTCGACCAAGCTGTCCAACTGTGGGACGCTGGCGTTTACAAAGTTGTCTTTTCCGTTGACACCCTCGCCACTGCCGCTGACGAATTGAACGGTGTTTCCGAAGAACGCATTGCTGTCCAAGGCTCGCTTGTCAGCTTAAGCCAACTCACACAACGGCCCTCAACTTACATTGTCGAGACATCAATCGGTGACGCTCTCAACACCGAAGCATTGCACCAATTCGCCGACTCGGTTCGCGGCCAGTTGCTTCCTCAGGGCGCTGAACGTCGTGTTGTTGTCAATGCCGGCAGTGACAACTTGGTCACTTTGGACGCCATTGCCAAGTTGGATGCTGTGAAGTTGGATGTGCTTGTTTCGGCAGCTCACTTGACGGTCCAAGAGGAGGAGCAAGGCAAGATCAACATTGGTCAAGCGTTCTTGGCTACGGCAACGACGGACCGTGCCGACGGATTGTTTACGACCATGGTAGTAGATGAACGTAACACGGCTCTGGGTCTGGTTTATTCTAGCGTAAAGAGCGTTGCGGAATCTATCAAGACAGGTCAGGGCGTCTATCAGAGCCGTAATCGTGGATTATGGTACAAGGGCGCTACGTCGGGTGCTACCCAATCGCTCGTCCGTATCGACTGTGATTGCGATGGCGATGCTTTGCGTTTTGTTGTCAAGCAACACGGTGCTGGTAAGTGCAGTTTTCTAGGAGCAAGAGGAGCTATTATCCAAAATGAGGGGCGGTCAGAAACTGAATGGGATCATAAAAAAAATAGGCTTCTGCCATCTCAACACTCGTACATGCTTCGGTGCCGATACTGGTTTGAGTGCCTTACAAGCTACTTTGCAAAGCAGAAAGGAAAGCGCACCCGCTGGCTCATACACTGCACGTTTGTTCAACGACTCTAAGCTTTTGCGCGCCAAGATCATGGAGGAAGCCGAGGAATTGTGCGATGCTACTGCCAAGGACGAAGTTGCCTGGGAAGCTGCTGATTTGATTTACTTTGCATTGACAAAATGTGTCAGCGCTGGTGTTTCGCTGGAGGATGTGGAAAAGAATCTGGACAAGAAGGCACGCAAGGTGACTCGCCGTCCTGGCAACGCCAAGCCCAAGTGGTCTGCACCTGCTGCTGCTTCTGCTGCTGCTGCTGCTGCTGAAGAGCCCAAGAAGGAGGAAGAAAATGGCCGTATTGCCATGGAGACTTACGACTTGTGTGATATTTCGACTGAAAAGCGCTCTGAGCTCTTGCTTCGACCCATTATCGATTCGACTGAGATCATTGGCCGTGTCACGCCTATCATGAAGGATGTACGCAAGCGCGGTGATGCTGCTTTGGTCGACCTCACTGCCAAATTCGACCGTGTCCAGCTCGAGCGTCCTACGCTCAAGGCACCCTTCGACGAAAAACTCATGCAGTTGGATCCCGAGACCAAGGCCGCTATTGACCAAGCCTATGACAATATTTTCAAGTTTCACGACGCACAGATGGATCGCGACACTTTGACGGTTGAAACCATGCCTGGCGTTGTCTGCACTCGCTTCGCTCGACCCATCGAACGGGTTGGTCTGTATGTGCCCGGCGGTACTGCTGTCCTTCCATCTACCACCCTCATGTTGGGTATCCCTGCCAAGGTCGCCGGCTGTTCTGAAATTGTGATTGCAACTCCACCTCGTCCCGATGGCTCGGTTGTTCCCGAAGTCTTGTATGTTGCTCACAAGGTCGGTGCTTCGCATGTCCTGTTGGCTGGTGGTGCACAGGCCGTCGCTGCCATGGCCTATGGTACCCAGACTGTGCCCAAGGTTGACAAGATCTGCGGCCCTGGTAATCAGTATGTCACTGCTGCCAAGATGGTTGCACAGAACGATACTTCTTGCTTGGTATCGATTGATATGCCTGCTGGTCCGTCCGAAGTCTTGGTCATCGCTGACAAGACCAGCAATCCTGCCTATACTGCTTCCGACTTGTTGTCCCAGGCTGAACACGGTGTTGATTCCCAAGTCGTCCTCGTCGCTGTTGACCTGACTGATGCTGAACTTGCTGCTATTGAAGATCAAATCCATATCCAAGCCAGCCGTCTGCCTCGTGTTGATATAGTCCGTCAGAGTATTCCCAAATCGTACACACTCAAAGTCAAAACCTTGGATGAGGCTGTCGCATTCTCGAACGACTATGCTCCTGAACATTTGATTTTGCACAACGATAACCCCGAAGACTTGTTGCCTAAGATTATGCACGCTGGTAGTGTGTTTGTTGGTCCTTATTCGCCTGAAAGGTAAATTATATCATTTGTGTGTTTATCTTGGGAAAAAATGCATTTCACTAACATCTATATCTATCTCTTAGCTGTGGTGATTATGCCTCTGGTACCAACCACACTCTTCCTACCTACGGTTATTCCCGCATGTACTCTGGCGTCAACACTCTTACGTTCGTCAAGCACATCACCTCGCAGCAACTTACTGCTGATGGCTTGAACCGCTTGGGCGATACTGTGATGCGGCTAGCTGAAATCGAAGGTTTGGAAGCTCACAGAAATGCTGTCGCTATCCGTATCGCTGACTTGAGAAAGTAACCCTTCATCCTCATAAACCTCCCCTTCCTCCCTTCCTTCCTTATATGTACTCTTCATCTCTTCCTTTACGTGTCTTTGTTCTTATTTAAAGGGAAAGAAAAGAGCATAAATTCCCCTTTTACATATAAATGCATTTATTCATTCTTTTTGAGTCTCTTCCCACCATCTTTTTGTTCTTTTTGGATATCAGTGGATGTTTCCTGTTCTATATAAATAAAAAAGTAGTACTGTTATTGGTTGTATTATGTTATTCCAATCCTTTCATTCGAGACAAGGTCGCCAATATGTAAAGTGTGGTCTGTTGAGAAGTGCTAGGCACGGTTCCTTAGATGTGCATTTTCATTGGTTGTAAAGCGAACAAGTTTCACACTTAGAAATTCTATTCTAAAAGACAAGATCTCTACATAAAATAGCTTTTTATTGAGACAAAATGTCAACAAGAACTGCTGCCAACACAACGGACGACGATCTTGACCGGATCTCATACCTTGGTGGTTATACAGACAGTAATCTATTGACTCGTCTTGTTTAAAATCGTTCATAGTTGTAGAAATTTAAATTAATTCTGACACACATAATAAACCACACGTATATAAAGCTGTAGAAGCTTTACCACTTGAACTGCATCGTAATTTCACGCTAATTCGACAATTGGACGAAAGTGCTCAAGGTATTATTAATATTACAATGATATATACAGCTGCTCACAGACAGTGGAATAGTGGGCTAATTATAAATCAAAACCAGATCTGATGAACAACGTATCGACGGACGCGCGGGCTATCATGACTGAAACGACTATGCTGTCACCCAAAGAGCGACAGGAGAAGTTAGCACGCGTTGGTAACTTACTAAATGAAGCGCTTAAGCGTGGCGAAGAAAAGTTCGCGCTTGCTAAATCGACATACGACACGGTATGTATACTTATATGGGTTAGATAGAGATTTTGTGTATGCGAAACGACTTTAACCTCACCTTCCTTTTTCATGCTATTGGCAGGTCGATCGACATTGTACAAAACTTGATACGGATTTGCAGAAATACGAGGATGAACAATTAATAGGACCCACTCGTAGAATGGGTATGGCTACTGTGTCTTCGGCTGCAGGAGCAGTTCTAGTTGCATCAACGGATCGGCCAGATAAAAATGATGGTAATAATGATGTGATGATATATTCTGGTATATGCCATACTAATTCCACATATGCACCATCGATATAGGTCGCAAAAAGCGAAAGGGGGAGCAGAAAGGTCCAGGTCGAGGTAGAAAAAAGGCGGCACGCAATGCAGAAGATGAAGTATTGCAACAAGGCGAATATCTTTCTGCTGAAGATTCGAGGCAGCATGCACAGGCGTAAGTTATAGATTTATGTTATAATTCATCAAGTTCTAAAAGAAAAATGTGTGTGCGTACTAATTCACTCTACATTTGTTTGATAGTGCTATTTCATTAAGTAACCTCCCTATTGATCCAAATGAACCTTTATATTGCTACTGTCGACAAGTTTCGTTTGGAGAAATGGTTGCTTGTGATAATGATGACGTAAGGAAAACACAATAGTCATAGATTATGTAGTAGATTACGGCTACTAACCTCTGTGGGGTATGTGTGTATACAATAGTGCGAGATCGAATGGTTTCATCTGGAATGTGTTGGCTTGCGAACACCCCCGCGAGGTAAATGGTATTGCAAGAACTGTGCAGAACAGCTCAAAATTAAGCAAAAGAAGTAGAATCATACAAAGTATGTTCGTCTTTTATTGTTTAGGAGGTGTATCCTCATCTTCATCATCGGGGTCAACATCTCCCTCCAATTCCTCTTCTTTCCGTTTCCTTCGCTGTTCTTCATCCTCTCGCTTTTGCTTCTTGTACCTATATAATATACATTACACACATATACATATATGCATACATTCAAATGTCATTATCATAAAAAAAATAAAAATTAATCCTGTAGATACTGTTTTCTTTCATAATATAACTTACAGTGCCGAATCGGGGTTGTTCGCTGGATTCATGCACATACGTAGTTGTCTATCGATGACCCTTGCTTCATCTTTCGAGACAGTTACATGCTCCAGTATATCAGCAATTTTATCGAACATCTGCAGTAGCTGATCCTTTTGCTCGCTTCCAAACCGTGTTTCAATATAACTATACATATTCATTTAGAAATAACGCGCCTATCACTCACATATTGAAGATCATAAAACTACTCTCGTATTTTTACCTGATCACTTTAGCGTCAAAGCTCGTTTCTTTGCCAGCAATGACAAAAGCAGCCAGTGCCAATTGTGATGGTTGGTAGATCAGACAAACGTCGGTCAAGAGCATGGACTTGATGATTCGCTGAACCTTGGTATATGTTTCCTTGAGTGGCTGGATATCCATTCCACTGATGGTCTGCATATCCAAAAAGAAGCCATAGGCAGGTCGATATGGATGATGAATTAGGTACTCAAATTTGAGTCCCTGAGATACGATGAACTCCAAACCCAATACAACGTCAGAGTCGGGCAACTGAAGATCAAGTACAAACTGCTCGATCGAAATTCGTTCGCCTTCAGATTTTGTTGCGAGGAATAGACAGGTGAGTAAGACGTCTTTGGGATGATAGTCCATAACCGTGTTGTGTAAATAGAAGCGTTTCATATAAATCACTGCAGTTGCCTAACCATTTTCATTAAGTCTATCAATTCAAGTGACAAAACCTGCACTGCAGAAAGCGAACAAAAAGAAAAGCTAAATACCATGACGACATCTGGAAACTTAAAGTGTGAACAGATTCCTTGCAGCTGTGACTCAAAGAATCGACATAGCACTAATTCATCATCGACCGACAGATATTTAAGATCGTTAGTTGTGGCCTCTTGCGATTCTCTCTAAGAAAGTGTGTTTAGAAAAAGTTGCTGTTACTGCGCGTCTTCAAACGTCGATCTGCTTTCGTATGGATCTAACCTGATCTTCCTGAAAATTACGTCTTACGCGCTCAACAGCGGCTTCATGGTTGGATTTTCGGGTGTCCCAGATCTGTGATGGACTGAATCGCCAATGCCGGTACTGTGATGATTCTTCATAGATTGGTGGTAGAGGACTTGAAGAAGCTTCTGTCATTATAGTTTGATATGTTGAGAGTGTGTGCAAGTGTAAGAAAAAAGATAGAAGCCCGAACCGCAGGAGAGCAATTTTAGGAAAACTTGATTTTGTTAGTGTACGCAGATATGAGATTGCAAAAGAATTGCGTGTGAATGTATGCATTGTGTAATATATTGTATTTTAGCTCTGCATATTGTTGTATCCTAACTGTTGTACATTGAGACCGGATGGTGTTTGTAAACCAAAACCATCGGTAGCCAAGTGGCCACTGCTATTACTATGTGTCATGACACTAGGTGTATGCGGGCTATGCGGGCTGTATAGACTCGCTGCCTCATCGTCTGACAGAAAAGCAGTAGGGCTTGGGCTTGGGGGTAAGGGTGTTTGGATAGCCAATTGATGTGGGGTAAGTTGTTGTTGCTGAGGAGATGACTGTGCCGATTCTATGGTATGTACAGACGTGGGTGAGATGTGTAATCGAGTAGACTGTTGTAGGTTTTGTGTCTGTACGGTCAATGGTACAGCGGGTCGAGATGGAATGCCTTGATGTTGTTGCTGCTGGTGTTGTATATGCTGCTGCTGGTGTTGTATATGCTGCTGCTGCTGCTGTATATGCTGTTGCTGTATGTGTTGTTGCTGTATATGCTGCTGTTGTTGATGAGGATGATGATGTTGTTGTTGTGGCGGTAATGGCGGCGTGTGTGGTTGTGGGGGTGGTGAAGGAGATGGGGAGTGTTCTTGACCCGAGCCCAAGTACATATTCTGCATTTGCTGGTGATGATGCGAAGTGTCGGGTGAAGTGATGTAGATGGGCGGTGGCTGCTGTTCTGGGTCAGGCTTGATATTGTTATAACCATCAAAATTGAAGTCGCTTGGCACTTGTACTATTTGTTCAATTTTAGCATCTCCATCACACAGAAGCAACCAAAGAAGAACAGGGCCCAGATCGCATTTATACAAAGGAGATAAAATGGTTACTTACAAGGAGCGCCTTGCTGATGGGTCAAATAGTCCAGCATTTGCTTAATCAACTGTTGTTGAGCCATCTGCCTCCGGCGCGTATCAGCCAACTCACGCACGATTTCTGAAAAGTTTTCCTGAAGGTGGGCCAATTGCTGCATCATATCCGACTGAGCCACCTGCATCACTGCTAAATGCGAGCTAATATCCCCATTGTCTCGTCTCACTACATCCGATTCCAATGCTTTCCGCTTGATCTCATCCAGCATGTCTCCTCGTCCTCGCAAAAACTTTGGGTGCGAAAATTCCCATATCTGGTTCTCCGCCAATGCTCGATGCCCGCGCGGCGATTTGTTCACCTTGTGAAATCCGTACCTGGTGTTATGAGAATCAGAAACCAATAATGTCAATTCGTACTCTTTCTAATGTCGTCCGGGTTGCTCGTCTCGCTTAGGCCCGCTTGCCACGCGCGCACTAACTACCGAGCAATTAAATTAATTGATCTAATTATAGGACGTTACATGTTCAATTGCCGTACAAAGCTCGAAAAGTTATTGTGCTTGAAATGTTTGGGGAGGACGTCTCGCGAAAATTCGGTAATGTTGCATACAATAAACGATGTTCCTGTGTATGTCCATGCAATCAGATGTTGATACTGCTTATCGACCACCATGCTAAAAAAGAAAAAGACCAAATGGCACACAGTATGAGACCAATGTCTCCTCCTTTTCCCCAGTTCATCAAACACTTACTTGTACAATTTGTGCACAAAAGTGTTGCCACTACTGCCTTGCTTTGAAGAAGACGACGACGAAGCAGTAGAAGAAGACTGCTGTTGCGACTGCTGAGTGGATGTCGCTGTCGTCGTGGGTGGTTGCAACGACATTTGCCGAGCAAACTGGTTATGGAGCTGTTCTCGTGGCGATTCTGAGGGTGAAGCATAGGGTGAATGCAAAGGCGAAGCATGGGGTGAATTAATGGGAGATCCGGACGAAACTGAGCCGCCATTATTACTTAATACGGAATGCGGCGTCCATGATGAAGCCGACGGTGTACGTCCATGCTGCATTTTATATAAGAAGCTCAAGAGGGGAGAAAGAGAAAAGTTAAACTGAGAGAAAGAATAGGGGCCTTAGAGAAGGGTTGTAGGGACGAAGAGTGGGGCCAGTTGGGATGAATGGGGTGTAGTGGAGTGGAGTGAGGAAGTGCGAGGGAAAAGAAAGAAAGAAAGGTAATAATAGAATCAAACAGAGGTGTACTTTTTTGTGATTTTGCGTCACGTGGAGTGAGGAGAAAGATTAAGAGAGAGAGAGAGAGAGAGAGAGAGAGAGAGAAGAGGGCAGTTGGATCACAAACACGTACTTTTGCTACGCCGAATGGAACGCCGTATATAGTTTGGGTTGGCCGTTCCCCCTCCTTACTTTACTTTGAACATATTTTGCCTAAGTCCGACCCATAGCAGCAATTCGTCATCGGGATCACCCATCAAAAAGCAGGAAGCACGTTGCACAAGCTCACGCGAGACGCTTCAGGGTTCTCTTCTTTATTTCCTCGCGCATATATAGCACACTACTTGGGCCACTAAGTTCGTAAGTGGATCCCACTTTAACAGACACATTTATGGAGCGATAAAAAGGAGAGGGGGAGTGAATGGTGGAGGAAACAAAGTTTTTGTTTTCATGCGATCAACAGCTGTATTATCAGACACCTCTCTCTCTCTCTCTCTCTCTCTCTCTCTCTCTCTCTCTCTCTCTCTCTCTCTCTCTTGTGTTCTTCGTAATTGTGCACTAGACTGGACTACGTTCCTTAGTCTTAATGAACTATTCATTTCTACGTATCTAACTCTCTGCTGCGTACCACTTATTAGCTGAAATTAATAAACTTCTTTTCTCTCCATTCAAGCAGTGATAAACCGAGTATCCAAGTCTGGTAAATCTGTTTGCTGGTTGCTATTGGTTGCCTCAAACTTACCTAGCTGTCCATCAGCAGTAATAGGGCATAGAACTCCTTTTTAGAAGACATACCGTTCATGCAACTTGAAAACAAAGGGATGCACGCATCATCAAATCCATGGTTTAGTTTGGATGGTGGGGTACGTCGGAGGCCCTGCAAGTATATCTCACAGTGAGAGATAGAAAGAGGCGGGTGGCCCTATTTGCTTCTGAGTTTGCATGCGAGGCGCAAGGCAGGGAACTTGTTGCCGATGCCATCTTTGCGTATGGCGCACATACCTCATTCATACACTTTTATAACTCTACGCTGTAGTCCCTTCTGTTACTATGTGACATGTGACCATGATATTTATATTTGTGCACAAAAACTGTTTGCATCATTTTCGGCTAAGCAAATTAAAAAAGCTAACATTTATACATAAATCTTCATGCGTATGATATCCGCAAAAAAGCGGGTGAGCTCGGAAAAGGGGAGATGATAACGTTGGGAGAAAATTGTGTGCACAACAGTAAGCTTATGGGCCTTCTTCTTTCTCTTTTGCTTGCTATTTTTTTTTTTTTTTGCTACTTTGCGACACTTTGGACAGGCCACTCATATGGCACATCCGCTCTACGAGCAACACCGTATCGCTTAACGAATTCATCCAGGTCTTCTGGACCACGCGAACCATATGCATAAGGCTTGGGCTCAATACGATCACGATCAATCTTATGCAAGAGCGGCGTAAAGATACGCCAAGCGGCATCCAACTCGTCATCACGAACAAAGTTGGAATGGTCGCTTCGTAAGACATCCAAGATTAAGCCTTCGTAGGCATCTGGCACTATAACAGTCGAAAAGACGAATGACACATCAGCACCATAAGCATCTTCACACATGGTTCAAGAAGGAAACAGATGAAACGGAACAAGCAAGTCAAAGCAGATGCTATCAGGAACATACCACGCATATCCTTGTAACGATCGGCATACGTCAAGTCGAGGTCCGTAGTGAGGGTTCTGTACGACAGGCCTGGATTCTTGTTATTAAACTTGAAATAGATGGCTTCGCCAGGTTGGACGCGCAAAACAAGTTCATTGCGCACAGCATTGTGGAACAAGCCGGAAGGCACGTCTTTGAACTGTACGCGGACCTCAACCTTTTGATTGTCCAAAGCTTTGCCGGCTTTTAAAATAAACGGCACCTTTCTCCATCGGTCGTTGTCGACCCACAAAACCATCGAAGCAAAGGTTGGGCAAATGCTGTCGTTGGGCACAGTGTCGTCGTCCTTGTAAGCAGGCTTGCCGTTCGCTGCAATGTATTGCCCCAGTAATGTGTCTTTGAGATCTATTGGCTTGACGTGTCGCAAAAGTTTCACTTTGGCATCTCGGATCGACTCCGGATCTTGGCCGGCAGGCTTCTCCATGGCAATAAGGGAGAAGATTTGTAACAAATCTGATCATAGTTCCGTATCAGTAATGCTTGCCCTTTACATCTGTCTGCTTCTCGTCTAGATAGATGTGCAGTAGTCATCATAAGTCCACGACAGAAACAATAGTAACTTACGGTTTTGCATGACATCACGGATAATGTTGAACTCGTCGAAGTAACCACCGCGACCCTCAGTACCAAACGGCTCCTTAAGAGTAATCTGAACGTTGGCAATGCTCTCAGCACACCACATGGGGCTTAAGAACATGTTTGCAAAACGCAGGGTCATGATATTCTTGACCATCTCTTTGCCGAGATAGTGGTCGATACGATAGATCTACGCAAGGAATGATGGAGAGTCATAGAGGTGAGTCAAATGAGTTTCTTCTCTTTCTTTCCTGTGTGTCAGAACAAGCATAACAGAAAATTACCTCGTCTTCAGTAAATAATTGACCCAAATCCTTGGCTAGCTCGGTTGAGCTCTCCAAATCTTTTCCAAACGGCTTTTCGACAACGATGCGGTTATGTCCTTCGGATCCATACACATTCTTTCGCAAACCCGTGGCCACCGGCAGAAACACGGATGGCGGCAATGCCATGTAAAAAAGTCGGTTTTTTTGACCCTTTTCCAATCCACGCTTATTTTCCAAGTCACCGACATGCTTGTTCAAATTCTGCCATGCCTCGTCTTGATCATATTTGCCCTGCGTATAATCAGTCATCTCCAAAAACTCGTCCAATTTGCGCTTGTCGTCGTCGTTTTCAATCTTTAAATGGCCTGTAATGCGCTTGACATATTCGTCGCGATCCAATTTCGATCGAGCGTAACCGACAATGTGTGTCTTTTCGGGGAGAAAGCCTGTGCGGTGCAGATTGAATAATGCTGGATACGTCTTTTTTCCAGCCAGATCTCCAGAGGCGCCAAGTACTATTTGTGGACAACATATGTAAAGCATTGTTATTTGATTGTTTGTTTAGTTCTCTCAAACGGAAGGATGGCGCTTGTTTACCGATAATGGTGACAGCGCCATGCATTTGCTCATGAACGCTATTTTGCAATTCTTTTTGGTCTGTGGATGCCATTTTGCGTTTAAAGAAGCTCAATGAAGAAAAAAAGCGAAGAATTGATTCAGACTAATGCTGGGGGTTGTCAACTTTTTTTATCTTGTGAAACAAACACCACCATGACGAAAAGGTGTACGCATGAATCAGAGCGGCGGACCTTCTTAAAATGTGATTAGCGCCAGTCGCTTAGCAAACAGCACGCACCGGTATTTTTGAAGAGAGAAAAGATATTCCTTTGCGCGCAGCATGACCTAATTATGAATTATACACAATGGCAAGGACGATTCGGCTTTACATCAGAGATATGCTAATCTCGTTACTTAAGGGCCGAGTTTAGCATTAGTAGCGCGTATCCTTCAATGCAAATATGCATGCACAAACAAAGAAGAAAAGGCTCCACCGATGTAAGCACTTACACATGATAGCTGTAGCTATCCGTCAGAAGTAAAATACAGATTGCCTATATCACTTACCTTCATTGGCTTTTTTGATATGGATGGGACGCGGGTGAAATACGTCCGTGGGACCAACATTGTAGGATCGTTGCGGAGCAGCACTGTTTCAAAGTTATACCCGATATTCATAGGAGGAGGCGGGAGAGAGTTGAGGGAAGCGTACACAAATTAACTGGCACAGACACTCGCTATCACTTAAAGCTCTTTAACCCCCTCGCTATGCCGTAAGTGTCACTGCAGAGACTGATGTGAAGAATAACAATGTTGCACGCAAACTTATTACAGTAACCAAACGGTCTTAATCAAAGCTCTATACATATCAATGACACTCTATTTATTTGATATGTATATTATGTACCGTTGGTTCTACTGTAAGCATGTAAACAAGAGTGTATCAGTATCTCAGCATGATATATTATGAAACTTCCGATTTGAAAAATATATTCGAGAGGAACTGAGAATCTATCAGATATGTTTTCTGGTTTAAAAATCATTGAAACTGTAAGGAGCTCAATGTACAGAACGTTTACTCAGCAAACAGTGATAGCATACAGATGGAAGCTATATACATAATAAAAGAATGCCTTCGGTTATAACCCATGTGAAGACTGCCATAACTTGTTCTTACCCACAATACTTGCCGTTTGCAGCAACAAGGGCATTCATCTCGAATATCCCCGACAGCCAAACTATCGAAGAAAGATATACGCGTTAACTCGTGCTTTACTATATTAGCCGAAGGCAGTAAATATCCCGAATGTCGAAATCGCAGATGTACTTAATTATAACATTACTGCCATTGCAGTGTCACTGAAGTCATTTGGTAATTTTTTTAAGGTAAGACGCGTAAACGAAAGCTTGACTCACGCTCTTACAAAACCTTGGACCGCCATCCCCCGGAAAAACACCCCTTATGAGACAGCCAATATGAACAATTCAACTCTTTATTTTCTTCCTCAATACTATTTAGCGCTATGTAATATCCTCCCTGCTTCGGGCCAAAGTCTAGCATAGCCTGTATAGGTAAAGTAATACAACATATCAGATATTTTATCTTTGGATAGACGCGATATAGATACACCACTCTATCCCAAGCTCCACCGCATGATATATTTATCAGGGACAACTTGCGTATAGTCGTCCGCAAAATGCTATCGTCACTGTCATTCCGACTGGTGCCAGCTAAGTCTCATCCTTATATATCTTCCCACCCCAATGTCTAGCGAGAACAAAAGAAGTTTACTACATACCTTGGCGAAAGCGAAAGAGGAAGAATATGAAAGATTGCAAGGACTGATCGTTATTTTATATGCACGAAGAAAAAAATTTTGCAAGCTCCGAGAGAACCGGTCACTTGACTTTTATCTCTCCGCTACCCTATGCGCGGCAAAAGTGCTTTTGACGTGACACAAGGTAAAAGAAAGCGGGAGAGAGATCAAATCAAGCTTTTTGAAACAAACTGGGCGGTTGTAACATTTCATCATGCTATATTTTGTTAAAAGGTAGGTTAGGTGGCCTATTGACAAATGATCTTAGAAAACACACGAAATACCTGCTTGATGATGAAAAGAAGTCAAAATGATACATGGAGAACCAAGTAGTTCGGAAAATTTGAACAGGTCCATCCATCCCTCTTTCATCCAAACAAAAAGACTATCAACAATAATGAATGCACATCTCGCCAACATTGATAAACAAGAGTCCTGGAATCGGGATGCAACCCTAATGCATTGGATACTACGTTAATATATCTAACAGCGGAAACTTTTTTATTGTGCAAATCGTGCCATCTTGTCTTTTCTTTTCAATCTTCCCTCTCTCTCTCTCTCTCTCTCTCCCTACTTTTTCTCATCTTTTCTTTTAGTCCACTTTTTCTCTCGTTTTCATATTCCATAAGCTCACTAAATGACTTTGCTATATGCTTCGTCCACGAAGCTGTTTTCATTTCTGTTATCTTCATCGTCGTCGAATAAAGCCAAGAACACCTGTTATCCAATATTTTCCGACAACACAACTGTTCAGATCGCCATCATTCCACATAAAGACGGAACCAGAGCAACTACTAAATGCTTGAGCCCAATGGAGACGGCCCCTACGCCCAAAAAGCCTAGGTTAAGCAGCCTGTTGAAATTTTCTGGAGCAGCATCGATTAACCACAGGCGCCACCATCGATCCGGCAATAACAATACCACATCAACATCATCAGCAATAACGCCAGTGACAAGTACATCGCTACCCACGACAAGAACACCATCCGATCCCTTCAGGCGACTTCCTCCCGAGCTTATCCAAAGATTGTTCTTCCATCTCGACGCTATCAGTATCGGTCGACTAGCACAGACATGTCGGCGACTCCACATGATCTGCAACGATGACCATGGGGTATGGCGGACTTTGTTCATTAAGCATTTCCATCAGCAGCAGCAGCAGCAGCAGCAACCCACAAATCATCTTCGAGCATTACCGTCATCATGGCACAGTCTCTATCGGAACCATCATATCCTCGAGCGACGATGGCAACGTGGCCAGGCCAACATACGGTACCTGACAGGCCATACCGACAGCGTTTATTGCATTGTGCGATATAAACAGTATATTGTCAGCGGCAGCCGAGACCATTCGGTTAGACTATGGGATCTTAATGACTACACGTGTATAGAGAGTCAAACGCATCACGAAGGGAGCGTCTTGTGCCTGAAAATTGCAACGGATGATGAATGGATGGTATCGGGCTCGTCGGACGGAACATGCTTGATATGGAAACTCGGCAACTTGGAGCCACTTAGCAGGCTTCGTGGTCATACAAGCGGCGTGTTGGATGTATGTATTGTCGAGAACAAGTATATCATTACGGCTTCACGCGATGCAACGGTCAGAGTTTGGGACCGATATTCAGCAAAAGAGTTACGACGATTGGAGGGTCATGCTGGTCCAGTAAACGCTTTACAATCGTATGGCTACCTTGTGGTTTCAGCTTCGGGCGATAGCAAAGTCAAGTTATGGAACGCCGAAAGTGGAGAATGTCTGAGGACATTTGAAGGTCATACTCGTGGATTGGCGTGTGCGCGTTTCGATGGTACACGCATATATAGCGGAGGACAGGACGCAATGTTGCGAGTGTGGAACGCGCAAACGGGTCAATGTTCAGCAATGTTGGAAGGCCACGATCAGTTGGTTCGGACAGTCGATTGCTGTGGGGTAATGGAGCAACTTATCAAATTGAGTTACGTCGTACAAAATAGAATGGTGACCTGACTTGTGGCAAAATTTATTAGGATAGAGCAGTTACAGGCAGTTATGATCGTACAATCAAGCTGTGGGACGCAGTCTCAGGGCGATGTCTATTAAGTTTTCAAGGTGGTCATGACAGCTGGGTGTTCAATGTATTACTGAGCCGAACGCAGATCATTAGGTACAAACAAGAATTCGTTCATCGTTAAAATTTGTTGTACCAACATATTTTTTTTCAACTATTTCTAGTGCCGGTCAAGACAAACGCATAATGATCCTGGATTTTGGCAGTGAATTGGATTTAGCGCATTAATTAATCTCTACCATATCATAATTCCCCTCTCATATATCAATTTTACCCTTCTTTACTTAAAGTACTTGTGTGATTGCATTTATATATGCAGATCTAATCTAAATTTATTACAGTTTTTGTATTACATGTTTGATCTTGTCTGCCACATTATTAATTCTGAAGTACAGCCATGTTGCGTCTATTAAGATTACAGATCTGAAAGGTAAAAACTCGATTAATAAATGGTGTACTCTCTATGTATACAGCAATAGCTGCTTACAAAAAAACATAATGGTATACATTTTCTTCATGCATCAATGAAGTGTCTGAGCGAAAGTAGGTATCATGGTCCGAAAGTTGGTGATTTACTCAGCAAGTTTGGGTTATTACTATTCTACAGTACTTATTTCAATATGAAGATAATGAAATACGTTAATATGAGCAATATGTTAGTTCTAAAATGATTTTATTCAAGTATAACAATGAAAAATACACTTCTCTCTGATTAATACTTAAAAAAGGGATGGTGTGCAAGCTGCTACTGACAGTTGGACTCAGTTGCAATACATATCGCCAATCCTCTTTTTGTTATATGATACGATCAATGCGTTCAATGAGCCGAAGGCTTGCATGCTTGGGACAAAAATAATTCCCCAAGTCGTCACAAGCATCCAGGTCCGGAAGTACAGGTTGTCCATGTTAATCTAAATGGTGGTTTAAACACTACGGTCGCAGAAACTCTGATCTAAGGTTGAAACAGCTCAACTTCAGCCTATATCATACAAAGTTATTTGTGACTTAGCAAGTCATATGGTACTTGAACATTCCATTTTTCCTTAATGTTTATGTAGTCTCATACTAAATGAACAGCAGGGCAAAGCCGTCCAGTATAGTGTGGTTATGTAAAGGAGAAGAACGACGTTGAGCATACTCAGAAAACAATAAAAATTATATCAACAATCATATTTTTATAGTGATCTAAACTTCCCCAACCAAAAATGAACTGATCACGCTTCTCGCTTGCATTGGCACAAACTGAGATCGGCGTTGGGTCGTTCATGAATCTTTCTGATATGTATTCTTCGGGATTTTCATAAAAGTTTTTACTACGTTGCAAAGAGCAGTTGTTAGACAAAAGTACCGAGCCTCTCGGTTAGAGATAACCGCCGTAATCAACTAAAACATCAGTATTCAACATAACATGATGTGTCATTAGCGCTTTCCGTACCTCTATTTTCTCCTTTTGTGCGGTTTCTCTAAAATTAACATGATAGATAATTTACAATCTTTGGTAACTTTTTGTAGAATTTTGAAGACGCTAGATCTGAAACGTATGCATTCGTTTTGGTCAGAAAGCAAGAATAGAAAGGTTTCTCACTCTTAATAAACTGGAAGTCGGTGATCCATGGCGATAGATACATCAATTTCTTCATGAAGTCTCTTTTGCACATCCGGATAATCACAAAGAATGACAAACGTTCATGCAAGTGTCAACGTTATTGAGTCTGTTCCAGCATTTACTATATTGGCTATTATAAAAGAGATAGTCGCATATGGCAAAAAATAACAAATATCAACAACAGGTGCGCAACAGCAGGTGTTTGTCAAGTGCCTTTATATTTACCTGTACTGTATATATGATATATATACCAAGACAAGGATATCCTCGACTTCTTACTCATACTGTACTAGTCCTTGTTTTTGTACACTCCCTTGGCAAAACATTCTGTGTCGTTTGTAGGGCATCTTGGATCATTTTATGATATAGCGGATCTCGTGTTTCGGTGACAAATTTCTTCAGGGTTTGGTCCTTGCAAGTAAAAAGGTTAGATATTGTGGAGAAAACAGGCATAAAGGTGTATGTATGCTCACTGGGACTACCCCTCTTAACAGTCTTTTTTACGGTGGAGATAATGACCTTGTGAACGGATCGCCCACCGATTTCTCGCGACATCAAAACAAGCCTGTGTCGTAATCCACTACGAATACAGCTAAAAAGATTTGACCCTATTGACACTGCCATTCTTTATGGTAATCTTCAGCAAAAAATCCGTAATACGTTTGGCTTTCGGATTCGCTGTAATCAGACCTGCCACCCCTTTTGCAGAAAGGACGATTTGTGCCAAAAATTTACCGTTTTGCGTCAGTACTGTAACATCTTAGCAGGTCACATTCACTCTATATTTTTGTTTACCAGCTGCATGACTTCGCTTCCATCGCTTATCAGGATTAGTAAAAACAGGACTACGGGATACTTTAGAAACCCTCTATATTACTCTATGTACAATGTTATCATAGTGTAACTGCCATACAACGGAAGAATGTGCTATACAGTAGAGTATTGCTCTAATCGCTTGACTGAACAAATACCTGTGGTTAATTCTGTGAATTTCGAATAGAAAATGATGGTGCGGCCATCCAGATGTCCAGTTTCCTTTTGATATTATAGATCCCAGTAGCGACGTAAGGGTCGCCGATTACAATCCAAGGCTTGATACCCATCTGAACGCGTATAATGGGGCCTGGTAATCATACAGTGACATTTAAATAAACGCGTTATATTACTGAACACAAAATTGAAGCATATTTGATGTAGTAAATGACCATATTCCTAGTACCAATCATCAAACGTGTGAGTATAACGCTCCTTGGGAATTCGAGAATAGTGACCCAAAAACTCAAGAAAAGGCCAGAGTTTAGATAAGTGCACCATGCCGATACATTGAATTTATTGGCGACAATCAAATAATATATATCACTTTATTGCACCCCCTCATATTACATATATATTTCACATCATCCTGTACCGCAAGGAAGCGACCACATGCCCATCAGCGCCGGTTTATTCAGTCTTTCACAATAAATCATAAATCTAAACCTAATATACATTACCATTAAAATATGGAAGAGCAGCTTTTGGAGACGGAGCTTCTCGTGATTCATCACTATAGACTGCTTCCCTGGGTTTGTTTACAGAACCGAGAGTTACATAGTTATATAACCCACATATAGCTAGTGTAGATGCAACGATGATTGCGACAACGTGCGGAACTTGTTCTTTCTTTTGCCGAGCCACAATGACATAGATATCTCGATTTCTTTATGTTGACAAAAGTATATTTTGATTGAAAATGGAGGGTATGAGGCGGATTAATACTGTAAAGACAGCGTTGCAATATATTTAATATACTGTAGCTAGATCATCAGGTAATTGCATGTGATCATGGCTAACAACACACTGGCCAGCACTTCTTCTGTAAATTAGTGGTATGTGCTCGGTTGTTATATGTACCAAGACGTGGAGGGAATTACTATAATGCATAAAAGCTGTTATAGTACTTAACAACAGATGGTAAATATTTACAGTAGTCAAATGTATGCTTATACGGATGTGCATGAGAATGCAGTTGCTGGAACATTCACTGAATATGTAGGTAATAAGAATAAACAAAATAAATGTTCTGAACTGTTGGCGTTAAAAATGCAAAGTTATCTGGTAACATATTGCTACGATGGATACTGAATATGGAAGCCGCTATGTGTCGCGTAGAATTTGATTTTAGCTCATAAATAGCATCCCAAATGTTCGAGGGTTCGACATATGCACATGCAGCTCAATAAGCCCGAAATTGTTTGCTGCAGTAGAAGTTGCATGAAAATGAGCAATGAAGTATACGTAGAAGCAGCAAAAGTTATATGTCATGCAAAAGCGCCAAAAAACTAAAAAAAACCGTATGCCATCCAAGATCATATTCGCCATGAGCGATACTGAAAATAAACGTTTTTAAATAATCAAAGGGCGGTCATTTTTGCTATGACAAAATAACCGCTTATTAATCGAAATAATAGCTACTCCCCAATCAGTAGAAGAGCCACTGGCTGAGCAGCATATGGTTACAACAACATGTATGCACATGCTAAGGAATCAACGTTTGCATGCATCGACGTACATCATACGATGTGCAGTCGTTTTAGTGTATTACTTATACGTACATCGCAGTAAAAAAACATTCATATCTCTTTTCTTTGCTCGATTCTTTTTTTTAATGACAATCGTCACATACATCTCACCGTCCAAACGGAAAAACTCGAGTAGCAGTAGCTCAGCTACTGAAAAATACAGTGTCTCGGGCTGGAACACAACTCCTTCTTCGCCTTCCTTAGAGACAAGTATTATTAAGCAGAATCGCCGTATCACTGCGGACGTAAAACTATGCACTCTCTCAATCGAGATTGCGGAACAAATGCGACAGTTCCTTATATCATTACGACAGTGCTCACTCTACGTCTACCACAATCTTAAAAAACGGTCTCTGGTTATTGATCTCAATGAACAGGGAAACGCGGTGCGTCTATGAAAATGTGACGAAGGTGTGCGCTTACGTGACAGTATAGCATTGAATCCGCCATGGGGTATTGACGATTTATTCGATTCTGTCACAGAAGACAAAGAAGAAATAGGGGGTGGCACTTTCGATGTGATTCAGCAGGCCAGTGTAATTGTCATCGACCAGTCGATACTTAACACACAAACATTCTTTGAACCACTTATACAACACGCATTTCAAATCAAGAAACAGCTAATCGTTGTTGTCCCTCATGCGAAAAACATGTACGATATGCTATCCCTTCCCGAAATCCATGCACATGTTGTCGCGTATAGAAATCGAAAGTAAGAGAATACCCATAGCAGTGACGTAATGCGCTTGTCGTCAGCTGATAATGCTACCAATGACATTCTTTACAATAGCAGCGATTCTTATGTTATCAGAAAATACGACCCAGACTTAAATCTGGCCGAGGTAACTGGCCTCTGGGATATGGTGTTCGGCTCCAATTGGCCGCTGAGTGACGACAAGATTGAAAAGCTGCTGCACATGGCTAAGCAACCTAGACATTGGGTAGCCATAGATTACCGAACGGGTACAATGGTTGGCTTTGTCGCAACCCAGATTTTTGAATGGGGCTCATCCAAGAAAGGCGAACTGATGCTCTTAATGACCAATCCAAACTATGAGAACTATGGCATTGGGACCCATTTGCATAACCTCGCACTCAATCATTTGAAGAGAGAATCATGCAACGAGTGGATGCTGGGGTCGACATACCCACGTTTCTTTCCCGGTCTTCCAGAAGACAAGAAGCAGCATCAAAACTTTTTTTGAACAACGCGGATGGAAGATCGATTCAAATCAAGTATGTGACCTTGTCGGCCATTTGGTAAACACCGAGAACGAGTGCCAGTCTACAACGAAAAGAGATTATAAAAACAACACAGAGGCCATTTGAAGCACGTTTGCAGCGCGAGAAAATCTGGTTTGGACGTATCAAACCGAGCCAATTTCCGGAGCTACATGCATTACAAAAACGCTTTCCACTTTGGTGCGAAACATACGAGCATCAGGCCGATCTCGGTGGTTATCAAGATTTCCTAGTGGCACGCCAGGATAACGAGAATGGTCGAATTTTGGGCAGTGTCATTTTGCACACGACTCACACCTCCCATGATGACCGTAGTCACCTGGTTTGGACCGACAAGAAGCTATTTACCGAGGCCAGCGGTGGTGTAACACGCGTCAGCGTTGCTGAAGAAGAACGTCGTAGAGGTATTGGAACCGGTTTGATGATCAAGGCCAATCAGATTCTAAGACGACGTGGCGTCAAAATTCGTATGTGGACTGGGTTGACCTAGTAGGATTTTACCGATGCAGCGGCTATAAACCATGGCGCCATTATCGCACCGCTTCATTACAGGAGTAATATATACAACCTGTTATACATATCTTTTCCTTCGTGTATTGAAGTCAGTCATTGTTATAAGTAGTTGTATCTCAAAATTTAAATATAGCACCTTGCAGAATATTGCGCTCTTTCTTCTCTTTTAGCTTTGTATGGGGTGAATATTGATAATAAAGGTTCTATGTAGTCTCGATATGCAAATATGAATTCAATAAGTAACCTATAATGGCATGCGCTGAAAAATATAAGCTTTCACGCTGGGCATGTCAGAGAGATATCAAAAGATTAGGGAGGTGCATATAAATTCGCCATATGACTATACTGGTGATGAACGAAGAATATCATTCCTCTATCTTGGTCTTAGAAAAGATACATAGTTTGCACCACCAACACAGTATTATTTTTACTGCGGGTTGTTGCAAAATACAACTAGTGGTTATATATAATCGACTATGTACAGTATACAGTATTACACAAATAAATGATGCAGCATGATGTGTTTATGGCAGAAATTTCATTTCTAGGATATTAAGCAACAGCAACAGCAAGATGCGTTTTTGACACGTATAGAGCCTCCTGTGGAGATCCCGGGTGCTCATTCTGCGACGAGCATAGTTCTATAGGACCTGCAGGGGATGCATTCTGCAGCTGTTGGTGCTTTTTGCTGACGCTATCAACCACGAGATATATCAATCAAGAATTTACGCCTATGACTGACAATAACCTGTGGAGGAGTGCTGAAAGCTTATGCATCGCCACTAAACATTGCTGCTCCAACACTCATAGCACGGTCGTTTATTATTCGGCTACACGCACTATCCCGAAGAATATAATTAGCAGCTTTTCCAACGCCTTGTCATTGTTTTCTTTTATAATTCCGACATTTGCAAGGACCGCTTTATTAAGATTCTATCGTTATCGCTTCCTTCTGAAGGGATTGTTTATAATTCACTGCTGATTTTTTACTTCAAGATTGATTTCTTTCCATCTTTCTCACTCTTTTTACTTTCGCGCAAAGAGAATATGATTGGTGATAGTATTACCATAGCAGCAGCTATGCTCCCTGGCAACGACATCAACAGTGTCAATGACTACGAGCATCACACCATATACACGGGCAGTATCCGCGAAGTGATACATCAAAGGCTCGAAGAAGTCATTCCAAAGTTGGAGCTAGGATACGACGAAGCTTTCGTAGTGGGAGATCTTGGTGATCTACATCGACAACATATGAAATGGAAAACGTTGTTGCCAAGGATCGAACCATTCTATGGTGCGCTATTAAAACATCTTTTTTCTGTCTCCAAACTGTTCGTTTCGATACACAGACGCGGAAAGAAAAAAAAAGCTCTGTTTATGACTGACTAAACTAATATTATCTCATTTGGGTACACACAATAATTTCTTAGCTATTAAATGCAATCCTGATCCTATGGTGGTGAAATATCTGGCGTCATTGGGTGTCGGTTACGACTGTGCAAGCCGATCAGAAATTCAGCAAGTGCTCGATGCCGGTGTTGACCCATCTCGCATCATATATGCGCACCCGTGCAAGCAACCTTCATTTGTCCGTTATGCAGCTGACAACAATGTTTCGCTCATGACTTTTGACAGCACAGAAGAATTACACAAAATTAAAAGAATTTATCCCAACGCCCAACTTGTTTTGCGCATGTTGACGGATGATTCGAAATCCCAGATCAGAGTTGGCCTAAAGTTTGGTGCGCCGTTGGATACTATCAAAACGCTTTTGATCACTGCAAAGGAGCTCGAGCTTAACGTAATTGGTGTAAGGTAAATATTGACATTGGGTGAAAGTAAAGTAAATGCTTTGATAATTGATCGTAGCACACCTCACAAGCATTTTATGTGCTCACATTCTATCATTCCATATGTCGTTCAAATTTGATAGCTTTCATGTTGGCAGTGGATGCTCCGATGTACGTGCATTTGCAGATGCAGTTGATCTTGCAAGAAACGTGTTTGACCAGGCTGCATCCATTGGGTTTCAAATGAAGCTTTTGGACTGTGGTGGTGGGATGCCGGGACGTAATATTCAACATGGAATTACATTCGAGGACGTGGCGGCGACGTTAGGAGAAGCTGTTGACCGGCTTTTTCCACCGAATGTGCGCGTATGTATTTCTTTCCCCTCCCCCTCTTTTCCAGGATTTAATCCTAGAAATAGCGATATGTTATATGTATACTTTTCTCAACATTGTGTACAGGTTATTGCCGAGCCCGGAAGATTTTACGTTTCATCTGCATTTACTGTATGCTCACATATTATTGGACGCCGTGTATTACTGCCAGATGATTCAGAACGAAAACAATACATGTGTAAGACTAAATTGCCTAAAATTATTACTTATGCACAACGCAACTGTATGTATAACTTATATTGAACTAACTTAGATTATCTAAACGATGGTATGCATGGATCGTTCATGCTACGATTACTTGATCGTGATGATTTAAACTTACGCGGTAAGATGTGCAATTTTTTTTTTTGCTTTGACTCTTCAAACTAGATCATGATGATTTCTGACTCAATGTTCCCCTTTTCAGTGATCATGAGAAACGGAACGCATGTCTATGATAATGAAAATGAAAAAGACGAGAATAGGTTTATATCAAGCGTCTGGGGACCAACATGCGACCCCAAAGATTGTTTGCTTAAAGATGTCCGGTTGCCCTTGTTAGGAGTTGGCGACTGGATTTGTCAAGAGAATATGGGGGCGTACGCTTGTGCCGCGACTGGATTTAATGGATTCGAAAAGCCAAAGACTATATATACAAATTCCTTCATTCGTAGCAGTCTATAGTTTATAGTTTATATTGCTATTTGTATGACTTTACTGTGTTCTTAAACACTTGTCATTCATCCGAAATATATAATAGCCGTTTGCTGCCGTTTGTAGCCTTGCAGATACCTAAAACGACCTTCCAAGACCCTGTAAGGTTTCAAAAGGCCCAAAACTGTAACCTTAGATCTATGTAGAATGTTGGCAGATGCATTATTGTGATAACAATAAGAAAAAAACTCTGCATTATGTACCGCAAAATGTAAGCGAGACTAGTCTACTATGACAGTCCATCTACTATATACGTCAAGGGGGCTATCTTCTCATCAATATTAAAACTTTCGTAACGTTCATATAATAAAATATCCCTGTCCTTGACGAAACGAAATGGATGCTTATACTTAAACGGCTCAGGATTGATGCAAGACCTGCCACAGAAGAGAAGTTCTCATGGTGTCAATTTTATGCCGTATTTCGTGATTGGAAATCTGCACCATGACGGCTAGTCGTAGCTTATGTATGATAATTGTTTTTTTGCCAGCAATTATACGCGGGCTCGGGTTTTAACCAGTCAAAACACAAGCATGTCGTAGATACGAAAAAAAAAAGATATCTCACACAGATGTCAGGATCATAGGTAATGTAGTACCAGAATAAACACCTTCTTTAAAAAAGCCTGTATATTTGGTGTGACACTTTCCTCCGCTACTTCATACATCTTCCTCAGCTGTCGTTGCTAATGTTGGCTTGGTCATGCTGATTAGGCTTCGATCTGATGGTGGAATAGGAGGACTGTACGTGGGTATCTGTTTTGTTGCTTCGGGTGTACTCGCTTCCTCACCGATCCGCTTGTAATGGTTATCCAATTGCTTTGGAAGCATACAAACGGTGGTAGCACTTGCTGTTGCCAACTCAGTGGGCACAGCCGGCAGCGTTGTCGGTGGACAAGAGTATCGAGCAAAAGATGCACCCCATTATGTTCTGGGAAATTCGGTCATACTTGGTCTCTTAGCATTTGCCTCGCTAGCCTGCGCAGTTACTAAACACTTCTTGTGGCGAGCCAATATTGCTCGTGACAGCATGTCACCTGAATAACGTACTGCTTTGAGCGCAAAGGAGGAATTGTGTGATAATGTAAGCATATTTAGTCTAATAAACCGACTTTCTGAACTTGTCCGTTGATATCGTACCAATAGGTACTACGGGTACGCTACACTTTATTAGCATCCGGAGTGATGTGGGCAACAGCGGAAGTTCCTGGGCTTACATTTTGGCCAATTAGAAGGCTGTATAAGAATCCTTAAAGCAGCCAATGACAGCTCTAAATAAGTTTTTACGTGTCACACTCGAAATACTGGTGCATGACATTGCTGTAATATGAACTTGATCGCGTCGTATCACCATCATATGCCATAATAGTGTCTCTAGTTGAAAAAACCAAAATGCATAATATCAACGACAATATTGCAGGGGTTACAAAGGGTCATAGGTGCAAAAACATTACTTTTATGCAATGCCATTTTTTATACAAAGTCCTATTAAAATGCGTAATGAGTTTGCGCATAACTGATACACGATTTATCACTTACGTTTTGTTTGATCACTGATAGAATGTTTGTATGGTAGACTAAGTAGTAGTATGTTCTGTCAAAAGAAGCAGCGTTAAAGATAAAGGGATCCCTTTGTGTGCGATAAAAAAGAGTCCATTCTCTATTTACCAGTACTCATTGATGAAACATGCTGCTGACGATACTAGTGAAACCTTGTGATTGATAAGATCAAAAAGATTAAAAAAGTAGCATACTGCACGACTCATCGAGACGTTGGCTTTTCTTCCTAATTTTCAACGCGCTAGCCCCGCATCATTTTTTTTTGTTTTTGGCCTTTTGTACGTATGACTTCATTAACATTCTGTCATTGCAGTTGCTGTTTGATCGTCACGATTGGTGATTCTTTGTTTGCAACCTGGTCTAACATTCTTTTTGATTTTTTCTTTGAAGTTTTGTCTCTCTCTGTCTCTCGCTCTCTCGCTCTCTCTCTCTCTCTCTTTCTCTGGGGCACTGACCTGCACAGGGTAGCGTCATGTGAGTTGTGCTTTTATGCTGTGCAGCTGTGTGAGAAGTTGTCATTCGTGTGAGAATTATCAGTTCTGATAAATCACTTCGTTATTATAAACGGTTGCATAGCCCACTGTTGAAGAGCAGGGCTCTGGTTGAGTCCTGCGTTGCCCGGCGGCTCCTTCACTTAGGTAAGTGCACCTGGCACGACGACAATTTCTTATCAACGACTAACATCCCCCTGACCTTGTATTACCGATATAGTGAGGATGACGTACCCTGTTCGCAGTGTGCGTAGAAAGCTCGTAAGTACTCTTGGGTATTTTTATGGGTTGTTACTTTTCTATTCAAAATTACTGTTATTAAGCCCAGGCATGTTTTGCAGGCTCAAATATGTTTTATGAGGAATACCATTAAATTCAAAACAAAGTATTTCTTGCACCATTCGAACAAACGTTATCTAGTTCGAAACTCAAGAGCTGCATTAATATGAACTTTGTTGTACACTGCCTACTGTAGAAAACGTCTAGTAAAACGTTTTCTTTTTCATGGTACTGTACATACTTTGTGTAATGATTTTATCCGATGACAATGCAATTACTATTTATAATATATAATGATTATTGCATCTTAAATATCGTAAGAACGTATGTTAATCAAAAAATTGTTATAACACAGAAGAGATTGATTAGGGTAACCTTTGCTCAAACTCGTAAAGAGGAGACTAGAAATATAAAGTACGTAGAGAGCAGAAAAGTCATCCACTGATCTAATAAATTCAAAGGAGGATACCTTCTTTAATAACTGCAAAAAAATTAAGTGTAGATTTTACAATGAAGTATGCTTAGTTATTCCAACAAAAGGAAATGTGTGTGTGCTGTATAATTTGGGTGGTGTGTGTGGAAACGAATAATTAGGTTGTGGAAAAGTTGTTAGTGCTGATAGTATTCTCTACCGCTTTCAAATTACATTTAGATTTAAGGGAGGAAATAACGATGTGGGTGGTGGAGAAGATCGGATAGGTGGTGGCAAATGCTTCTACTACTTAAAACATTATAAGGTGAGGTACTACTATTCCAGCATGCTCTTTTCTCTCTTTGGTTTTGTGTGAATGTATGCGTTGTGTGTGCTGCTTAAGATAAAGGACAAGCAAAACCACCAGTAGCAGGCGTGGCGATGAGTGTGGGTCTATAGCCAACCCAGTCTAATCCGAAAATATGTAGCGTAATCCAGAAATGCAATTGTAATGATTCACGCTTAGGCTGTTCCGTGATTGTCTGATTTGTTTTGCTATCATGATATGTCTTGGGTGGTTGTTGTGTGCATGCCTTTTTCAATGTCGAAAAAGTCGTATCAGTATCATCACGGGCCTGGTAATCCAAAGAGACTTGTAACTGAATCGTGGATATGGTACTAGCTGCCAATGCTTGCTCGTTAGAATTGTCATTGCTATCTCCTTTGCCAATGACTAAACCAGTCAATGCGTCCTTGGCCAACACTTCAATTTGAGTCAATCGCGTTGGTACCCGATTCTGACGATTGTCTACAGTCACATTGACTAGCCATTGACTTTCGAACGCCACATTGCCAACCATGACGCCTTGGTGTGTCTCCGTGATGCGTGCTGGCGACAATAGAGTTGCGCCTTCGATGCGCATCAGGGGTGTACGCGGCCATAGTAGATAGGCGGCTATAATGAGCAAAATGAAGAAAATGAAGCTGCCAAACACCCAGCCGCGTCGACCGCATTTGCGCGGCTCTTTTGGTTGTTGAGGTCGGCGTTGTTGTCCGTTGCAGCTAAGAAAACAGCAAGCAATCCACATTCCTTTTGCTTCGTCATTATCGTTGTTATTTCCGTCGCCTCGACTACGTGAATTGTGTACGGCTAATTCTTCGGATGACATGTTGAGCCATTTTTCATCGTGATGATGATAGGATTTTTCGTTGCTGTTGCTGCAATGTTCCATAGTAGATGAGGAAGAACGTAGCGAGCACGTTTCATAGTCGGCAATGGACCCTTCTTTCTCGAATTCGTGTAACTTCTTGTCCATATTGGGTGGCTGTACCAAGGTCTCTTGGCTGCCGAAGGGTCTGCTTAATTGGCGACCGACATCAAGTGTGCTGGCGGGCGAAGGCAATGCGAAATCCAAGTCGAGTGCGAGATGTGTATCCAATGTTGAGCGTTGAGGGGGTGGTGGTTCGAGTGGATGAGTCGGTTCAGTAGGTGCTACATTTATTACATTAACAATTCCTCTTTTTGTGCAGAGAAGGATGTAGAAAGTACTGTGTTTCTAAAAAAAAAAACTGAGCTATTACCTGCATATGCAGGATGTCTGGTATTCATACTGTTATCACCATCCCCGTTGGATGACACAGACGATGAGATCAAAGAACGAGAGCTGCTGTTTTTTATAAACGTATCGGCAATTGTCAGTCTCCCAGAGACCGGATCTGTTGACGGTCGTGAGACAGTGCTTGTTCGTCCAGCATATGAAGAGGACGTATTGCTGTCATCATCAGCCTGCTGTACCACAACAGGTGGAGGCGGTGGAGGCGGTGAAGGTGGATGGGAAAAGGTGGAAGCCATGAATCGATCGGCAATAGATAATCGGGGTGCTTCAACATTTGCAGGTGCTGACGGTCGACGCCAGTCATGGTGTAATGTAGATTGTTGTAATAGGCTGCCAGATGCTCGCCGAGGACCACCGCTATTAATACCACTTTGTTGTTGCTGTTGTTGCGCTCGAAGTATGTTGCTACGAGCAGCAGCAGCGGCGGCACCTACTGGGATCTTGTTACTGTTCACTTCAGAAGGTCGACGTAGGGATGGCCGACGCCGTGTTGATTTGCCTCCGACGATTCCACCGCTAGACGATTGCCGACGATGATAAGTTGTAGCAACCATTATTGATAAGAGTTATGTATACAAAAACAGGAAAAAGGGCTTTTAAAAGAGGAACACACAGAGAAAGAGAGACAGTGTGTATTAGTATGATCAGTTAGAATGCGCAAAAGAAAGAAGAGAGAGAGAGAGAGAAAGGAACTGAATCAGGGTTACTTGCTCATTTTTTTTTTCGAGGAGACTTGGGGAGTTAGTGCTTGTAGGACAGAGGCAAAGAAAGGATGGAGGAGTAGTTTTCTCTTCTTTGCTAGATCCATGATGTTAGGAGAAGTATGTGTCTATTTTACATTTCGAGTGAAGGAAGGAAGCCGGGGGTGTGTCTGGACTGGAATATCTTTTGGATATATTTACTATTACTGCTTGATGTCCCGGTTTTCACATCACGCATTTCAGTGTTGTTTACTCTCAGTCGAAAAGAAAGGAACACCCCTATTCTTATGCTTCTTTTCTCCTCCTTACATCACTTTTTGCACGCAGACTTAACCTCTCTCGGCCGTGCACTCCTTTGTTTTGGTATATGAGTGGGGCGGAGGAAAAGTATGATATTTGAAGAAGATGATGAAGGGCGACGGATTAAGACAATGAGAACATGGGCTTGCTATTGATAAGTTTACTATGATCAGAAAATTAACCTAATACTCCCTCCCCTAGAAAGCAGAAGATGACGACAACGACGAGTGATAATGTGCTGGTGATGATATAAAAACAAAACGAAAATAAAAAGTGGTGTCTCTTTGACAAAAACGATGTTTATTAAAAAAGGAAGATTGCTGCTAGTTACAACAGAAATCCCATCCTTAATCTTTCTACTGCACCACGCACCGGACACGATCCGTATTTTGAAAAAGTAGCACATAGACAGCTGCTTAAAAAAAGATCGATCGGAATCGTCCTAGTAATAAGCAGCTTATAGCACAAGTGTCCCAGTGAAAGATGCTGTGTACTGCTGACAACCATTTCATTTGTCAAACCGTCGGACACACTATGCTTGTATCTAATTTGATTGGATCATAGTTTATTGTTCTTTGCTAAATTTAGCTTGTCTATAGAAACCCTTCCTTTGCGACGGACCGGATTTTGGAGCGTGTGTGTGTGCACTGTGTGCCTTGATAATTTTTTCTTGCTCAACCTCTTTTCGCTCTCCTCCTCCCTAACCATTCCTTCATATTATACATAACATACATATTATACACACTCTTACACACATATCAAAGAAGAAGAAGAAGAATATGCTGCTGTCAACGTTGGGAGCCTTAGTTCTTTCGGGTTTAGCTGGATTGGCTACAGCTCAAGATGATCAACTGACGACCATTTCCAATAGTACTACTTCAACTCCCATCGCAACCTTATATGGTGACAGTTTTAAAAGTGCCGGTGGTAAAGTGCTCAATGACAAAGTTAATGGTAATGCTAGCTTTCTATTTTTCTATCAACGAACAGGAAAACACGGAAAACAAAATAAAATGTGTCCATCTTGAATTATTTGAACTTACCTTGAACCGTAAATAGTCTACATAGTTTTCTATGGTAACTGGACGTCATCGCAGGACGAACAAACGACGTTCATGAACTTTGTCGATGGTGTATCTTCAACACAATGGTTCAACACACGTAATTATCACCTTCTTCTTGTCTGTCCTTTATACCAGAAAGTTTATCTAACCCACATTATCTATACATAGTCAAACAATATACAGACAGCGACAGCAATGCAGTGACAGGACCTTTGAACGTAGCAGCTGCCGTAAACGACGCAGGCAGCCGTGGTCTGACGCTGAGCGATACAAACGCACATAAGCAAATCATCCTCGACGCAGTCAATTCTGGCTACTTGTCAGCAACAAATCAAATTGATCCCCATGGTGTCTATGTCTTGTTTGCCGGTAGCGATGTTTCTGACAGTGAATTCTGCACCAAAAACTGTGGCTACAACAGCCACAGCGATGAATTCCAGTACATGTTTATCGGTTATCCCGGTACCTGTGCTGACTAGTAAGTAATGTCTATGTGAGCTAGTTAGCCGTAACTAACCACTATATTTTAAAATAGCTGTATTCCACCGATGATCAAAGATAAGTCGCCCAACGGATCTCCGGCTATCGACGCTGCTGTTACTATCTTTTCACACGAAATCCAAGATGTATTGACAGACCCTCGTAACGATGCTTGGATGATTCAGCAGAACGGAACAACGATTGAGTTGGGTGACTTCTGTGCTGGTTCAGATGTCCCTGATGGCGAATGGTACGGCACGGTCAGCCAGGACTCTAACAACAATGCAACATACAATCTGGAAGTCGGTAACCAAAAGTTTTTGGTTCAAACTGTTTTTGATTTGCAAAACAAAAAGTGTATTCTTTCTGCTTCATAAGTGGGCAATATTCATTGTCTACTCTCGCTCTTTTTCTTTTTTGCTGTGTGTATACCCTTCCTTCCTTCTCTTCCTTTAGCCCTCTTCTTAACGAAAGAGCATCCTCTATTTTTCTCTCTTGTCGAAATGTACTATCATCACTATCTATACAGAATAAAAAAATCCATTGGCAGTAGAGTGTGCTCGTTCCACAATAGTATTAAGCAAGAAGACACGTTAAGCCAGTTAACAGTGTCACGAAGAGGAGATGTGTAAGGAAAGTGGGCGAATAAGAATGATGCATACAACAGAAAGAAAGAGAGTGAAGGAGGTATTAAAAATTATATGTACAAAATGAGAGTTTGTGGTTTATCTAGATTCAATATAGAAGCAAGGGGGTGAGATGTGTAATATTTCAAAACATGCGATAATCATTATTGCTCCATTCTGGATGGTGTGATAGCGGTCGCCTACTACGACCATTGTTGTTGTTGCTGTTGCTGTTGCTGCTGACAGAAGTGGTACCGTTCGTAGCAGCGGTGACAGCATCCGATGTCGTTACTGCTGCAGGCAATGGTGTCGTTGATGAGGGTGGGGACATTGGATAAGCTCGTTTTGTCGATGGTGATACTGGCCGATCACTCAACCCAAATACAACCGGTGCCGATATGGATCCACGTTTCTCCTCGTCCCTTAGTATCGAATCGCGTACATGCGGTTGCGACGTGGAAGCTTCAAAAATCGAGACAGCGCGCATGATGCTATCCTCGGTCTCCACGGGTGTCGGTAACGAATAGCTTTGTCGCTGCTGTTGCTTATTTCGGCTGCGATTGCTGCCATGTCCGCCTTTGTTATGCTTATTGCTCTTGGACGACGGCGGCAACTGGATCTCCATGCCACAATTTTCACAGAACGCCTGATTCGGTACTCGAGTGTAATCGACACGAAGCGCTTCCACTAACAACGTTGATTCAATTAGCTGGAAATAAACAGTAAAAGCATCCGATCGATCGCCCAAAAAGGTGGTGACTTTGAGTAAGTTCATGGCCAAGTTGACGACGAAGGTGAAGATCAAACACATGAGTGATTTGCGGGCAATGTATTCAATGAGCCGATTTTGACGACTCATGGCCCTTTTGGACAGCTGAATGTGTAAAAACAGTCGCCGCACAAACATCCCGCTCAAGAAGAGGTTGGCCAGTGCGTCACCAACAAAGTTTACAATGATCACCCCTTGGCCCCATTGCGCCCAGCAGGTGCCGCCGCTTTGGATCTGCTGGTTCATGATGTTTTGTTGGATTGTAACAAAGGCCAACTCGTATGGCCAGTCGGCGAATCGTACAGTAATTAATAGAATACCCACAATCTTGATCCACAACGAGTGCCGGTCGGACTCAAGAATGATTAATCGCATGAACATGACCACGTAGAACAATATGTACGCTAAATACAGTCAAGACAGAGAAAAGATGAAATATTGGATGAGCAAGTAATCAAAAGACGCAGAGCGAGAACAACGAGGTCCTGCTAAATACATACTGATATGCCATAGTCTACATTTAAAAAGTTGTCGTGCAATTAATGATCAGGGAAGCACTAGTCGAAAAATTCGATGAATGAGCACTTACGAGACGAGGAGAGGAAAATATGCGCATGTACTGATTTCAAACAGCGGAATAATGCCGTATAAAAATCGATGCACAAGCAGGACGAGTACCTGACCAATGTTCACCAGGTGACTACAAATATTTTTAGTAAGGTGAAGTGAAAAGGTTTATAAGCCCTGCATAATTATTTATAGTATGTTTTGTGTGGGATCAAGTACATTTTGCCTCTTGTTCTCCGGTACTGGTTATAGCAAATCATGTAGTTGCGAATCGACACCACGACGGCCAGCCACATTCCCATCATGTTTAATCTGTCCACTACTCGTACGCCATAATCCGTCAGCGTTATCATGGGCTACGATCCCCCCAATAATGGTTGTTGTGAATGAAGGTTATAGTGTTATTGATTAAAAGAGAGGAGAAAATATAGTAACTAGTGCAGTAGACTGAAGAAGCGAGAATTAGACAAAAATAAAAAAAGAAGAAAGAAAAAGGAGCAAGCGACCGCATCAATCTCCAGGACTATTAAGAATGCACTCACGCACAAGTATCCTTCTCATTTTGTGCAATGTACAACAAAGAAGCTCTGGTGATACATCCCAGCCAATAATAAAGTTTCCCAAGGGAAAATAAAGGCGATTCCCCACGGGTGTCGGCGGGTTTCCATATTTCCCGTTTTCCACACACATGTAGAACCATACACCATTAGACTCTTTTTCAAATAACATATGCACGTAGTACCAATACCAGTAACCACCATTACACTTATTTCGAATCATGTCAACTTCAGGCAAAAACCAAATTTCCCTGTCCAACCTATTTCAGCAATAGCTCAAGCCCAGCAGTAACGAAAACGATTTTCAAGAACGGTAACAGCATCATGCTCCTGGTGCCTCCTCATGTGCAGAACAATGTGCGCCTTTCTGTACCACCACCGTTTGTTTTTTCTCAACCTATTGTTACTCCCTTACTACATATATCACTTACAGCTACTACTGCCTCAACTTTCGCCGCATAACTCTTTTGCCATTATTGCAAGCACCTCTTGCCATCGACATAGTGAAGGCTATTACAATGTACAGTGTAATTGCAGGCTAGATTAAATTAAGCAACAAAAATGCTGTACTTAATACATTGATCAATATCTTTCATAAGAATCAAGTGGTTATTACTCTTTTAATTTCGATATAGTTAAGCTAAGTCAAACATTATGCAGGTACACCGATGTTTCATCGTCCGCAATGACAGGATTGGATCCGTAAGTATGCTATTACTTGTAGTAAATCACTGGCCTTCTGTGGTTTCAGCATTATGCGGCAGCGGTTGAGCATTGAGGAGCTGGGTTTGATGTATTTGTCGATCTCTATCATGGTATTAAAGTATCCTTAGAGGAGAGCGAAAATATTCTTAACTTTACGATAAAAGCATATATTACATTCGGTAATGTTCTAGAAAAAAAAAGGAGCAAGATATTGATGTGATGCAGCCTGTCTTCATCATTTATTGAATCGAAAAACAAATCCTGTTTTATGCTTCGTCAATTATGATTTAAGACTAAACTAAGCTAGGAGACAATCAGTAAGAGAAGAGTACAGTACGAGATATTGCGTTTCAGTTTCGGTTCAGATGCGCCGTATATTCTTTTAAAACTATCAGTGTGGCGTAGTCATACGAATATCTGGAATTCACTTTTTACTAGAAGGAGAGAGAAAAAGAAGGTAGTAAAGTTCCAACAGTTCCAACATAGCGGTAGCTTTTTTTTATGTGAAGTCCCAATTTAACGTCAACCCACGTGCCCCCCATATTTTCCCTTCTTTTGCAACAGTAAACCGCGGGTCAATGCTCAACTTAGTAAATGCAATGACTTTTTGTATGATATCTCAATTTTGGCAAGACTTTCCCAGCATCAGTATTTGCTATTTGGTAGTGACTGAGTTTTCTAGTAGAGAGACTTTTTTAAAACCTACAATTGTGAAAAAGACGGTGAAGTGACATTTGTACCATCTTCTCTTAATTTGATCAATGTTGTAAACAGATGATATACTATGATATCTTGACTCTTGTTCGTGTGCTAAGGATGTTGACAATATCCGCTCCTCCCACAGATAGTAGGCTGTTGTGCTTAATGATGACGATAGATGCTGGATATCTCAGCGATTGGATGCCTTGGCTCTGTAAAGATGTGCTAATGTAGGATACGAGCTTTATTACTGGGGTAACAATGGTTATGATAAATACCTGACCAATATCAGTTGAGTCAGACAAAGAAACCGGCTATAAACATCCGATATACCTTCTCTTCCTTTCTCCCAAGTACAAACAGCCCCGGACACTCCAAAAAAGGTTTAGGCAATTAGCTCGAGCATGTATTATAATCCTGCCTTTCTGTACTTGCACTTTCCGAGATTATATGCCTTTATCCGGGGAAAATAAAATAAGAAAGTAGATCGATATACTATCGTTCTTTGTGGTTCTGTGCCTCGAATTGTATCGGTTTTCTTTGAGTATATTAAGTATATTGCATGATATATGATCACCTTGAAAATCCTTGATAAGAAAAAAGGGCCGAAGGATCAGGAAGTATACATGCTGCACTACTAGCATCCAATTCATCCAATCGAACACTAATAGCAAGATATTCGAAAATATCATTGTTTTTTATTTTTTCTCCTCATGCTTGCTTCCAATTTTCAGTCAATTACTTCGAATTCAGGCGAATACCATATCTCCCAATCGTTTTGTAGTAATGGATCACCGAAGATTTTCAATGCCGAGACACGGATCTTGTACCTTCCTGGTGGAACGTGCCTTCGTACCACCTTTCTTCGAATGTTATTTTTACTGCTCCAGCTCTTGGTACCATATGCGTCGCCGTCATTTATACGAGCAGCATCAATGATGTTGCTATAGTTCATTGGAGATGGAGTGGTATTGGAAGAAGGAGGCGGAAGAGGAGGAGAAGGACCATCACTCCCAGTCGCTTCAGTAGCAGAAGGCCCAATTAATGCTGCGGGAGGAATAATGATTTTACCGCGCCAATCCAGAGTATATGCGCTATCCGAATGGTCATTACGCGAGACCCATTTTTGATATCCATCCACCAAGGTGCCCAGGCGCTTGTTTTCTTGGTTAACAAGCACACTTCTTAAGCGTGCTGTAGGACTCCCAAGTCGGATATGCAGATGCGCCGTATCGTTGCCACGTTGGAAACTGAATCGAGTTTTGTTTGCAGGTTCGATCCTTGGGTATCCTCTCTATTGTATTATTGATGGATATAGCAGTAGCGGTAGCAGCAAGCAAGCAAGAAAAAGCAAACGGTTGATATATTTATTACTGTTCGACAGCATAATGAGTTGTTGGCCCCACACTTTAAATTACTTACCATCGTATCAAAAATGGGTAGATCGCGTTGATTGTCCAGAGCACCTAAATACGGTACGTGTATTTGCTCCTCATTTCTATTGTCAGCATAAGAATAGATCTTGATATATCCGCCATAGAGTAGATGTTTGTGCTTTGATTTCGGTGGACTAAATCGAACATGAAGGAGCTGTGTTGCATTGGGCTCGAGTGTCAATTGTGTCGTTTCAAATTCGACTGTGGCGTTGGCATCCACGTGGAGCGGTCGATAGCGCGGAACTGCACTTTTGTCGAAGTCGTAACCTTAAAATGGGTTCTCTTTTGTTAGATTTAAACGAGTTATACATCACATGCAGCTTTTAAAAAAGATAAGAACCATAATTCCCCGCACAACACCTTACCAGAGATTGCAGCCGCGGGTAGATGCTCAAGCTGGTAAATGCGTCGAACATGTGAGCTGTTCTTCATCCTTAATGTTTTCTCTGGTTTGAAGAATTGAGTGTCGTTTAGCTCAAGTTTATATGGGCTGACTGTGGTCTCCCCTCGAATCGCATGATGTATCTAATAATGTGTATGATAATGATGCGGTGTAACAGACAAGTTGATCCGAAAATGTTGATATGTAGAAGCTGTTGGACGAGAGGGTGCTTATTTAGATGCCCCAAAGAATGTAAATATCTGTACCTGAATAAGACCAGCACCTTGTTTGATAGGCGATTCTAGCTGGCTTGGATGATGCTGTGTCACTACTGGTTTTGCGTGATTGAACAGAGCGCGGAATATCTGACTTGGAGAGCGTGATCCAGTTGCTTGCATGTACAAAGCAATGCATCCAGACACGTATGGCTGAACATACGAAATAATTTCGCTGATTTCAGTGGAAAAATCGATACTTTTACCAAGACAAGTTAGTACTTACTGTGGCCATACTTGTTCCGCTCATTGTTGCATACTTTCCTGATAATTTGTTAATACTCGCATATCAATTTTAAATATCTTTCATTTCTTTTCCTTTCCGACTTTTCAATGCTCCGTACACTAGGTACACTTGTGACCGTCGCTCTATACTTGGAGGAAAAAAGATGTATACACTTGCCTAGATTGATAGGAAACGTGGAGTAGACATTACCACCCACTGCGGCCAAATCCGGTTTGAGATGCAACTGACGGCAGCAGATAGCAGCATCAGTAGTATGGTGTTAGTGGAAAAATAGTAAGACGTGAAATTTACAAGTAGTGTAGCAGAGTCACGATAACAAAGCCAAGAGGTAGATACTAATGCAATATATGACATACCTCTGCATCAGGTCCCCATGTAGAAAACCTAAAACACATGTTAAGTCTCTTTCCATATTATAAATGCAGCGCTGAAATTACTGATGCGGTGATATTCTTGAGCAGTAAAGAGAAGAGAAGGTGTATGCTTCCTATTATACATACAAAGAAGAAAGACCAGCCGACGGCAACTCCACTATTTGATCTGTTTGCTCGACATCTAAAAAGGGTTTGTTTTGGTCATCTTGGATTGATGTGAGGACAGTTCTTTGGATCGACCCAATTGGGATTTGCACTCTTTTTGATTTGAACCCGATAGAGACTAATCCATTGTGGCGGTCGTCTTCAGCATATATTAATATACCCGCTCCTCCTGCGTTCTGAACATTTAGTGCCTTATCAACAAAGCTGCAATTTCCACGCTTAACCAAAACAGTATTGTTTTTTCCTTGAAATGGCTTTTGATACGGTTGACATGCATACAGTTCATGATCTGATGCTGGTAGTATGAATCGGGTAACCTTGGGAAATGGGGTTAGGAGACTGTCGTCGGATAATCGATACTCTAAATGTAATCGAAAGCCACATGGTGATCGATTGATGGGGTAAGCGTGCCTTATTACATGCAGCATGATGCACAGCGCATGCACACACTCTATATGCAAGAGGCTAAATTTATAAAGTAATACCAAAGAAAGCGTCGCCGCCATGATCGTTATCGTTTCCGTTGTTGACTTTGAAACCATGGGCTAATTTGATTTGATTATCTACGGAACTGACTGCCATGACATGACGTCCGATTGTAGGCGAAGGAGTCCGCGCAATCCCGTCACGGCCTTCGTTCCCTTGCGCTACTACAACCATGATACCCTGATCTGCTATACTTGACAACGCTACAGCCAAGGCGTCCTATTATTTATGATTATTTAGCCACTTTTTCTTTCTTTCATTACAACCACAGTTGCTCGCGTTAAGTAAATGAGGTGCTAAACATAAGCAAAAGATATACAAACTTCTTGCCAAGCGCTTGTGTCACCACCAAGTGACAAGTTGATGATGTTCATGCCAGCTTGAATGGCTCGCTCACTTGTTCATCATGTCATCATCAGTTATCGTTTTCTTCAGTTATTAATTTATAAAAAGTGACAAATGATGAGGAACAAAAGAATGAATGCTCACGCTGCTTCTAGGATAATATCATCATCTGTATCTCCTTCGCAGCCAAATATTCTGTAATGCATAGCATGCATAGTAAGTAGCATGTAAGTCTCTTCTTTTCAATGGTTTGAAACATCAAATGCATGTACTAAGATTCTAAACAATCTTCTGCATATTTGCTAAGCAATCATGCTACCTCCATACGCCCATTTTAACGCCCGGGGCCACGCCTGTAAATGACTTTGTTCCCCAATACACGAGAAACACAATTAAGCAAGCCAAACTTTAGGACACTATATTATGTACTCAAAAAAAGGTCAAACAGACAAGACTTACTTGGTCATCACCCGATGCAGCAATTATTCCCGCCACATGTGTCCCATGACCATCGCACACGTCCCTAAAACAAACAATTTAGCAGCATAATTACATACAATGTTTGTTAAAAGTCAAAAAACTTAATACTGTTTAATATCCCCCCTTTAAATCACCCGCCGCCGCCTCCACCGGATCCCACAAACAATTATAACTTAACACATGTTTCGTAATATTTACATTGGATCAGGATCAGGCACAGGTTCGTCATTATCACCCTCTATACATTATATAAATCAATACAGAATGAAGCGATTGATTTGTTTATTATGGTTATTAATATGCCTTGAGAATCTGTATATTTTATCATCAATGTGATAAACAAACGGATTGGAATGCGCATTCAAGATCCTTTAAAAAGCTGCTTTTATATATTTACCTCCATAATTATCACCTACTAGGTCATAGCCATGCGCAATCCTGCATCCATTCTAACAAAAAGATGGAAAACCATTGCAGTGTATCAATATACCGTGATTGCCCTTCCAACCAGCAGATGTGAAGATAAGTTAAAGATAAGTTACACCAAAGCAACCACCTAATGCAGGATGCGTATAATCCACACCGGTATCCAAAATCGCCAGCTTGATCCCTTGGCCAGACCATGTTGAAGAGATATTATGAACCCCTGTCATTGCATGTGCCTCTGAAAGGTTTGGGGTGCCTTTGTCCAGCTGCTGTTGTAACGATGACTGGGGTCTCGGATACCGTTTACCAGGCCAATACCGACGTACTAGAGGTTGCCTAGTAAGGTAACTTTGTGGGTGTGATAACGCGTCCTGTAATAGCGACGACATTGTTCCATTGTTGCTGCTTTGTTCTTCTGCCACGTCTATAGAGATGGCGTTCAATGCATGCGTGTATCGAAATCGGACGGTAAAATTCAAGCTAGTCTGTTGCTGCAAGTGTTTTAAAAATGAATCTTGTTGTGCACGCGCAGCTTCAATATCACCTGCCGATGCATGGAATTGAACAGTAAAACGTTTGGCGAGCGTTGCGGATGTCGTGAGGATGATGACGATGATTGACAAATAGCAAATAGGGAGAAACCGATTTATCAACATGGCGATAAAGTAGTTGTTTGCTTTTTCTTTTTCTTTGTATGTTTGATGAGAGGAAAACGTGGTGGCGGTTATTGGGAGGGGCGGAACATTCTTATTTCATTGGGATGACGACTAGGCTGGATATATCGAGAACGATGAGCAATAGGATAAGCAGCAGAGAGAGACATAGAGATAGAGGAAAATTTTAATGGGGTATGCACGCTAATCATTGCATAAAACATCGCGGATATCCGTCTTGTAGCTTACCACTGTTAGGGTGCACAGATAACTGCATATGTACTGCTGCGCTATATTAACTGTTTTTTAAATGATGCAAGACATATCACAGAATAAATTTAATGACACGATTAGTCGGTTTGATCTGATTCGCGAACGGCAACGGGAAGACGTTTCATAAAAAGCTAATGTAGGGGAAAATGGGGAATATGCGGGTCGCCATTCGTTGGCTAGGGTGGATAAAAGTGGCTGCATTGAACTGACACCTTGCTCTGGTTGGGTTGTTCTTCGCATAGCCATATAAAAATCCCCGCGGGGGCGAGATTCTCTCTCATTGCTTTTTTCCTTTTCTCTCTTCTTGCACTCACTCTCACAACTCTCAACCTCTCTCTTTTCAATTTGCACATTACTTGATAATACACATACACACCCTCCATCTCTTTAGTAACCCGCTTTCTTTGCTTTTTGAAATTATGCAACAAAGTGATCCGGAAAAAATGATGGCACCACCACCAGCGTCGACTACCACAAAAACGCCAACACCAATCTCAGAATCCGTACCCACACCCGAAAGCAGCAAAAAAGAACAAGAGGCCATGGGATATGGGGCCGACGTGACGATTGAAGAGTCCCCCAGCAACGATAGCCATTTGAACGAATTTGGCCATGGTAAAGGAAGTGTCATGACAGCCTACTTTAATGTTGTCTGTGTTGTTGCTGGTACAGGCACTTTGGGTCTACCACGTGCGTTTGCCGAAGGTGGCTGGTTGGGCATCCTTATTTTGCTGTTGGCATATGGAATGGCTGTATACAGCGGCATTGTCTTGATTCGGTGTCTCTATTACCAGCCTGGAAAGCGATTACACGATTACAAGGCTATTGGCACAGCTGCATTTGGTCGCATCGGTTATCTCATAGCGTCCGTACTACATTTCTTAAACTTGTTCGGCTGTCCCGCGTTGTACCTGGTTCTGGCAGGTAGCAACATGCATCAGTTGCTACAGCATACGGTATATATCATGTTTTGTTTATACGGAGTAGACGTGATCTTTCCTTTTTTCTCTCCTTTGCTGAATTTAGAATTCACATTATATGTCTATGATCTACTATGTAGTCGGCAGGATTAACTCAAGCTATTTGGACGATCCTTGTGGGCGTCTTTTTACTGATACCTTCATTGATCCAAAAGACCCTACGCGAAGTAACCTTAACGAGTGCTGTTGGTGCTATCTGCACTATGATTGCGGTGTTGGTTGTTGTAATACAAGCCCCCACGGATCGCCATCAACATCCAGAACGGACCGTTGTGCAAGATAGCGTCATTTGGACTGGATTCCCTACAGCCTTGTCAACCATTGCTTTTTCGTTTGGTGGCAACAATACTTATCCTCGTACGTAATAGCAGTAGCATGGATCGCTGTTTAAAAAGTTTAAAGATGATGCATACTAACCGGACGCTCCAATAACATTTGCTTGCTTGCATATTACTATTGGTAGACGTCGAACATGCATTACGCAAACCACAACAGTGGAAATGGGCGGTAACGGCTGGTTTAAGCACTTGTACACTACTCTATTTCATGACATCCATTCCCGGTTACTATGCCTATGGTCGTGATACCCAATCGCCTATCTACGATTCATTGCCTCTGGGAGTTGGACGCACAACTGCTACCATTGTCATGACAATCCACGTGATTCTGGCGATACCGATCTTTACAACATCGTTTTCCCTAGAGTTTGAACGGTTTTCGAGAGCGGATGAGGATCGGTTGGGCAAGTTCGGTGCATGGTTGGCGCGTGCTGCCATCCGTTCGGTCACCATGGTCATTTTGGTCGTTCTCGCCGTCTTTGTAAGTAAAATCAACTGCTATATTTTGCTGTTGGTATCATTCAAAGAAATTTACAACTATAGCTGACGTTATTGGTTATATTAATGTAGGTCCCATTTTTCTCGGATTTCATGAGCTTAATTGGTGCGTTGGCCAATTGCGGCCTGGTGTTTTTATTGCCTGTGCTCTGTTATCTGCGACTCACCGGCTGGCGTAACAAAAAAGTCTACGAACTGGCATTCTGCGCACTGACCATCTTTCTCGGCATCGTTGGCTGTATCTTTGGTACCATTGATGCTATTAAGGCGCTTGTTCATGATTTCGACGCACAGCGATAAGGTTGGGAGAGGGAGAGGGAGGGAGAGCTTATATTTTTAATTTATATTTGGTTGTTATACCCTTCTTCTCATCCATTCGGCTGATTCCGACGTACTCTTGTATACACATCCTTTCTGTACCCCGGTTATTTCTTTCTTTCTTTTGTAATAGCTCCTCCTTCCTGATATTTCTTAGGTTTTTTTTTAATTGTACCATATTTATATAGACGTTCATCGTCGCTGTTTTTGCTGTAAGATAGTTTATGGAATACACATATAGGATAAAGAAGATGATTACGTTTTTTTTGGAGATAGTAGAGATATCAATATAACAATATATAAGTATAAGGAGCTGTAAAATACAAAGAAGATGGATGGATGAAAGAGTAATATGGTTGATTATGAGCAAATATAAATTAACAGGTCGTTACGCGGCAGTATGAGGTTTGTCGGTGGTGGACGGCGATGATACTGACATGTTACCGTAAGTTGCTCCTGTTGTTGTCGGTGTGTCAGGAGACTGGTATGTTTTGCTCATGTTTTGATATGGATCGCTGTATGGTGCTGCGGTGGCAGCAGTAACATTATTGTACGAATTGTTGTATGGATCATTGTAGGGTTCATTGTAAGGCTCGCTATAAGGCTCGCTCATATTGCGATAGCCGCCAGCAGCAGCCATAGGCGGAGGTGGACCGTATCGTGGCTGTGGTGCATCAATGACGTAGGAATTGCTGTTGTCACCCTGATTATAATAGTTGGCGTTGTCGGGACCTCCACCACTTTTCGAATCCCTCCGTCGTCTTTTCACAAACACGAAAAATGCAGCCAATCCCGCCTAAAGAACAATATAAAATTCAGCCTAGTTCCGCGCATCCCTCCCCCCCCTAATTCACGAACAAATCCGTTTAAACCCATACCACTAATGCCGCGCCGACAACACCAACAACAATGCCAGCTACTTGTCCACCACCTAATGAGGAACCACTAGATGCGCCATCAGAATTTGATTCTTGCGCTTCATCCGATGTCGACGAGGGAGAATTATCACTATCATCTGATGACGACGAAGAAGAAGAAGAGGAGGAGGAGGAGGAGGAGGATGTCGTTGGAGAAGAACGAGACGCAGAAGCCGACGATGAAGCGCTGGCTGAAGCTGGTGGTGATGAAGGTGCAGCAGACGAAGAACTGCTGCTGCCTTCAGAAGCACCGAAAATGACGGTAAATGGACCACGTGTTGCGCGTGATGGGGGATTGTTGTTGCCTTCAATTACAACGTAATATCCACCACCGTTGACCGTATCTTTGGGAAGAAGGATGCCTTGCGATCCTTTCGATGCATCGACGTTTTGTGCTAGTGTGGCTACGACGGTGTCCTCGGGTTTTGCTAACGAAACTGTAAGTGAAGTGATATCCTCGCCGGCGTCAATAGTCCATGACACTGGTAAATTCAAACCGGCGGATTGTAATGTGAGTGGTAGCGGTCTTGAGATCGACAAGCTTATTACGGACGTCGGTAATAGCAATAGTAACGCTGAAGCCGAGAGTCGCATTGTCTTTGTTTCTCAGTTAGAAGGGAGGCAAGGAAAGGAAAGGAAGGGGAGAATAGAAGGTTCAAGCTTGGTAAAAAGGAAAAAAGAGGAAGAAAAGATGTAATAAAACTTGGGGACAGCAAAAGTTTCATATGAAATGTCTATTATATTTCGGGAATGGAAGTAACACAGCTAATTACTTGTGGGATCGTTACTGCTGCTGGGCGTGTTCCCACTTATGGTTTAAACTCGGTTGGGATTAAAGTTGGTTGTTCTGGTATATCGAATGGGAAGATGCTGTGATGGTGAATATGGCAGGTTTTACTTAATACAAATATGAGGTATGATTTCGGTCTTCTCTTCTAGCTCTTTTGAGCAGCGTTCCTAGATTGAAAAGCCTTGATTTAGCTAACCTCTCCTGTTGCTTCCTTCTTTCTGCCCCCGCGCCGCATATATTATCACAACTTACATAGTATCCAGTATCTCCTTGTATTCCTTGTTGATATCGCTTCGCTTCAACTTCTGTGCGGCTGTCAAGAGACCATTGTCGATGGTCCATTCCTCATGACACACATAGATGTCAAAGAGCATTTCTGCAGGCTTGAGTCCGGCCTCCTTGGCCTGACCCAACAAGGCCGTCAGGATCGCCTTTTTCACCTGAGCATCATTGCAAATCACCGCCCATTCCTTGGACGCGACGCCCAACTCCGACGCCAATTTCTGGACGGAGTTCTCGACAGGCACCACGAGCGCTACGGCGCGTGGGCGCAACGAGTCGGCATAGACGCAAATGTTGTTGACGTACAGACAGCTCTTGTAGATCGATTCGAGTTTTTCCAGTGCGATATATTCGCCATTTGACAGCTTGACAAGATTCTTTTTGCGATCCACAATCGTCATTGTGCCGTTCGGGTTCCATTGAGCAATGTCGCCTGTCATTAGCCAGCCGTCTTCGGTAACCGTTTCCTTGGTTAGGTCGTCACGCTTCCAATAACCCTTCGTGACAGAAGGACCCCGTACCTAAAGCATATGATAATATAAAATAGCGAGTTAGGAATATGTGAGCTTTTACGAGAACAGGAGCGTGTTTAATCGTTTTATTTGATTTTAGAGGTTGGTCGATCTGTTTGCCCCGGGATTTTGGTTTAATATTTACCCAAACTTCGCCAGCAGGCGGATCATTAGCGGACAAGTAACCGGCGTCGGGCACATCCACTAGCTTGATTTCGTCGCAAGGAACAGGCGCTCCGACATGACCGAACCCAAATTGTTCAGGCGACATGATACAGCACATACTATATTAAACAAGTTTTTCATGTTTCAAGTTGGTTTCGTTAGAAGAGTTGGATTTTTTTGTTTGTTTGTTTATGTGGAAAACTTACCCACAACTCTCTGTCATGCCGTAGCCACCGAGAATAGGACATACTGTAACAGACAAAAACTTTTGCGTTTCCAAAGAAATAGGCGCACCACCGGATAATGCCAATTTCAGACGACCGCCAACCTGTTCACGGATCTTGGCAAACACAGTCTTGTCAATGAACCCCGTAGGCAATTTGCGTTCCATCAACCATGCCTTGGTTGCGAATGCTCGCTGGAAGATCTTTTGTGCTTGTGGCGATGTTTCATTCAGCTTGGATAGAATGCCCTTCCGAATTGACTCCCAGACTTGTGGCACACCAGTGAGCAAGCCTAATCATTTTTTTCAAGGTTAGCAAAACCTGGAGTACGGGTTTGAACAACCTTCTTGTTATCTTTCATCAAATTATGAGCTATGATAACTCACTTGGTCTGAATTCTTTAATGTCACCCTTGCAGTTGCGCACACTGCCATTATAATGGTATAAATCAGTTAGTTGTGCATTTTTCACTCGCGAGATGGCCCACACTACATCTTACCTAGCATCAGTCAACGTTCTCACATTCGCAAAACCAAGGGTGATGCCCCAGAACATGCACAAGTTCTCCACTACAAACTCGAGTACGTGGGCCAATGGCAAGTAAGCCAAGATACTATCCGTGTCCGTGATCAGGTGACCCAACAACGCATTGGCACCACCAACTATTTAGAAAAGAATATGCACTTGATAAGTGTGCTTTTGCTTCCGGGAACAAGATAACCAAACAAACAACACTTACTTGCGGCGACAATGTTCTTATGGGATAGTATGACACCCTTGGGATTACCAGTACTACCGGAAGTATACATGATACAACAAAGGTCCTCGGGCTCAGGTTTGCGGGCCTCGCGAGGATTCTCCTGGCCTAGCTTGACCAATTCGTCTAGAGACATGACCATTTGGACGTTGCCGGATTTGCAGTTTGTCAGTGCCTGAGCCTTGGCATCACCATGATACACCACATGTTTCAGGGAAGGACAATTGGGGGCGACCTTGGCCACAACTGGCAACAATTCGGCTGAGGTGAAAATGGCCTCAACCTCGGTCTCGTTCATGGAATGTAACAGACCTTCTTCGCCCAGTGTTTCGTATGCAGTGACGATGGTCATGTTTTGTGTGAAGAGACCATGGGCTGTCAGCAACCAGTTCATACTATTGTTGACCAATGTTGTGTGTACGTTAGTAACATGAAATATATTCTCGTGGTCCATGGTCGCTGCAACACACTCGATCCATCAATACCCAATTTTTCCTTACAAGTCCATTGCGACAAAGTACATTAGAGACTTACGTAGTAGGCGCGAATATTTCGACCTTTGTCTTTTCGGATAACCCAAGCGCGGCATAACCTGCGCCGATGGCATGTGCACGTTCACCGGCCTCCTTGTATGTTACATATTCGTAGCCTGACAATTGGAAATATTTCCACACCTTCTTTTCCTTCTTTTCGACACCATCGACTATCTTGACGACCTCTTTTTCTTCTTCAATCATTTTCTCAATGCGACGAGTGCCAAAAGCTTTTCGGTTGCCGTATTTCTTGACACTACGGTCGAGCACATCATACAGAGTGTGTACGTCCGTGGCAGGAACTCGGACAACACCGTCGGCAGCCAAAATGGAACGTCGAATACGGCCGCCATTAGGTTGGGTCTCAGGACCGACTTCAATTGAGAATGCCTTCATTTGTTATGACTGGGGGTAGATTGTGTGCGTATGTGCTGTGGTGGTGCGAGAGTGGCAGAAAAAGGGAAGAGGGAGAGAATACAAATATAAAAATTGTCAAGCGACCCAAATGAAGCGACCCTTATTTATATTGAAGAGGGAGAAGCGCGATATTGGGTCGCCGCCTCATCATATTTAGTTTGCTTTTTACTTCTTGGTCACTTTTGCATGTGCCGTGTGTTTGGTCTGTGCTTTTTTTTGACCATGATCCACTCTATTCTTCGCGCTATACGTAGGCCATGTCTTGCCTAAGCGAAATTTGAAAACAAAAATTATTCCTTGGTGCGCTACTATATCCAGCTGCTTCTAAGTGTATTATTTATGCATTCAAAATGTGGCCAGTAGTAGACAGATGATGGTGATGATGTATAGTCCATTACATAAGTTTCACACAACTGCTCATTCCTTTAAGTGATGGGAGTGATGGTGATGATTATTAACAGCATAGTAGTTTATGATTTGAGTTGAATAAGCGTCAACATTCACTAAACACGCCGCGACTTACCTCGAAAAGGATGTAGCGCACAAGCCCCCTATTAGCATTAAATTATCACATGCTTATTGCTGAGCTAATGCTGTCCATCAAACATAATAAAATAATGCCTTGTGTTTCTTTGGACGATCTCTCATCTTAACAAAATTTATAAGAGCGCGATGGCAGAAGTAGAAGGGACCCACTAACTGGTCTATATAGCAACTGGTAATGTAGTACGCTTTCTTTTTCTCTCTCTCGGACATTGTCGGGTTCCAATAACATTCGACTCCTCTCCAAAGAAGACTTTTTCTTCCCATACCTAAATTTTACAGCAACTTAAAAACCGGTGACGTGCTTTTTATTAAATTTGATCTCGTGTTTGGAAGACGGCCACTGGCATCATCAAAATCAATAATATTGATAAGCCCCAACATCAATTTGGTCTGTATCGGCATAGCTATGTCCGACTCATGGAAGAAACAAAGAGGATAGTTATCGTAATCTTTAGTGACCACGGGAACTATCAGTAATCATGGTAATTAGTTTCCATGGCAATATTTAGTAGCCACATGGTAATTATAAGTAGCCATGGTAATCACCAGGAACGGTAACGATGGTGATCAGGGACCAAAAAAAAAGCCAAACAAATAATACGTAAAGCAAGAGAATGTTTTCTGTAAAGTGTTGTAAAGACGGTGCTTTTATGACCCCGCTTCTCAGAGTGGGTAGTGTGTCATGTTGCATGGCGTCGTTGACTTGCTGCAGGTCGTATTACAAGCGGAGAGAAAGAAAGAGAGAGAAAGAGGGGGAGAATACGACGTCAGAGACACCAGAGGACATTTTAACACACAAAGACAAGCACAAAGGCACACAAAGAGAAAAAGCTCACACGCCCCACAACAAAGTCTCTTTTTTCTTCTGATATGATACACACACGCACACGCAATTATTTATTTGGGACACGACGCACCTAGTGCACAAATGTCGTCCTGAGCGCCAAAAACATTTTAAACGTGTGTATTTGTAGTGGTGTAAGGGGGGTGCTACTGAGAAGAAATAGAGAGATAGAGAGCAGGGGAGAGCCAAGGAAGGAGATGAGAAGCGAAGAGAGATGGGGGAGGCTCCCTTGCTTGGAATGGAAGGGGGGGGGGGCTTGGGGTGGGGAGGTGCTTCTCCAAATGACACTCACGTATAAAAGGGGGGCAGCACACACTCACCCATTCTTTTTCCTTCTTCTTTTCTTTCCACTACTTTTGACTTTGACTTTAAACATGCAGCAGCCGCCTTTCTCCCTGCTACCTGCCACCTGCGAACTCTGTGGAAATTGGCTTCCTAACCACCAGGTATGAAATTGCCTCTTTCGCTTTTACTCTCTTTCCCCCACCTATCTTTCACCCCCACACCCCCAAACTAGCAGTGACTCACGACCTTGTTTCTATGGCATATGCAGACTTCATGTCCCAGAAACGGTGTCCATCCTTCCCAATGGACAATGACGACGCTACTTATCGTTGACGTTGACAGCAACAACGACAGCTTCGACAGCTTCGACAGCATCCCCCAAGACAGCGATCAGGACGACGTCTAAAGAGAGAGACGTACACATACTCCAAGATATGACTCCCGCAAACAACCGTGTACCTAACATGCTCTCGGCACACAATCCGAGGCAGAAACACTTCTGTATCATATACCACTAGTATACATACCCCTTTTTCTTCTTCTTGCACCTCTTTATACATAAAACTTCTTTTCTTCTTTTCTTTCAACACTTTATGCACATATACTACCCCTCCTCTCTCCCTCTCTCGCATACAAAGACAGAAGAGAGAGGAAAAGAGGAAACATACCCCTGCCACACACACACAAATCTGTTAATTCTCTCTCATCTCTTTCTACTATATATACACACGCAGACCTCTCTTCTTCTTTTTCTTTTCTATACATAATTTCTCTCTTTTTTTCGGATTCAGATTCTTACCACCATCTGTAATATGTCTTGTTATTCTTGCTCGCAACTCCATTAAAAACACATACATATGATTGATGACTTTTTTTTTGACAGAAAAGAAAGAAATGAGTGATAAACAAGTCTGATTGATGTCATGGCGTAGCACAAGGTGTGACATTGTGTGTGTATCGTGTGTAATCCTATCGGACTTGCTGCATGACTCACACCATACATAGCTTATTATTATAAAACACGCATCATTAACGTGTATATATGAAGTATCGCCAACTTTTATCTTTTGGGGGGAGGTGGAATCGACATGTTTGAAAGGGTAATGACAAAGAGAGAGAGACAGAGATCATTTCTCCTGTGTATACATTTTTTGTTCGGACAACGATCTCGGTTCATGCGAAACGATAGCTGTGCCTGTCATGGATGCGTCCAATAAGGCCTGCTGCATCCACTGGATAGCCGTTACAGTTGTCATGCGATAGCTATCCCCGCTTCCAAAGATGACGGCATGAAATTCGGAAAACCTGCTACGGATCTTGCGTCCGTTATTTAACGCACTTTTTTGCACTGGTGGCTCCAGTAGGCCGCGGAACCGTTCCGACGGTTTATCTGGCAAGACCTCAATATGCATCTCTTGTTGACTTGTCCAAAGTGATGGATCGTGAGCTTCTTTGCCAAACAACTGGCGGAACCGGGCTCTTTCGTTCGCACCACCAACAACATCCACGATTTGAACAAGTCGGTCATAGGCACTCTGGACCATAAAGAGCTGTTTATCACGGACAATAGACAAGAGTATGGGCAGTGCTGGCTCGACTTGCTCACGCCGTGCTTGGATCTGAAGCGCCTCGCCTAAAACTTGGTCCGGCAAGCATGGCCGATGCGTCATTTCAGAGATAAGCGCCAACGCCGTACTGACATCCAAGTTTAATGATGGCGTTGTTATTCCGTGGGGACATGTCGTGTTTGCATGAGTACTATTACAGTTGTAAGCATCCAATCCTGTCGAGCCAAGATGGACCTGGATACCCAAATCGCGTAATCGTTGTAATATTCGGTCCACGTATTCGTCCGTTCCTCCTGTTTGTACTCGCATAAATGCAAACACGACAGTGGGCGTTTGAAAATGGACCTGGTGCGCACTAGCACTGCGGAGATACTGGTTCGCTTTTCTGAATATTGGCAAATCATCAAAAGGATCGGTTTTTTGCAAATCATCTTCATGATCACTGCTGCTGCTGCTGAAATCTGAATCACCGTCATCATCGTCTAACAACTCCAAACCAGCCATGTCAAACCGTAAACCTTTAGCATTACGAGCAATCACCTTGATCCACACCAAGCCATGTTCACTAATTAGGTCAACTTTGACGGTTTGGCGTCGGCGCATCAATGCGGCGCGCGAGATCCACGTTCCGGGTTCTTTGGGTGGCACGCTTTTCAATTCCATGATGTGGTCGAGTTGTCGCGTCTGTGTAATGGCTTCATGGACGGATTCCAAGTAACTTAAATTGGAACTTTGAATGTACTCTTTCTTAATGCGCGATGGATCTTCTATTAACTTTTCTCGATAAGTGGAAAAAAGTGAACATCAAGGGCTTTTTTACTTTTACAAAGTGTTCCCTTTGGCATACTATTGTATACAGACGATGAGTTTTACCTTGTCGAGAAAGCCCATCTCGGCAGTCAACGAATGGCTATATCGGTACATGCCTTCAATATCACCGCGCGCTTCACAATCCCGTAGAATTGCCTGGCAACGCTCGCGTAGCGATTGAATCACTGCATAACCTTCTTGCTCGTCTGATTCGTTTTCGTTCATTAAAAAGTTATTTTGTAAGGTTATGACGGAGAAACGTACCACTCTCACTACGAAGAAATCTATTCTCATTCATACATACCCCACCAATAGTATTATTTGTCTGAATCTATCATATCCCCGTCGTCATTGGCGTATCGTCCTCAAGTTGAAAAGTACATTACCATGACTGCCTAACACTGATGGTTAACAACGCGGTGAGGCTGGATTCGCTGCGTATTATTGGCAGTGAAATGATACACACGTACACGGTCCCCCTGAACAAAATCAGAGACATGGTTCGTCCAAAACTTCTTTTTAGTCCGGAATATTTACTGATTAATAGGAAAACCAATCCCTTTCCTCGAAACAAATTAGCATAATCACATTATTGTGGGGAATGTAGAATTACCAAAGCGGTAATAAAATAAGAGTGCTGTGTACTGTATACAAACTCTAATGCCTTCAAATTCGCCGCCATGCAAGTGTTCACTGTGTTTGAGAAAATAATATCATACAAATGTGTGTGTGTGTGTGTGTAAGAGACATACGCTGCAGCCTTTTTTAATTTTTGGGATTTCCCACACAATAAGAGAGGTGGGGATCCGGGTAACTCAACCGGCCCCCACCCAGCAAGAAGTAGGCAATGAATCATGATGACGGGTGTGGTCAGTATGCTCTTTAAATTCATTGTTTAAGCGATGATTATGCTGCTGCTCGGTTGAGTAGGAGATCGCATCATCGTTGGAACCAGAAGAACCTGATAACGTGGCTGCCACGCAACTCATGACAAAATATTGATCCCATGCCATTCCTGGGTACCATCTTGTATATTTTGTCGTTATGTACTAGCTAATACAAGTCAAGGGGATCAGTTGACAATGGGATCAATAAGAATATGATACAAACAAACCTATCACCTACCGCTCTCCCTTGCACTGGCTGAGGATGTGGTTTGATTTATATGAGCTGCACACATAAAGAGAAAAGTGGCAGCGTAGCACAAAGAGGAGAGAGGGGAACGGGGAACCCGCACTACTTTATATGTTGACGTGTAATATTCTGATTTACACACATAAATTGAAAGCTTAAAGAACAAACCTGTCCTACCATTGTCGTATGTTGAACTACCGAACATCCCCGTTTTCCACCCAAAGACAACGCCCCATAAATTTTTGTTAATAAAGGTTTTATGATTTTATTTGTAAACAAACAAGAGTAAGAGTGGGGGTTGTTGGTGCTCGTTCCTCAACCATTATCGCTAATATGACATCCTAGCCTACATTGCTCCGAGCAAGCCAAGGTGACTGACAGCGCCCCTCGTTACTTTTTATACTACCACTTTCTTTCAGTGGCAAACTTCTACATTGTATCATACGCGTCTCTTTCTCTCGATCTTTGGCTTTTCAAAAGAATGACATCCCTGTTCCTTTTCTAAGAAGTTTCTTTTCCTTGAAAACGAAGCTACTATTATCATACTTAAAGTAAATCTCAAACTGAAAGGAGGCAAGAGAAAAAATAAGCTTTTTTCTGCCGTTTTCTAAACCAGCAGCTTGCAGCATGTCTCCTACATAAGCGACGATGATGGGTGACCCTATACATACATCTACTATTTTTGAAATAGCAAGAGAAGGAAACTTAAGCAAGACGTAAAGAGGATCCATAGTACGAAACCTGTATTACTCTGCTCCTATGCATATATAAACAGACCTAGGGTATCTTCTTCCCTTCACGGCGCGAGAGAAAATGGCAGAGCACAGTATGCTACCTCTTGTAGCGAAGATCTCCTTTTAAACATCATCTTTGTTACAGAACATGCAGCGTCTTTTAAAGAACCATTATCTAATGATATTGCAAAACAAAGAACCAAGACATCCATTTAACTACTATCAGTTTCAGTGAAATCAAATCAAATAATAACTTAATATAAGCAAAGGACCATGGGTGTTACTGTGATTGTGACAGAAAAGAGATATCTAGCTAACTTGCATTCCAGAAGACACGATATAATACAGTACTGTTCAAAAGAGCGACACCGCAGATGTACGAGGCAATATGACTCACCACAGGTCCAAAATCATCGTTTATTGCAACAACCGACTATATCGCAATACTGCAAATTTCTGCTTTCAGTCAGTTCCACATATAATGTCTACGCATTCCTTGGGTTGACGTCTTCTTTATTAGCTTAAGATGAAAACGAAGTGATTGTATATAACCCTTTTTTGAATACAAAAATTTTCAAGTAGCACGCCGCTGTTAGTATCGAGCACGTAATACGTAGGGTATTCTAATGATTAAAAAACGAAAAGACAATGTAGAGAGCATATCGCCATAACAAGCAGCTACGGGATATCATGGCAACTTCTCAAGAGGAGTAAAAATTAGCAACGAATGGTAATTTGAAAAGCTTTTGCCGTTTTTTCCATAGATATCTGTCGGTGTTCTTGGTGAAAATATATGCATAATATATCATTAAAAAAGAAGCAGTGAATAAGGATAAGGCGAAAGTACCGCTTACATACAATGTTCAGGTACTTAACACACAACGCCTTCACACCTGATTGGTATCCAACGTGCATAACGCACACAGTATCGAAAGCTTTGTGTCATTTTTTCTGACCATGATGAAAACGCTTTATATAAATGGTGAAGATGGTAATGGTTTATATGTCACATACCACGAAATAACAGGAACGATTTTGATAGCATTTTTGCACAAGCTGTTTTACAACGTGCCGAAAGCAATTGCGATCAGATAGAGAATCGCTTGATTGACAAACACAAGAATACTGGTTACTGGACCTAAACGGAGCCACTGGCAAGAAAACAATTCTTTCAAAGTTTGCTAAGACTGAAAGGTTACTTTCTCCCTCCCAGATACAAAGGCGAGGTGCTAGAGTAGTGACATACCGCTTACATTTTCCAAGTATAATCCAGGGTTGCAGCTCACTAAGTGCTACAGTCGGTCACATAACTAGCTGAAAAGACGCTTACGACATGTTATTAAAATTGGTAGTCGTTTGTCAACAGTAAGCATTTCTGCTAGTGCAACCTGATGTTTGCACAACCAGCCTTCTGAGATCAGCATTATCAAGTTAGCACAAGCCAAAAATGTTCACTCTCTACAACTTATTAATCACCAGCAGAGCCTGCATGGTGCACAATATTAAACAAGTGATGCGACATACACTGATTGTGTGTTTGAATGTCATTTAATTGATGTTTATGAAAACGAGCTCGTTTGAGACACACAGAAGAGCATTGTATGACAGCTAGACACCGTAAATTTGCCAAGAGAAGTCTAGTTTGAATCATAGCCCCGGTTCTCCGATCAGGTGATTAGATGTTCGATAGTCCAATCGGTATGTTTCATTTTGTTCGATACCTCTTATGATTTCAGCCCAATAATGATGTAAAAGCTTGACTAACAAGCTTTATACACAAGGAGACAATGCATAAGATACTGTCATATCATATCGACGCGCTTGTCGGTGCGAAACTTGTCCGTAACGCTACCAAGTACACAGGTTAAGTTTCCGGTTTACTTTAGGCTTGTACAGTTATCAAATATGTTGCTTTCTTATAAGGTATCTAAGGGAAAGGCGGCTATTGCAGGGACTTTTGAGATTTGAGAAATCAGGTATTTGAGCTGACAAGTTACGTCAATCATGGAGAACTACTATGTCCAATTTATTCGAAGTTTACCACACCTTTTTGACAACCTGAGTAAGCCAAAAGTCAATCAAGGAGTGGCTAAAGCAATACGTTGTATACATCCTAAATCATGGATATCTTTGGTAGGATAATAATATGGAAAAGCGTTTAGTCGATGATATATAATGCACTCAGTAAGTCAATTAGCTATCCAATATTATGTGGTGCAACAAGGATATAAGTACACTACCCCGGACCCGTATTCTTGTTTAGTAGGATTGTTGGTCTGAGACCAAGATGAATGAGTAGGATAAGTCAATAGAACTGTTGTTCTTGAATTAATGATAAATAGTGAAGAGGCGAACTGAGTGAAAAGGATCAATCGACAAGAATAAAGGAAGCTGTTAGACACATAACCACAGACGACTATTCTGAATGAGTCCAGCACCCATGGTAATTTTTAATGCTTGCGCGTAGGGAATATGCGCGTTATCATCGTTCAATACTATTCTCTTCAGTTGCACCAAGAGAAAGGCAGTGCATCAATAATTACTGTGTGAGTGTACGCTATTGACGTCATGTCCAACGCAAATTTGTAACGGGTTCCAACGTTTCAGGTCCCGCCACTCAAAGGCCTTCTTTCAGCTTCTCCAAGTCCTCATTTCGTTGTGGACTATTCTCTTGCATTTTTGTCTAAAGTAAAATGGTCGACAGCGAATCAAAAAAACGAACATTATCAGAAACCGAAAGTGTTGAAGATAATACCAAACGTCCACGGCAAGGTAAATAAATCTCTCACTGTTACTACTACTACTATTTCTCCAGCAATTTATACACGACTTGATTCTTCGAGTTCGATTTTCCAAAGACTGGTTTTGACAGCTAACGTGTAATTCTTGTAATTACGTTATTTTAGCAGGTACATCCAGTACTTGGACCGATCACTCCGCGATGAACCTGACAACCGAACAAAAAGAACGACTGGAAAAAGCAAAAGCATACGCGCGTAAAATGAAATCAGAGGTTAATACGTTTCGCACTTTGCTCGTTTATACAAGTGTCTATGCTTTCTTACCCTAAAGTTATACGTATATTATTAGTTGACAAAAACGTCTACGGCAATGTCACCAATATCCACCAATAATGCAACCACGAATATTACGACGAACACCACGGGAACGTCAACGACATCAAAGCCGCCCAATAAAAATAGCACTCTTACAACACATGCCATCCTATCTGCAACCAATCCACATATTCATTCTGGCGTTGACATTCGTACACTTTCAGTATTAGCACGGATCTATGTCGGCAGTATTAACTTTGAATTGAACGAAACCCATGTGCGCGCAGTGTTCGACCAGTTCGGTATCATAAAGAGCATCAGCATGTCTTTGGATCCAGTCTCAATGCGACACAAAGGATTCTGTTTTATCGAATACGAAACGCCTGAAGGTGCTTCACTTGCACTTGAGACGATGAATGGGGCTGATCTAGGTGGACGTGCACTTAAAGTCGGTCGACCCAACAACTATGCTACAGCTGCTTCGTCAGGAGGTGTTCCTATCCCGCCAAAATCAAGAATCTATGTCGCAAACGTCAATGAGATGATTACAGAGGAAAATCTTCAGACTATTTTTGAGGCCTTTGGAACAATCAAAAAGTGCATCTTGTTGGTAAAGTGTCTTGAACAGGGATATATGGGTTGTTTGCATATTTACTCATCGTCTTCCATTGCCATCATACAGCCTGATTACCTGACAAGGAAACACAAAGGATATGGGTAAGTGACAGCAATCTCTGTTATTTTATTATTCTCTTTCCACTCTGTATTTGCAAGCATTTTACAACGTGACCGGGTTGAGTAAGATGGGAGGAAAGCAGTGAACAAGAAGAGAAAAGAAAAAGTACACACGACAACGAAGCTTGATTGACGGGGATCAACGAAGAGAAGACGAGGAACCCCTAAATCAAATCTCATGATTTTTATCTTTTTTTTTTCACCTTTTTTTCCCTATCTTTTATTATAAAATCTGGAGAAGAAAAGAAAGATATGATTGCTTAAATGGAGGAGGAGGAGAAGAAACCCATAGCCTGACCCGGTCTTAAAACTATGAACTATCTACACGAAAAAAATCAAACCAATGGTCGACTGATTCCTCTTAGATTTATCGAGTTCGAAGACGAGACAGCAGCCTCGACAGCTATGGAATCCATGCGGAATTTCGAAATTGCCGGACAAATGTTGCGTGTATCCAAAAGCATCATTGGCGGCCCGCTTACTGACGGCATGAAAATCCTGGACTCGATGCCACCACCGGCCGTTATTGCCGCTACGCTTGCTGCTACTGCTGAAAATAGCAACAGCAACAACAACGGTTATAACATTCCGAATAACACAAGCACTGGTCCTGGTATGCTCGCTAGACCGGGCACTACTACACCATCAACGTCAACAACAACAACAACAACAACAACAACACCTGCAACGGAAACAACAACAGGTGCTGCAGCAGCAACAGATGATTCGGATGATGTCATGGTCAAAGTTAATGCAAACATCCAAAACCTGGGTATCCAAAAAAAACTCGATCTGTTCCAACAGCAGCAACAGCTACGGCGTCAGCATCACCAAAATCATCCTCATAACCCACACTTCCATCAACAACATCGCTTACAACACCCTCAATTTCAGAACCAGCGGCCACCACCTGATCGTAAGTTGATTTTTCTATTGCCACATTAAACGCATTTACATACGGGCGGTATCACATACTTTGCAGTGCCATTCTAAAGCCACATATCTATAGCCACTGCATTGATGCGTGCTGCAAATTTGGCTAGAGAACAAGAAAAAGCAGCCAATGCCGCAGATTCCGTGGCCAAAGAAGAAGACATGCACGTCAATTCAAGTCAACGTTTCGCCATCATGCAGAAATTAGCTGCTAGTAGAGAACAGGTAGAAGATTAAGGGGGAAAGGGCATTAATATATGCGCGACAAAGAAAAAACCGAGACTCCACGCTTTTGCGTTTGATAAACTGATCATTGAAAAACACCATGGCTTTGTTCTCTCTATCTAGCTATCAACACACATGCTTGTACAAAACGCAGTTCCTGCTGGCGAAGTGGACGAGAGTTTAAACCAAGAATTCTCGGATGAATGCAGTAAATTTGGTAAAGTCCGCAAGGTCTCTATAACTACGGGCAACGATGACAGCTGCGATGTTAGAGACCAACCTGGATGGCAACCCGGGGATGGAGACGTCAAGATCTTTGTCGAATTTGAGACATCTGGTGGTATGCAGAACAAGATGTTTTCTTGGATCAACGCGAAACAACCCGAGTAAGCCATCATGTTAGATATTGATATTCGGTTTTATTACGTAATAGATGCAGACAAGGCACGTCAAGTATTGGATGGTCGATGGTTTGGTGGCCGTAAACTAAAGGCACAGGTGATATATATCTCGGACCTAGACAAGCATGGGATTCATTGAAAATAATGGCATCGAATCAATAAAAAGTGGACAGCAATGGAGTGGATGATTTGAGCAGCGAAGTACGGATCTTTTATTCAGCTTTTTGTGTTACATCCCAGAAATCAGTAAAACAGGCGCCAACTACTTGAGTTAATAGAGAAAAAATAGTTAAGCTACAACAACTGTTCCTATAGGGTTCATGCTACTTTGCTCGGCAGTATATCAGGTTGCATATACCGCTATGATAGGGAACTAATGACATTAATACACACACCAATTACTGATTAACTCCACACCACTGTAATCCACCGCCAATACGACGAACGATACAAAAATCACCAAGGAAAAGAGCAGGAAACACAGCTTGACCGCAACATTAAAGCAAAAACTTTCTTTTCTTTCTTTTAAAAGGGTGGGGTAGTAAATGTATATATTATTTGTTTCTTTTTTCTTTTTACTCGTTTATTAAGCTATTCCGTATCGTTCGTGCAATGGACCTCTCGCTTCCGCTGGCATAGTTTCTAAAGCCTGGTGCCACTGTGCTTCACCAAACATATTCTTGTAGCCGGCCAGAATCTAATCAGAAGATTTGATAAAAGGTATGTTAGACCCCAATTTGTATAAGCAAGTAAAAAAAACCTTGCATACATTTCTGAATGCTTCGTGTAAACTGGTGGGCGCATCAGCGTAACCTGCAACAGCTTCGCAGAACAGCAAGAATTCCTAAAGTTTATGGGAGAAATATCAAGTATCACATACAAAGGTTTACAATAATCTAGCATTAGCCGATACCAAAATTATCAGTTTTTTTTTTCTTACCTTGACAGCTCCTTGCGGATGTGCCTTAATCATTTCACAGAGACCGCTAAATGCAGATGCCTTTTCTTCGTTTGGTCGGATGGGTGCAAGTGTGATCAACCAAGGCTTGATGAAGAGCTGCAAATGTTGACCAACCAGGTCTGGGAATACGAGGCCCAAACGACCAATCGTAATTGCGACGTTTTCCAATAATGTGCGTTGAATTTGAGGGTTTACGATAAGCTGGAAAAGACGTTGAAGCATAGGCTCGACATATGGTTGAATATCGGTACCTGTTTGAAGGAAAATTAAGGTGGGGAGGATCAGTCATCTGCATATATGCACATATCAAGCAACATGTTACAAGCCTTACCCCATTTGATGGCAATCTCGCCTGCCGACCAAGTAGCGTTATTGCACACAGAGACATGTTCGGGTACGGGTTCGATTTGAGAGACGATGTGGGGCATGAATTGAGGGACGACGGCACGGATTTGCTCAAAGCAAGAGATAGCAAGGTCACCAAGGACTGCATAAGCCGACTGTCGAACTTCGGCTACTTCATCCTGTCAAGTAAATTGGAGGAGATCCGGTCAGTTAATGGTCTGAAAAGAATAAAAAACCACGGTATTCCTACCTGTATACAGAGGGACAGGAGCTGAACGATGTTGGGGGAAGTGCCAGCCACCAATGGCTCGGCGTCAGTGTTCAAAGCCTGTATAATGCCTGAAAGAAGATCCAACGCGACAATCATAAAGTCCTTATCGGGCATGTCATTCGCGGGGTTAGCATTGGCAGCTTGACATTCTTCTAAAGTTTGGGTGACAAGCTTTACACATCGGACATAGACGGGTTGTGCGAATTGCTTGAAGCCGCTGCCAAGCGCGGTGGTGATGGATGAAAGACACTATAACAGATTTCCATTCACACACGAGTGAGTAGACGAACATATCCACACAACATGCATCTTTAGCCTCTACCTCCAACAAAGGGAACAAGTCTGTGCTTTCGTCAGGGATCTCTTGCCATTTCTTGATAAGCGGTGGCATGATGACGTCGATGTACTGTGGAGTGTTCAAAGCGCTGCCAGCAACATCGGCAAGAGTGCCCACGGTGTCGTATAAGAGAAGCAAGTTTCTGTGCTGATATTTTTCAAATGCAGTAGAAAGGGTGACAAGGATGGGTTGCATGTAGGGTACGAGCTCGGTGGTGGCCTCTTCTTCTAAGAGCGAGAATGAAGAGCAGGCGGCTTCCTGTACGCGTTTGTTGTTGTCTAGAATTCGCTCCAAGAGCTTCTGCACCAACGGTTCCAGAAAGTGCTTTCGGGCTTCGGGGCTTTGTTGTGCACTCTGAACGATCCATGCGGCGTATCGTCCCAATGTCCAGCATGTGATAGAGCGAACCAATGGCTATATTATATAGTACGGGGTAAGTACAAACATGCGAGCCGTTTCGACAAGATAAACTTTTGTCCCACCAACGCGCCTTTGCTTCTAATTCAGATCTACTAATTACCTTGGGGTCGACCAGGTTATTAAAAAGATAAGGAACCAGCTCGGGTAAATGGGGGCCGATTTCTTGCAAACCACCTATTCAAAATACAATGCCGTCCAAAAATAAATATACACTTCCACATCTTCCACCGTGCAATGATGCTGTCTTGTTACCTTCAGCGGCAGCACCCAACGCCAAGATACCGCACTCGCGATGCAACCAGTCGGGATTCTCAAGTTCGGTCTTTAACAAGGGCATCAATAACCGAATGACTTCGCCTTCGTAGGATGTGCAGAGGACATCGAGCGTAGCAGCACTGCACTTTCGCAAGTTCCACTCGCCATAAAATTCGTCATCCAAGTCTTCATCGAAATCATCATCGTCATCCTCATCATCCTCTTCGTCGAAAGCGGTGTCCTTTTTTTTTCCACCTTCATCCAAATCGTTCTTGTCAGCACGTTCGATCTCGACCAAGTTGGCCTTGTGGAATCGAGGCTTGATATCTTGCTCGCTATCAGCAATATGTGCGTCATCCTCGTCGCCACCCAAAGTCATCAGATCCATTTCCGAGTACACCATGCCACGAAGCAGCACGGGTACAACCTTGGGAAGGTATGGCTCCAACTGTTCGCGCAACTCGTCTTGTTCGGCAAACACGAGCCAGAATTCGCACGCTTCCAAAGCCAAATCAGCATCATCCGACTGGGTGCAGAAGAGCATATACTCGGCGAGATTGGGCATGTGCGGGAACAGAACTGTAGGGCACATTTCCAACAAGCTGACAAGAGCTTGACACACGGCTTTGCGCACTTCAAGACTGTCGTCGGTGGCTCTGCTGAAAAGAGCGCTCAAAAAGTTGTCCATGGCGTTCATCAGCGGAGCGGATCGAAGCGTAATGAACTGGCTAGTCGACGTGATGGCGTTCAAACGAAGCTTATCGCTAGGGTGATTGAAGAATGTGATGAACTTGGGAATCATAAATTCCAAAGGTTGGACACCACCTGCGTTCGCGTCCAAGTCGCGCGAACAATCCTCACAGATCTTTTGAATCGTCGTGAACGCGTTCTATACAACAAAGTGATAGTCGTTGATGCGAGAAGGTTCTTCTTTTCACATTATGCCATCACTAACACCCAGCCAATAACTAATTATTCGTATTATGGTGCTATCCCATCCTCTCTTTTTACCTCAACTACAACGGCGTTGGGATCATCCAACTTCTGCATCAAGACTTCCAGTGCCTGAAGCCAGTTGTGCACCTGTCCACGCTCGACAATGGCTGCAATGACAATACCCACGGCCTTGCCAACCAACTCATCGCCGATATATTGCAAGCAGCACTTTTTAACGTAGTCAATCACACCAGGACTAATGGTAGGGAAGTGTGCGCGGATGTTGTTTTTCAAGGTCAATCCTGCAACCGAGCGAACGTATTGATCCTCTTGTGGCATTTGTGTCAGAATGTACGCCAAGTACGAGTTGTAATCCGGGATCTTGTTAAAGTACTCCAGTTTCTATTTTTCGTACAAAGAAAGTGATAAATAGTGATATACAAGTGGTCTCGTTAGTTCTTTCCTCAACCTTCTGTGTGTAAAACATTCAACACAAAGAAGTTCACCCAAAGTCGATCTTTCTCTCATACGCTCTCCTTAAAAAAACCACGCCTTTCGTTTTATTTACCTGTTGTACATTGTTGTTATCAGTTGGATTTAGAGCTTCGCGCAAAAGCTGCAAAAGATCCGAAAGACCTTGTTCGGTTGGCTGCCAATTGCTCATAATTAGTGGAGGCGTCGCTAATTGTCCGGGACGTAATCTATAAAGGTACGATAATAGAGAGCAACCCGAGAGGAGAAAAGGGGGTTTGTTGGGGTAAGAGGGGGGCGCGAGAGAAAGAAAGAAAGAGAGGGTGAGCGTTTGGTTGTATAAGCGACTCTAGTTTCGCTTGTTGTAATATAATACAGTGCCCGTCGGGGGTAGTTATAAAGCCCTCGAGAAAGATATAAAAACACCCATAATTCTTAGGTTGAAACCAGAATTGATTCCCATCTTTTGAATAAGGACGACTTACAAAGTGTACGAGTGGGACTATAAAAGAAGTTATGCCTTGGTGTGGAATGTCTTGGGACAATTGGGATGAAGCAGTACTTTTTTTCAACTCGTCCAAGCGAATTTTTTGGATTTTGGGAGGCTTGTGGAGTGTCACACGAGAGCTAAGAAGCGTTCCAAAAATGGATAATACTTGTTGTCTGCTGTCGTTTGTTTTGAGATTAATACATAGCACAGTGAATTTGCGAAAGCAGGTAAAATAACCTGATGAAAGTGCTATCTGCCTCAAATCTGATAGCACATAGTTGTGCTTAGCGGAATTGACGCTTTGTAAAGCTTTGTAACAGCAGCGTAATAATATAGAGTAACACTTTATTATTTGATATGAGAAGGGAACCTCATCAAGGTAAACAGTCAGTTGTCAAGTTACTATGTTGTTGACAGCAAAAAGGATTAGCGTGATAACAGAAGCTCAAACCAATTTCCTCTCGGTTGAACACGACGCGTACGTAATCTGCTGTCTTTTGATATGCTTGATATGAACGAAGAATGAATGGACAGTTCACCGAGAGTTGCTGATCTTAAAGTTCAAACAACCATGTTCAGCGCGACGACGCAAGCATGGCAGCTTAGAGAAAGTGGTGGGCTCGTGATACTTTTCACATACTTAATGGCAACAAGAGAAGAAAAGCAAGCAGTACTAGTAGAAAAGTGATACCTAATTGATTTCAGTCGGCCACTCTCTCGTCCATATCACAAGCATATGCTATAAGTTATCATACAATGCAGTATCAGAATATAAAGAAGACCAATTGAGTTTCTTTATTTCAACACGTTCATTGGTTCTTACAGTTAAAACAAATAATTTAAACTATTATACTTCTTCTTCTCGGCAACGATAAGATAAATATTTTAATTTTGATGAAACATCATTTTGCACACAGTATATCCTAAACATAATCAACATGAAGCATAAGCAACGACCAGTCATGTCATCATGCAACACGTTAATATTCCACTGTTTCTCACTATAAATAACCGTAGTTGCTCTTTTTAAATGGGTCGTGATTATACAGTTACTTTGCATGATATGTAACTCTACTGCTGCTAGTTCTAACGCTTATCGGGTTCGAAGTTGCCTAAATTCTTAATGGAGGGCCTTCCATGGCGGATTTGGTGAAGGAGCTGAGTCGACGATTGATGGAAAAATCACCTTCATAGTTGCAAGTGTAGCCTTCATTGTAGCCTTTGCTTGCTACACTAAAGCAGGAAGTGGGACGAATTTTTTTTGGTAATGTCTTTAATGGAACCAGAGAACTCGTACGGAACAACATTTTTGATACCTGCAACAGAGTCAGCAGGCCCATCTTCAATATTCAATGTGGGGTTGATACCTTTTGATAAGCTTATGGTTCCCCTTGTGAAATGTGGTTTCTGTTCCAATTTGACGGCAAGCTCCACCTTTTGTCACATTGCACATTATCTGTGATGTGATTGTGCAAGTAGAGCATCGGTGTGTGGCGCCTCGAAAGATAGGAAAGATAGAGGGGCGAAAGCTGATCCAATGTTTCCTATATCATCAAACAGCTCTCCAATTACTAACCGACACATGGCTATCATATACTAAGAGCCGCACATGCAATATGATGCTTTACCTTTTCTTTTAAGACAATAAGTAATCACTGAGGGAATCTGGCAAACGACGAAGCTCGATATTTAGGCTCAAATGTATTTTATTAGATAGGGTTCTGTAGTATAAATTGACCAAACATCCTCTTTGGTGTTCAAGATGATTGAATGAGCAAAATGAGAGTCTTTGTTACCATGTTACTTACAGACTATACCCCTCATAAGATAGTATTTTGTTAAATTTACTGATGAAGCGAGTACTTCAAAGTAACAATCTATCAAATCTCCCACCGCCACTTTTGCCACTTGTTCAGATTGAAAACTTGTATTACAAGTACTTGCCCACCACTTTTGATCCAGTTGAAGATCTTCGTATACATTTTTTTCAACTCTTTGACAACTGTAACAGTGAGAGACGTTTTGCCATTCGACGAAATAAAACTACATTTTGTAAAAACGAGCTGACGGCTGATTAACCTGTAACTTTGGGAGTGACAGCATTTCATGCAGTGCAAAGTTGGTCCTTTCTCCGTCAAGGTACCAACCCGTCAAATGACGATTAAGCGAGGGGCAGATTCATAACGTGATGTCGCACTGGTGCCTGACGCTTCGGTTTCATTTTAGATACAGTGGTAGATTCGTTAGGTAATGGAATTGTACCGGTAACCATTACTGGTTGGTGAAGCGGTAATCTACGCATGTTTTAGTATATAGACCAAATTGCTGTTGTTTTTGTTAGCTTATTGTTACATTCATAGTTATTATAAGATACAGGGTTTTGTGGTAGTACTTCTGATACTAGATGGTTACCTTGGTATGGTATTAGAAAAAAGTCACTGGTAGATCTGCGATATACAAGACCTTCACAGACCTTTGAACATTGTAGTTTACTACGTCTTTAAGTACTCGGCTACAAGGATTTCATATAAAATGCATGTAATATGACGCTAATAGAACATAATAGTCAAAATCCCACGTTTGGCCTGTGTTAAATCTAGTGCCAATCGCTGCGGGCATTTGAAATATATGGTTACCGTATTTAGTAACACGGACGGCGTATGTACAGAAGTGTCTGAAAATGACTGGAAGAAGCATCATGATACTCACGACAGTAGTAGGTAAAGATGCTTCAAAGCAAAACAATGATGACCGTCATCGCCTCATAACATCATCAACGTCACACATATCTTTGATGTGTCAATATTACTATTATTGAGGTCCTTGGAGGTGCAGGTTTGCTGATATGTGGCCGGCCACGTCAATCGGATCTCTGACACACAGTCGAGACTATTTTTGGGTAATGCGCGCAAATTTGTTACACACTTTACACAACATAAACAACAAAAAAAGATTCTTGCGTGTCCTGGGTATCCCACTCTCACTTTCTTTAACGCAGCCCAATCGTGCTATTTGAAACAAGGCGTGCATTCTGTAATCACAATAAACAACAGATCTGCATTGCTGGATATCTGCACGCGTCCGTGTTGGTCTGAAAAGATCGCATACAACAAGGCAGCAACACTGTGTGGTCAAGAGCAGTCTTTAGTAAACAAAACGAAAAGAAAACATACAGGGCCCATCATCATCTATTCGTTGTGTTGCAGTCGTACGCACACATAAACAGTCATAAGGCTTTATAGCTTGATGGTATATTTTCATGGATCAAAAGGATTTCGAATTTGGTATTCTCCCAATTTAAACAATAATATACAATGTGAAACATGTCTCTTGAAGCCAAAACTGGGCATGTCATTACGGTACTGCTTGTTCACATTCTCCAAGGAGCAGTTAACGATTTGCCCAGAAGGAGCGATTCCTAAAGCCATATCTTCATTAATAAAGTTTGAGAGACTTTGCCGTTTTTATCCACTTGGACACAAAGACGCAGCCCGTCACTGGCCGCAAATTTTGGTGATCCCCGTTTTCTTCGTGAATCAAAGGGCATATCAAAACGACATGCCACACGAATTATATTGCTCGGGATAGAAACACAGAAAATAAACACATCATTTACGCCAATTTGTCACTACTAAGCACGATGCAATGTTGCTGTACTTTATGCAAAACAGCAGCAGCAAGCCTTAATTGGCGTGTGCCGAATTAGTTTAGTTGAGTTCTCCGTGTATTTATGTACGTAATGGACGTATGGCTGATGAAGCGTATATAGCAAATGATTGTGAAAGACTTTTCTTGCTGCTGAGCAACGGCCGCTATCTTGTAAACGGCCGTAGAAAAGATACCTCACTTGACAAGCCGTCACTATTCGTCATTGTGAGTGTTTAGAGCAAAGTGAAATAAAAGAAAAAGAGGCGGGAAGTGCTACTAATAGTTAGAATTAAATATGATAGATCAGAACGCAGATTGGGAGAAAGAACAAGGAAGAAAGAAAGGGAACGCATTAGGGGGAAAAGAGGGGGAACGGCTATAGCAGATGATGAGACGGCGACCGACCAAACAAGAGGGAGCACCAGCCAGGGGGCTGAATGTGAGTGGCCCACCTGAGATCACCTGCTGTCAGGATATCGCATACTGTTTATCCTTCTTCTGCAGCCATTACGACACAAGATCGCTTTTTATACGTGCTCATGATACATATGCGAACGAAGAAAAGGGGGTGGTTGCACTAAACAACCAGCGCTTAGCAGCAGCCGTAATGATGTTATTTGGAAAAATACTTGCGCTTTCCCCTTTCTTGTCCTTTCCAGACAGTGCTGCTATTACTGTAGCGTGCGGGTGCCCCTTTTATTCCTTTCTCTTTCGTCTATTTTCCACTTCCTTTATTCTTACCCAACCTTCCCTCTACCTTAGTATTTTCTCTCATTTCTTTTGTTTGAATGCTGACGACGGCAACGACGACGACGACGTTTAGTGAAGAGCTCGAACAGAATATATACGAACCATGGCGCTTCCAATATGTCTCATACGAGGCGATCCAGCGAGACATGCAACGACGTCAGGACCAAGGGTGGACCCGCAACGACGAGGCTGACTTTGAACGCACAATCCGTCTGGAAGCCGAAAAAGTAGACCAGTTCATCACACGCAAACAGCGAGAAATCGATTCCAGAGTAGCGTACTGTGAGCGCACGCTGATCCAGCAACGCCAAACATCTGCTGGAACTAAACAAATGTACGACGCCATGGGCGAAGCCTTGACCGACATTCTAATCGACCTGAACGACCTTTCCAAATACACTCGCTACAACTTTTTGGCACTGACAAAGCTGATTAAGAGCCATGACGAATCAACAAATACCAACCGACAACAGCTACTGGTTGAGATCTCCAGATCCAAACAGCAGCCATTGGACCGACAGCGGTTCGATACGACTTTGGTCAAAATATCAACTTTGCACGATATTTGCAGACTGTATGGCGAAACCCGTACTGGTAATGCGGCTGCAGGTGCTGACCAAAATGCATTCGAGCGAGCCACAGCCAAATACTGGGTGCATCCAGACAATGTCACTGAATTGAAAGCCATTCTACTATTCCATCTGCCGGTCTTGGTTTTCAATCCAAACAAGCCTGTTGAAGCCAGCGACAGCGCCATTTCCAGTGTCTATTTCGACAATGACGATTACGATCTGTACAGTGGGCGCCTGGAGCGCGATGAAGGTGCTGAGGCCATCCGGTTCCGCTGGTATGGGCCCATGGAATCGCGCGACATATTTATTGAGCGCAAAACACACCATGCGCCTTGGCTTGATGGCGTGTCCGTCAAAGACCGCTTCCGGATGGATGTCGACAAAGTGGATGATTTCATATCCCAGCGCTACACCGCTGAGCAGTACGTCAGCGAACTCCGACAGAAAAACACGGATTCGGCCGTTATTGACCAAAATAAGTTTATTTTCACCGGCGTACAAAAGTCGATTCGTGAAAAGCGTCTGAGCCCAATCATGCGTGTGTTCTATAACCGCACAGCATTCCAAATTCCTGGCGACCAGCGCCTGCGTGTCTCCTTGGACACGGACTTGACATTTGTCCGTGAAGACATGGATCGCCGCAAAGGCTCCTGGCGTCGACCGGACATGGGCATTGACCATCCGTTCCGAAACCTGCCCGAGGACGACGTCTACCATTTCCCTTATGCTGTATTGGAAACCAAGCTGCAGACACACCTGGGCCAAGAGCCACCAGAATGGTTATCACGACTGTTGGATTCTCGCTTAGTGTATGAAGTTCCACGCTTTTCCAAATATTTGCATGGCGCAGCCCATTTCTGGAAGCCTCGCTTGCCGTTGTTGCCATGGTGGCTCAGCGAGCTGGAGTTAGATATTCGCAATGCCAAGCAACCATCGGCAGGCGGTAACGACTTTACTGGTCTTTCCAGGTCCAAGAGCTTGAAGCCACTTATTGATGGCCGCTACCGTATGGGTTATCTAGAAAAGCAATTGGAGAAGCGTGCTACCATCAAGCGCCAGGCAAGCAAATCTGCTCAGCAACAGCAGCAGCCACGCGGCTATGCTGCCGGTGGCATGGTCACTGGTACAATCCCATCATCAAAACAACAGCAAGACGGTGCCCATGTTGTCCAAGTGAATCCATTTGACGATCCAATCTGGAACAGTAGCGAGCCACCGATGCTTGACTTTGAGCGCAACTCACAAGCATCTCGTTCGTACAACAACATTGGCTCTAACGGCGTACGCAACCGCAGCAGCAACTATTTGACTTCTTCAGATACGCAACGCAATGGTTTTGTCGACAGCTCATCGACAGATCATTTGATGATAGAGCAACAGCAACGGGCAACACCGCGATCCATGTCTATCATGGATAATAGTGTCGTCGCCGACAATCCTACTAGCTACAGCAATTATAATATGGACAACAGGACTATCGTCCAAGCGCGCGACTCGGCTATGATCAAGGATGAATTTAGCAACGATAATCCCACAAGCGAAAAGAAAAAGAAAAAGAAGAACAAGGACAAAGACCAAGTCGAACGGCTTGAACCCAAAATATTTTTCGCCAACGAACGGACGTTTATCAACTGGCTTCAGTTTGCGGCGCTGATTCTTACGGCAGCGCTCATGTTGCTCAACTTTGGCGACGGTGTGAGCAAAATAGCAGGTGCCACCTTTTTCGGTATTTCCATGGTGTTGGCTTTGTATGCTTTCGGCCGTTACCGATATCGTGCTTGGCAAATCACCAACCGTCCTCGAATACGTTATGATGACATTTATGGCCCCATTGGTCTCTGCATCCTCGTTGTTGGTGCACTTATAGTAAGTAGATAGCCCTCGCCTATTATCTTTTTTATCTATTACTGGCTGAGTCTCTGGTTATAATAACATCTCTCTTTTAAAAAAAAAGGTCAACTTTGTCCTGCGTATGCAGCAGCCCCCATCCAGTTCGACGTATCTTGGCATCAACAATCAGACCCAACAGCAGACCTAACTTCTAACAAATTATAGTACCCCTATTCTATATATCGGCAGTTGACTCTTTTTGTTTCGACATTCTTGCTACCTGTATTTTCATGATTGCATCACTTAGTTAAAAACGAACACGCGCACACACATTTAAATAAATTATATACCACATACATATCTTTTATAATATCAGCATTCGAAGGAGTTCTCCTGAGGTACCTCGCTATTCAGACTGAACTACCAGATGCGCCAACGAAAGGAAAAATAGGTTACCAAAGTAAACCAAAAGAAGTCGTACCACAAACGATGTATGAGCAGGTATATGACTATTGCGCCTGGTCATGATGAGCCAAGTAATTTACATACTGAATGTTGACCATAAGCAGCATAAAAACCAGGGACACGGAAAATTAAGCAATTTTATGACACAGAAACAGAAACATCCGAGACAACAACACATAATGATCCAGATAAGTTTACCAGATGCAAAGTCGAGCTGATAATTCGACAAACAAACAAAAAGAGAGCATAACATATACGCAAAGTACGTATTTTGAGGGACACTATGGACTTATAAAGATGCAGCATTCCAAAAAGGGGAAGAAGGACATCGCGTTGCAAAAGATGGGTACGAACTTCAATATACTACTAGCTACTAATGTCAGACAAGTACTTGTCTGATTCCTGATACCTTGATGTTCAAGTCACAACAGTATTGCTATCTTCATCAAGGGTATCTTCAAACGCTTGTACTTAATGAAAAGGTACTGGTAGCGCATTTTGTTTCACATAAATCTGTTTGAGCTCTGAAGCCCTTGAATGGATGCGAGTTGATGGTGGCAAGCTAAACCCACACACACACACACACACCTCCCTCACCTGGAATTGGTTCAACTGGTTTGTCTTTTCCACATTCTTCTCCATTGTTTTGCAAAATCGAATAAAACAGCGACGGTATGAAGTTTGGTACGACCTTGCAAAATGAGATTTTTCCACCATGGCGGCTCTCGTATATCCAATACGACATGCTCAAAATGGAGCTCAAGCAACGTCAGATGGACCACGGATGGTCAGAAGCAGACGAACAAGACTTTTCTGCTATGCTGGACAACGAGTTGAAAAAAGTGTACGATTTTGTTACAGCCAAGCTAGGTGAAGCAGAAGCACGGATTTGCTATTGCGAACGAACAGTCAAATCATTCATGTCCAATCAACGTTGGGCGTCCGAACAGAGCTGGCAAATCATGGACGATGCATTGACCGAAGTCTTGTTCGACATCAACGACTTGTCCAAGTTCACGCGGATCAACTATACTGGCTTCTTAAAGATGGTGAAAAAACACGACAAGTGGACAAATCTGGATTTGAAAACGCATTTCGTCGAGAAATTGCGCGAGTGGCCTTTGGATAACCAGCGGTTCGACGTGGCGATTGTCTTTATTTCCGCATTGCATGATATCTGTCGTCGACGGGGTAAACCAAGAACGGGTAATGCAGCAGCCGGTGGTGACCAGAACGCATTTGAGCGAGCAACGTCCAAATACTGGATTCATCCGGATAACGTCACTGAAGTCCAATCGATTATCCTGTTGCATCTGCCAGTGTTGATCTTCAACAAGGAAAAAGAATATGAAAGCACAGACTCGGCCATCTCGTCAGTGTATTTTGATAACGAAGATTTCGAGTTGTATACCGGTCGGTTGCAGCGGGATGAAAGCGCAGAGGCAATCCGGTTTCGGTGGTACGGTCCAAGTGATAAAGGCAGCGTGTTTATCGAGCGCAAGACACATCATGCACCATGGTTGAACGGTGTCTCTATCAAGGATCGCTTTCGATTAGATGCAAGCGACGTGTCCAAGTTTATATCGGGCGAGCTGACGCCTGATGAAATTGCACGACGGCTAGAAGCTGATGGCGCGGATGAAGAATCTGTCAAACAGAGTCATTTTGTTGCCACTGGTATTCAAAAGTCGTTCAAGGAAAAAGATTTGCACCCCATGTGCCGTGTGTTTTACGACCGGACAGCGTTCCAACTTCCTGGCGACCAGCGTGTACGTATTTCCATTGACACAAACCTGACGTTTATACGCGAAGACAGTCTGGACGGCAAGCAGCGGCGCAAACCGGACGAATGGCACCGAGACGACGTGGGTGTAAAGTATCCATTCAACAACTTGCCCGAAGAGGATGTACTCCGATTTCCCTATGCTGTTCTAGAGGCCAAAATCCAAACCCATCTTGGTCAACAAGCGCCAGAATGGTTGGACAAGTTGCTGCAATCACATTTGGTGCACGAAGTGCCCAAATTCTCAAAGTATCTTCATGGCGCCTCGTATCTCTATCGCAACCATATCCCGTTGCTACCTTGGTGGTTGTCGGAGATGGAGGTGGATATTCGCAAGCCGAGAGAAACCAACTTTGGCTTGAGTCGGTCCGGCTCATACAAACCCTTGATCGATGGCCAGTATCAGCGTGCTATGGCGACAGAGGAGCGGCGTATCGGCATGGTTGCAGATTCGATTCGACGGTCGACCAAAATGCGGTCAGCAGAGCAACAAGATGCACTCCAAGTACCATCCAAAGAACAAGAACCAAAACAACAGCAGCAGCTACAATCAAGACCAACGGGATATACTTTTCGTGATTCAGCCGGTGCCGAAACCTTGGTTGATCATCGTCAATCTTTACAACAGCAACCATACTTGATGCCAGCACCGATGGGTGCACAGCAAAGCGCCGCTTATCTATCTGCTATGTCTGTGGAGAGTGACGGGCTATCTTCTGCATCCTCAATATTTAACGAGCAACCTGGTGCCACTGTGGTTAAAAAAGGTGACAATCCGCTCTACTATGGTCCACCTCCACCAGAGACCGCCGAGAACCTCAAGGAAAAAGAAGGGGACGAATTGGGCGATCCAGTCAACACACAAGACGGCGATATTTATGTGGATATCGACAAAAAGGAAGTGATACAAAAGAAGAAGGACAAGGGCAAGGATAAAGTGGAGGTAGTGGAGTTACAGCAACGCCCTCTTGCCTTATGGGAAAAGATCCTGTTTGGTACTGGCAACGAAAAGCATTTGACGGTCAAGGATGCGGATGACAAGACCAAGAATATACCACTCAAAAAAATTAAGATCGAGCCAAAGGTGTTTTTCGCCAACGAACGTACATTTATCAGCTGGCTCCAGTTTTGTGCTCTTTTGTTGACTGTCGCTCTCAGCTTGCTCAACTTTGGTGACAGTGTCTCGCGTATTGCCGGTGGTATCTTTATTGGTATCTCAGCAGTGGTAGCGATCTATGCATTGTATCGCTTCGAAAAGCGAGCTTGGTAAGTAACAAAAAGTATGTCCATGTATTGTCACTACATCTTCCAGATTAACTTGGGATGCTTCCACTCTTTAGGATGATTAATCGTCGTATGCTTGGCCGCTATGATGATTTGTGGGGTCCTGCCGTACTCTGCTGTCTCTTGGTTGGCGCGCTTATTGTCAATTTTTACCTACGTTTTCGATAAATTTTATTCACCTTCCTTCCACCTCTCATGCCCCGCTTCTTACTACTGCTACAACTACTACTGGATGCATTTTGAAACTTAATATATAATCAACCCGTCCATTTCGAGATTACTACTATATTCTTAAGACCAATAAACAACGATATTGTACACTTTATTGACTCATTGCTCTAATGTTCTCGTACTGGCTCTTTGGAAATCGTAAATGATTGGGCATTGAATCCAACTGACCACCCAACGACCGATAAACAGTGTTCAACAGGCTTCGCGGATGCTCACCCTTGTGGTCCGCGCTCAATTCCCAAAACATGGCACCGCCCAATCCTTGCTGTTTGATATATTCACATTTTGCTTCTATCACTGCGGGTGTATCATAACTGATCAACTCTCGTTTAGCCGGATCATAGGACCAAGAAGCCATCCGCTGCTCATCGACATATTCGGTCGCACCCGGTGGCGGCAAGTGTTTGTAATCAAGCATGCCCTTTTCCCAAGTTCCTTCGGGGATGTCGTTGAATGAGCTACCGGGGGTTTGTGAAGTATTGCAAAATCCACGACCGTATACGGGTAAGCCGAGCACCAATTTGTGAGGCGGTACGCCATTGCGCATATAATCGCTCACGGCTTGATGGCCATTTAATTTGCCGCCGTACATGGCTGATTGGTGGCCACTTGTGCTGTCCCAAGAGCCGGCAAAATCGTATGCCATCAGATAAAACAAGTCGACATAGGGTTCCATTTCGCGTAAGCGTAACAGTCGATAGTTGGATGGTCCACATGCGACGGCAAGTGTCAGTAACAGTCGCGGCTCGTTGGTTTGGCCAATGCTTTGTTGATACATGTCTAGTGCAATACGGATCTCGTATAATAAATGGATGAAATTAAAGGCTTCTTCAGGTGTCTTTGGATACTCCCAATCAATGTCTGTATGCAGTAAAAATACGTTGGAATAGGGATGATTAGTATAGATTCGCCGTACTTGCTTGTAAACATAAGTAGGTATAGCTTCTCCTTTTCCAACATTTCGCATGAATGACAACAACGTACCAATTCCATCAAGTCCAAGATCACCTACGTGCTTAATAGCTGATTGAACAAACCGTTGTCGCTTCTGTGGATCAGCAGCAACAGCACCAAAGTTTGTCGACCATGTCCATCCACCCACACTCAGTGTAACTTTCAAATGCCGGTTCTTCTGTTTCAAGAGATACAGTTGCTTAAAGTTGCCATTTAGATTGTTGCCTTGGTCATTCCAACTATCAGCTTGGTGGTCAATCGTTTGTTCTGGAGGAAAGTGCTTGTCCTTGTCTGCCCATACATCCTTTGCGTGTTTTCAAACAGTATGTCAATTTGCTCGCACTATGTTCAAGTACATGTACACGTTGGGAACCATGGGACTTACACCGAGCACAATTTCGCCCGAAGGCTCTAAATTTGCAAAAGCATAGAGCAAATGGGTAAGTTTATGAGCATCGGCAGCGAGATCACAGACATTGTGATTGCGCGCATAAATTCCCCTGCAGGTTGTAAGAAGTCTGAGTAAGAAGAAAGAATTCCAAAGACGTATAGATTTTTTACTTTCATGTTAAGGTGTACCAGTTGACAAAATAGCCTGCAATGACGGGGCCATTGGTTGCTGGAGGAGGTTGCATCGTGTTTGTTGTATTAAGGAAATGAAAGAGTTAAGCGAATAAGTGAAAAACGCGGCCTTTTTTTCCCTAATATTTGCTTGGACTTTGTGTGCCACATGCAATCATTTTATGCCAAGATTTATTACGCGTAACGATATGCCTGGACCGATTAACCGGTCTTAGAAATGAAATGTCTACTTACGATTATGCGTATAAGGAGAGAAGGGAGGATATGATTAAGAGTATGAGAGATAGTATGCGTATAAGGAGAGAAGGGAAAATATAATTATGAGAATGAGAGTTAGGATGCCTTTAGAATGGAGTCTTATTATGGTTCAAAGGTGTTGTTGTTCTGGATTGTACCAGACAGTGCCTCGACCAGCAGAGTCCTTACTGCCGGCGTACGGCTCAAAGAGACCTTCGACAAATGTTTCACGAATATAACAATCTACCACACCGGGCGCACTCAGGGAATAGTCTCTCCAGAAACTCTGACCATATTCGGTACCATGGCGGCCGACCACCCGTAATGCAAAGCTTGGTGTGCGTCGCAAGTGGCTAGGGAGAGTAGAGTGGCGTCAAAACATTTATCGCGTGAGCCAGCCCAGGGTCGGGAAAAACTCAAGATCATCAAGTGTAACCATGAAAACAGCACACCCAAAAAAAAACGGTGAAGGGTGAGAAAAAAAACTCACCTAAAGATTTGACCCAAGCCATATTCATGCTTGGACAGTAGGCTCAGTGTTTCTTGGTCTTTGACAGATACTAATGAGTCCGCTTCGTACGCCAACTTGTCACCAAAGTACATTAGAATCTTTCGCTCGAATAGCATATCAAGTTCAATGTGTCCAACGTCCTGATGCAAAGTACAGCTGTCACTGCTACTACTGTTGCTGTTATCGACTTGCTCTTTGTGTGAAAGGGAGGAAGCAGACGCTGACAATGGAGACAAAGTCGTTGCAATGGTAATGTCATTTGCGGTGTTGCCTTGGCTACCCTCGTTATTGCCGTCTTCGTCTTGGTCTTCACAAGGAATGAGCTCGTTTTTCAAGACAACGACACGGCTCGGAACGTTATAATAGGCAGATAACAGACGCTGGAGGTTGCCGGTGGTCTGTAAGACCATGCGTTCGAGTGGTGAGAATCCATCAGGAAGTTGCAAAAAGACATTCGTTGCTGTTACTATATGCGTATAAGAAAGTGAGTATATTCATATGTCGATCAAGTGATACTATGCAAATACATGGGGTAAGTCTATGTCATGTTTACGAACATTCTTGCGCAAACTGGAAGGGGATCTTTGTATAATCGTTGGCGTCTTTGGGTTCTGCAATACGGATGGGCATGTTTTTTGAGCAGGAAGTGGTTGACGCGGCTGTTGCGGTAGCGTGTATGAAGAGTAAGTGCAATAGTAAAAAGGTATAGAGGACTCTTTTTTTTATAGAATCCTTTTGAGATGCACGATGATTTGTTTTGAAAAGCAACGCCAGGGAAAGAGGCATGGCAGCGCAGACAAGACCAAAAAATTCAAACCAAAACAAATGACAACCGGGCGCGGCGATTCAATCGGCTATGAATATACCACAAGAGTGCATATGTTGGACATGATGTGGGTTCAAGCATTCTAAAAAGCAGGGAGACACATATAGCTGCCGCCTTCATTTAAATGGCAGGAACCAAAAGAAGAGCTGAAGTTGGTAAAGCCAACTACGAACAAGGAAAAAGATTGAGACTTGAACGCGAACAACAAGAGATCGAAGTTCAAGACATTCAACAAGAGGAAGAATCCCCTCTTATTGATCACCTGACGCGGGGTTTAAAGTCGATTTGATTTTTGCAAAAAATGGCCCCTTTAGCTGACGCCCACTTTACTGTTTTGATACATGCATTTGACCTTGCATAAGGAATACGCCATAATATTGATGCATGCATTTGATCGGTCAGCCAGATACTTTGTCCGAAATTTAATAAGGTCCCCACAAAATATTGTTACGGTGAATTTGGGGTATTCCAGGTAGTTGCGTAACGGTTTATGTGTATGTTTAGTAGTGAGCACCAGTAATAATATCGTTTATTACAGACGGGTTGTTAAGTGATATGAGTGTAAAGTAAGGTAAAAATGTGTATGGGTTATGTTTAAGGTTGTAAACAGTAAGGAGCTGATGTCTTAATTAAGCTCAGTGAGTAGAAATGAGGATCAGGGATGTTACGTCTGTCCAAAATGAATGAGGAATAAGGATCAGGAATGTTACGTCTGTCCAAGTAAATGAGAAATAAGAGCAGGCATGTTACGTCTGGTCTTAATAGAAGAGTTTATTTAGCTTCATTTATGAGCAATAAACAATATGTAAGATAAAACAAGCCGTGTTTAGGTCTTGAGTGATTGAAAACAACACTTGAAAAGTTAAGTCAAAAGTGGGAGGTAGAAATTCAATGTCTTTATTCAAATAAAATGAGGGGGTATTTATATCTTTCAAAATAATTCAATACATCTATAATAATTGAACATCAAAGATGATGCTCGAAGGTTGTGGAAAGTACTCGCATCCAATGGTTATGGATGTGGAATCAATTGGAAAGTCTAGGAATAATGCTATTATTAGCTATTCCTTGGCAATTTGGAAGGTGCCAGAAGTTTGTAGAGTTGTTGCTGCGTAGTTATTGGATCGCTGTGTCCTTGACTTTATGGAAAGTGCAAGAATGTTGTAGTAATTGCGAGGCTGCTGTAGTAGAGCTCTTGTTGTTGTGTGATGTGATGTGCTTGATGTTTGTTATGCAGCTCTTTCTTGTATTCAGATTTTATTGGAGGGATAGTTCTCGGGGTATCAATATTATAAAGGTGACTGACTACCATGTCCTCAAGGGAGATGTCTATGCAAATCCAGTCTTTCTTTATGGTTTTGGCAATGCTTATATGCAATTTCTTTTCGATGATTAAATGAAGATCGATGATCATCGGTAATGTTGGTATCATAGCGCAGCAGTGATTTTGCAGCACTTTGCATGATGATATACTGTTCAAACAAAAATAGGGCCTATAAAGCCTAGTGCTTTTATTTTTTAGTGTACAAACATAAAGTTTCAAATGTCGTTAATAGTGGTGTATGCTAATAAGTAGCTTTAATCTGTACAAGCGTTGCTATCAAGGTGAATTTGAGATGGGGCGATGGTTTCTATAGTATGAAGTGCATCCAACAAGGAGATATCATGCGATATTCCACTTGCTGTGTCTGCATAGAGCGGCTCATTGAGGTCTGCGAATGGTGTCGGATTGTAGGATGACTGATGGTCAAGCTGATACAGATCCTTCAAATGATGTTCTTCGACAAGCTGTTGTTGATGATCGTGTTGTTGTTCGGGCTGGCTGTAGTGCGAGAAAGCGGATTTGACAATGTCGTCCCAACGAGGAACAGTGGCTTCCACGTCGAATCCAGAAGACGTAGGCTCATAGATGGGTGATAGTTCGACAGTGGATGGTGTAGTGATAAGTGACGATGGCGGAGTGTTGTTGTTGTTGTAGCTGCTGCTGACCCACGAGATTTCCGATTGCTGGTGCTGCATGGGTGGAGTAAAGGTAGCATTAACAGGAGCGGCCCAAAACGCGGATCCGGTGGCGGTAATGCGATATGCTGCAGTATAGGCGTGATAGCTGTCGTTGCTAAAGCTGCTTTCATGGCTCGGATCATAGAGAATATCTTGGGTCAGGTTGCTGTTGTGCTCATAAGATGTCGTAGGAATCATTGCTGCCGAATGATCCGCGAGTGCCGGAAGGACGACCTCACCAGTAGGCCTGAACCATGGGAACTCAGAAGGATAAGAGAGCTGGTTTACTGGAGAGGTGTTATAATAGCAGGCGTTTTGCTGCTGCGCTCCTTGTTGTAGGTCGCTCGTCGTCATGGCCAACCCTGTTGCTGTCACGGCAACTTCATTTACTGGCGATGGCAACGGTTCCATTTTGACGGTTTTGCAGTCAACGGCGACGGAATTCTCTTTCTTTTCGCTGTTGCCGGTTCTACAAAACTTGTTGGTTCTGCTGCTGATATCGGTGGCAGGACGCTGACGCTTTTTCTTTGGCGCGTACTTATAGCCGGGATACCTAATGTTTCAAAATGGCATAAGAAGAATATCAAAGATACGAAGCCTTTTTTCCCAATGCTATCAAGTTCCTCTAGCACCACCACTGCCTTTCCCTCCACCCACCGCACTTCTCTTGATCAACACAGATCAACAAGATGACATACTTTTCTTTATGAATTCGCTTGTCCTGCTCAGCAAGATCACGATACTTTTGCTTTTCGACTTCCGGCTCTTCGCTCCACCACTTGGCCACGACCTTCGAAATTTCACGGTGGTTTGTACCCGGGCATATCGCTGCAATTTGCTTCTGCTTCTCGAGACGATAGGCCAAAAAACAGTTCATGGGACGAGGGACACGAGTAGGATCGCGTTTGCGGATACGGGGACGCCGGCGTCGTTGCGAGGGGGACACAGTCAATGCCAGCTGGACCATGTCCTCGATTTGGGTTTGGCTGAATCCTAACATGGTCATCTTGTTGATATCAATATAGGAAGATGCAGATCCAGCTGCACCATTGGTAGTACCACGTTGATCGGCTTTCATAGTAGTATCAGTAATTATATTAAAATAGAGAGTGGCGGTTGTATAAGGGATGTCAAAGAGACGGTAATAAAAATGAACGAGTGAGTGGGCTTAGGAAAGATGAAAGGAGTGTGGTTGAGGTGACGGTGCTGATTGATAACGATTAAGTGAACTTAGGATGCGAATGATAGTAGCTTAAAGTAAATTGATAAGAAAGAAAAAAGGCAGCTATTCAATGGTGGGGTTTTTAAAGCAAAAGGTCTATTCCCGCAAAAAGAGTATTGAATGGTCAAATATGGGTGTATGTTTATAGTTATTGACTAGTGTTTTGTGTGCATGCGTAAGCGTACGTGCACGGATGTGTCTACCGACTCAGGTGAACAATAGCAAAGCATAAAGCGGGTTGTGTCAAATCAGTTACTTGCTTGTCAAGACTGCCTTTATTTGAAAAAAATAAGGTTTGGGACCCAGCAAAGATCCTCTTCCGAAACTTCAATGGATCCTTTCCTCCACACACACTTCTTGTACATACATGGTGTAACTTTTTATCACGAAAAGAAAGTCCATTCATTTTGGGGTAACGGTCAAGACCGAAGGAACCCGAGTTTTTTTCTTTAAACAAAGAGGACAATGCTTTCTTTTATTAATCATAACAATAATAGGCTCAAAAAAAAGGTTTCACACCAGTAATAATGGCAAGAGGCAAGTACCACGCAGATGATAATTTTTAGTGCAATGCATGTAAAAAAAAGGACAATGAGTAAATAGAATTTCTTATGAATAGCAACAAGCTCTTATGGTAATTTATGGCAATAAGATGACGATGAGTATGGTATTTCCTTCTCCTCCACCTACGAACACTCCTCTTTGTAAACATACGCTCGCACAGACAGTGAAGAAATCATGTAACTAGTCAACATGTCACCTAACAACTTTTTGAACTTTGAATGTTTGAAAAAAATCCTAGCAAGAGGGCTGACGCAAAGTAATGTAGGCTGTGCATGATAAAGGTGGCGTCATTTCATATAAGTATGGTGCAGTAGTCGGCCACTCTGTACCGAAAATAATTTACGAATTCCACCTCATACAATATTAGATATGGAGTCAGTGCAGCATTGATTGACATTCAACCAAAGACCGAATCAAGACCTTACAAAAGGACGATATGGAGAGCTTGAATCTAAGACCTTGTTGCAGCTGCAGAAAATGCCATTAAATAAGCCAGGTTTGACGGGGTTGGAGTACATGGCGCCTTTATATGTAATCATGAAACTTATGCAACGAATGTCCCGCCTAGTACAGATGATAATCATCGAACAGAACTTGGATATACGGTAGCGGTGAGCGCTGAATTTGTTGGACTTAAGCACTTGGATATTCGCTTATCTTTATATGGAGTTGTATGGCCGGATTAAAGAGTCAAGGAATCCTGGAACATCGTTGTTTTTGGTGCAGAGGATTCATTGCGAACTCGGAACTGGTCGAGTGACTTAGACCATAGGTGATCTTTGAAGAGGTATCAAAAGGCAATTTCTCACTTGTGCGGCCCGACGAAATAGAATATAGCTTGTCCATTGTTAGAAGCTCGCATGGTTTTTATCTATAGCTGTTTGAAGATCAGAGATTGAGTACTAGCTATGCAACGTTTTTCATGTTTACATTTAATCCGACTTATCAAATTTCTCAAGGGTTCCATCCATCAGAATAACAGCCATACATCATCCCACATATTATACAAAATACCCCCAATCGTACTCAGAATAAAGCCACCACTTCTGGGTAAGAGTAAGAACCTTTTCATAGACGTCATTAGGTAGAATATGCAATTATGTAAAAAATTTCGAAGTATACAATCTATTATCCACCATGCTAGATCTTTGCCTGTTGCTGCTCGGCCTGTCCACCAACTTGTTCACACACATCCTTCATATCTAGCAAGACCTTTCGAAGCGTATCTGAGAACTCTTGTGCTGTAACAGTTTCCGGTACGCGTTTACACTCGATGCCAAACTTGACAAGCATTGGGGCTGCCATATAGTTTACACCGTAACCTGTTGGTGTAGCAGCACCAAAACCAGTACCCATCAATCGAATACCAGCTTGCAGTCCAGATGTGCTGAGTGTCCATGTCATGGATTCTTGAAAGATAGGATCCTTGAACATGGCGTGCATAGGGGCAGTTTCGAGTTTTCCGGTCGTAGTTGAGCGTATTTGGTGGTCTGCGTTCAATAGACGTAGAACCATCAAGTGGCGGTCGCATGCTTTGCCCTCACTGGCAATTTGTGTGTATTTACGATGGGCTGAGGTTGCCTTAACTAGTAATTCGTACTTGGCCTTGATCTGTGCAAGAATTTTGGCATATTTGGTTGGTAAGACCCTTCTTCCAGTATCTCGTCTCTCCTCCACTTTTTTGACATAAAAAATTAATAAACTTACATCCACAGCATCGTTGCACCATCCCTCCACGAATGCCTTGCTTTCAACGCTGCATGTTCTGATAGTATCCGTCCGTCCACGCAAATACTTGCGAGTCGATCCCGTCTCGTATGTAGGCACGACTTTTTTATGTAGACGATAGTAGGCGAGCTGTAGCACCATTTGATAAAAAGCGTCTGGCGGAACTTTGCCGACCTTCTTTACCCAGTCCGTTCCGTAATCGTCAAAGTAACAAGTGCACGAATCCGAAAATGCTGCTGTGGCATCAGCTGATGCTTGAGCATCTCTAAGGCACTGATCAATGAACGCATCCGTACGCCATGTTAAGTGTTGCACTCGAATGTTGTTGAAGGCTGGTTTAATTATGCTGGCGTCAAAGGGTGCGGTGCAATGTACGTCGAGCATATGGTCCCACAAATAACTGACGAGCAAAGCGTCGCAGGGCGAGTGTTCACCAGTCAAATAGCATTTACCATTACTTTCAAAGACGAATGTGAGCGATTTATCGTACCATCGATTATGGCCATTGCCCAAGCCTTGATGGCCGCAGAATGCAGTTCGAGTCCAAGAAGCAGTGTCTGCGCCAAAGCTGTGGTCATCAAGTGCGATGGCAAAAAGACTGGTTTCGATGATATCGGCAGTTGCTTTATTTTGTGGATCAAGGGCCAGAAGGTGATTGCGTGCAACGGCCCAGTTGTCTCTGTCCCATGCGGTCATCACGCCGATAGGGCTTTGTGGTTGTTGGAGTTGGAGGGAATGCGAGACAATAGCCAAGAGATGTCTAATTTAAGGATCGATGGTTCGTGAGCGAGGGGGTTGTTGAGTATCAGTCGTCAACATTAATGCAAACCGAAATCCGTGAAACGCATAACTTATGTCTCTTTTCTTACTGTTCGATCTCTTCAGCTGTTAAACGCTGCCAGCTCTGGCCTTGCTGTTTGTATATTGGTACTCTGTAGACTTGATCGCGAGCAAGGACAACAATATGGCGACATGTAGAAATGTCTTGTTGGATTAAAGTGTCACAATGATAGAAAGGAACACGTGTGATGGTGAATATACGACTATGTTGCCACATGCATTGTGCTTGTCCCTTGATCATATCCACTGGAATCGCCTCCCTACAATGTATCGTCATCCATCAATAAATTTACTGAATGGCCTCACGGACATAACCAATCCTGCTATTCATTCCCATCGCACGCGTTTTTTCTCTTAAATACTTACGCTTCCAATAATTCCTTGTATTCAACACCTCTGTATATCATGTGTGCTGCTCGGTGCACCTGAAAATGTGTAAATTGTCCAAAAGGTCGTACACCATTATTGGCCAATAGTTCTTCGGGATGTTTTGCATCGTCTCGACCCAACATGTACCAATTACTGTTAACCATCAGTGGATCCCGCCATTCGAGATATGCTAACATGAGCATATATAGCGATAAGATCCACGGAGTGAGTTAGTAAAATGGTTGCTTTACATACTGCCAGATTGCATCATATCGCATGTTCATGTGACATCAGAATTGTCACCTTTTAATCTAACCTTTCCGTAACCAGAAATTATCCTCAAGCCAGTTGTTTGGCGATGCAAGGTCAATATCAATGAGTCGCTGCTGCAATGAACGCGACAACTCGCTTGCTAAAAAATCTGATACATGTTTTTCAGACTGTGCTAATTGTTCTGGTGTCAATAGTGGCTTCAACGACTGCAAATAAAGGGCACATGATTCCTTTAGTGAAGGAACAGGCAATCGAGGTAGTGTATGCTGGAGTGAATACGTTCGAGTCATCTTCGCTGATGCCGTTGTTGTCGTAAATAGAATTTAGGGGAGGAGATAAGAGAGAAACCGGGCGTGGGGAATTAAAAAGAGAAAAGCAAAAGAGAAAAAGAGGATCCACGAGTTAATGAATAGTAGGATGACTTTTTATATCCCTTTGAATTCTCAAGCAGGCCACTTGGCCCTGGAAAATCATGATGCATGTGATTCTCGCATGGCGTAATCTTGTAAGCTTGTGCATCCAGCATACGTCAAACGTGCACACAAGGACAAACTAAAATTGTGGAGAAGATTCGCTTATGCAAAAAGTTTCCCACAGCACTCTGGAAGATTTACTGAATTTATAATACTTTGCCTTCTCCACTTTGCGCGTTTGCTTTGCACGAAATCAAGCTAGTTTGTAAAGATCCCAAAGCATTTTTCTTTTTGAGTTGTATGTAAAATGCAGTTCACATGAAACGACCCTCTATATCATACTGCTATGTCTTGCTGTTAACGACTTTTACGGCAATATCTTTTCCGAGCGCTAAATTGTTTTTGCTCTTCTGTAACCGTGGTATCACTGTTGCCATACTACAAAAGTAGAATACAATTATGCAGTTTGATGGAAGTTAATCAGTCTCGCTGCGCAGGAGGGTTGAGCATTCCGCTTGCTCATATAAAACGAACGAGCGGAATATAACCTGGGAAATTCGGACGGGCCATTCTTTAGACATAACCTTAATCTCGTAAGTGTTGCTGCTACTGTAAAAACTGAAAGTTAGTGAAGCTCTTTTGCTACTACAAGATCATTAGTGAATGAATTGCATGCTGACCTTTTGACATATGATCAGCGCCATCCTCAGTGTTTTCTTTTCACATGTCAATTAGGTCACCTTCAACAATCCCCCACTACATCCTTTTTTGGTAACACCTATTATATGTGGCACCAACGAAGCATGCTTCACATACACATTTATGCTGCTGTTCCTGCATTTTTAGTGGACCAACAAAAGAGTATATAAAGCGATTGTTACTCTTAATGAAAAAGAAGAACTTTTAATGCTCACAAGTCTTGATTACTATGATCTCAGCCTTATTATAAAGCGTTTAGTAGCTTGGTTAAATGATCATACGAGTGATAGAGCTCGTGATTTTCTTTTTCCTTAGACCCTACTCGCTCGTTAGGACTTTGCAGCGGCATAACTCGAACCACCAAACACGTCGGACATTGCTTTAAGACATAGCAGTGATATTAACAACTTCAGAGCCAGTGATCAGTAATATGCAAAAAACAATTGGATAAGTAGAGTATAAAAGTAGATAATAAAGTTGATCAGTCATTTAAGATGTCTTGGCTAAATACGGAAAACAGTATAAAAAGAAAGAAAGGACAAATGTCAATCTTTCAGATCACAAGGTAAAGAAGAGAAAAGAGATAATAATGGTGCAAGTGGTGAAAATAAACATTTCGGTTCCAATCCAGTGCATGACTCCAATATTCAAATCAAGAGTTATTAAGTCCTCCTCCTCAAGATATTTCAAAAAGATTATAACTTAAAAGTCTTAGGGGCTACTGTGAATAAATAATAATGATATTGAGAGTAATCAATTTATGAAGAGAAAAAAGACACAAAAGATTATGGAAAAAAATTGATCTGATCAATAATAATTGTTGTTGTATAACGTTAAGACAGGCACAATGTTTAACTGTTTACCATCTATTCTCCATATCAAACTAGAACCTTTGCGATCTCGATGTATATTATCTTATTCATTGTTTATGTACCATTTACAAGACTGTTCGGAATGTGCAATATGTGCAATACTTTTGGTATAAGGCACTACTGTATTGAGAATAGAAATGAATTAAGTAAGTGGGCTATAATCACTTGGAAAAAGTATTGTTTCTTCTGCTTTTTATTTGAGGGATATCATCTCTTATGCGCCTCATTAACATCGTCGAACATCATTTGCTCTCAGTATTGAACTTTCACTATGTCGTCTGGATGGCTAATGAATTGGAATTATTCAAAGCTTCTTGAACGTTTTTCTGCTGATCATCATCATTATCATCGTCGTCATTATTGTCAGAAAAGTTGGTGTCAAATGTGTCGGTGCTGTTGTCGTGGTATGTGATGAATGCTTGATCAATCGTGGTCGTCGACTCCGAATGTTACATTCCGTATCATACTTCTCAATAGCTTCAATCGTCGCAGTTATTTACATAAAATCGAGGGTTAGTAGACGTTTTACGGATAGTACGACTTGCAGGACAGGAGCAGCGGAAGCATAGTGGTCGGTGGTAGATGAAATATACACTGTAGCTTTCTTGTATTCGACGAATTATTCAGATGGTAAGATACGCGTGGCAAACGGTGAGCGTTCGCCCTTTCCACTGGCACGTTACAGCTTCGGGTTGAGATGCAAGTACGTGTGAGCCAAGCCAGTTCGACCATAGCTCAAGCATATGCTGCTGCTTTCGCTTGCCTGTAGTAAAGCCATTTGTCGAGCGTTGGTCTAATATTTATCTCTATATTCTAACTATCCATTTGTTTCTTCAAAACAGCCTTTTAATAATTTTTCACTATGAAACCCCATTAATGTTATTACAGTTTAATTTTTATCATTAGAATTCAATTTCATTTGTTTTGTAACTTTTAGAAAGGTATGTAATGCATCTTCTAGGTACTCCATTCTCTGTGATGACAGCAATAGATTGAGGCAGTAAGATAACACTATGTATTGCGTATGTACTCACCAATAATTAAGTCCTGAAACATACAATCTACCCGAGACTAAATAAAACCAAGCAGAGAGAAAGGATGATCTGATCAAATATCTTGGTGATGATGTGTATACTTTACATAAATATATGATTATAGATCTGATAAAATGTGAGAAACGGAATGTATAATCGTGAGCCAGCAACAGCGACAACAAGCACCCTTACCGGTATCGAGTCGTGACGTTCATGCTGCTGTGTTGCTTCCCTGGTTAGGCTATTAGTTATCGGTACTGTACATGAAGCAAACAAGCACTTTCTTCTGACAGAACAACCCTACACACAAATGGTATACAGTAATTACTAGTCCGCACATCATTTGGTAGACATCATTTGAGCTTTTATCAGTGTTATATCTATAGGTGCGAATATATACGAATTTGTAGATAAGAAACAAGCACCAAGAAAACTATGTATACTAGTGCCTTCTTTTTTCTCCTGTTATATTTCGTCTTTTTCTCCCATACATATATTAGTTGGAGTGCCGTGGCTCGTCAGCATACGGTGATATTTCCAAGATTTGCACAACCGTTTATTGCTAACTTTGGAAAGCTGCTATGACAGACGACAGGACCAAGGATCATTCGCAAGTATATCGATTTTGCCTTGTTTGATCGTATAAATGACAGGCGCTTCTTCACTAATCTTGACGCTATGTAAGCTACCTATTTTCGGACTGAGTCTGTATCTTGGGCTAATGGAACGACAGTCGCTGCAGTTGGCCGATAGTGATCGTCATTTTTATAGCTACAAGTATGTGTGGGCTTAATAGAAGAAAGGTATGTTGCTGACAGGAAATTAAGTCAAAAGTGCAATATAAACTTTCACTTAGCCTGGTCGTCGCTCATATTAATAATGTACACTATGACGAGCGAACCAAGTTGTTCTGGATTCGTGGCAAGGTAAAGGGTAAGGAAAGCGGATAACAGGGAGACCTTCAACCTTTACAGAGAACGAGGTTGCAGTACCATGATGTATCACCCCGGGTATAACATGTGTATTTTAAACAACTTCAGTCGGGTTAGTTCTATCGTTTAGCTTTCTATTGAATAAGAATAGGCAATTGGTAACTCCTACTACAGCTGGTTCTCATTGTGGTGTCGCCGCATGTTCTATTAAAAGAATAGCGAGAGAACAAGACCAACAATCGTAGGACAAGCCTGAATGTCATCTAATTATCTTGTCTATGGTGGTATTGTGCCGCTGTGGTCAGTGTTTTTGTGTTAAAAGATATTTTATACGAAGGTGAAAGCGTCTAAACGGTACTGAGCAAAAACACCAAAGGAAAAAGGCTTGCTGAAATTCGTCACAAAGCCTGATAGTGAAATAGCGTCAGAAGAGCAGGGTCATATTAGGAACAAAGTAGAAAGGGGAGGTTTCACGTGAGCCAAAACAATCGCTCAAAATTACAAATACGGAAACTGGTCCTTTCAAGGTTTTTGTGATAGCCGAAAAAAGACGGATCATCTTACAAGGTATAGATCAACGGAAGAGGATCGTAAAGTTCTTTTGCAGGAATGCTTTTAAGCGTACCAAATAACCCTCGTGCTTTGTCGGATTGCTGTGGTGCTGAAAGAATTTTTTCGATTGTATTTTAGCTATGACTCAACTAAGAGATGCTGGGCGTGCATATAAATCAACAAATCTATTGGCTATCCATCTGATTTACTTTTTTTTATTGTTGACAAGCTTTTTGGGTCCTTCAACTCAATAAGAGCAGCGAACCTGTACACACAACCACGAGGAGCGAAATATATAAATATGTCGACTGCAGCAGTGACTTCACCACCACCGAAGGCCATGCTCAATCAAAAGGTCTTGGTGTCCATGGCAGGCCCACACGGCACTGACATTGTTGGTGCTGTGCTCGAATGCCTTGCCAAGCACCCTTGCGACATTAACGATTGCATGCTTTCGCGTCTCTACCACCATGTCACTTTTGGCGTTCTAATCACCTTACGGTCCGAAAGTAATGCCATTTTTACTGACCTGGCTGAAGCTGCTGCCAAGTGGGACGCTACATTGACCTACGATGTGCCTGATACCCAAGCAACTGAACCACCTGTCCGTCACAACCAACAAGCACACCGCATTGGCCCCAAGGGCGATATCCATATCCCACCCTCCCTTGAAGAAGCACCTTATTCAAACCGTATCAAGTATGCTGCTAGTATCTTGAATCAGAATGGTTTGCAGCCTTCCTTTTTGAACGACTGGACCCAGTTTTGTTTACGTTATCGTATCTCTGTCGAGAAATTGTCCCGTCTGAACAAGGGTGGCGACACGCTATCATGCGCAGATTTCCGCTTGAGTGTCCCCAGCTCGGCCGACATGAATCAGTTGCGAACTGACCTGTTTGAAATGTCGGCAAGCCATGGAACGGATATCGCCTTGCAACCCGATGATGTGTTCCGCAAAAACAAGCGTTTAGTTGTCTTTGATATGGATTCCACGTTGATTCGTCAAGAGGTTATCGATGAGATTGCTCGTCATGCTGGTGTGGTGGATCAAGTTGCAGTAAGTACATATCAAGTGGGAGGGAGGTGTGAATAAATGCACCAGTAGTTAGGTAGCAGGAATGGTACTTATGAATGTGCCTATCTATATGCGAATCGTCTTTTCCTATAGGCCATCACGGAAGCTGCAATGAATGGAGAAATTGATTTCAAGGAGTCGCTTCGTCGTCGTGTAGCCTTGTTGAATGGCACCAGTGTCGATGTGCTTGAAAAGGTCAAGGAAAGCTTGACGTTTACTGAGGGTGCCCATTTCTTGTGCCGCGCTTTGAAGAAACTCGGATTCAAGCTTGCTGTGATCAGCGGCGGTTTCATTCCACTTGCTCGTTATGTCAAAGCTGAGCTTGGTTTGGATTATGCATTTGCTAACCAGGTAAATTACAGCAGGCCCAAAAGAGGAAGGATCGGGGCTGATGCTTTTGATTTGTTACGATCAATTATACACATAGCTCAAGGTATCGGCCGACGGCAAGACGTTTACGGGTGAAACGGTGGGTCCTGTTGTGGATGGTATCCGTAAAGCTGAACTGTTGGATGTGATTGCTCAAGCTGAAGGCGTTACACCCAAACAAGTGATTGCTGTAGGTGATGGTGCCAATGATCTATGGATGCTGAATAAGGCGGGTCTGGGCATTGCTTTCAATGCCAAGCCCCGTGTACAGGAACAGGTAAAAAGGAAGCAGGAATCTTGCCGGGCGTGTTGTGCGTGGATATGAAAGGTCCAAGAAACTCTAATGCTAAGCAATTACCTTTCTTAGGCTCCCTCCCGTATCAACCAAAAGAGCTTGGTCTATGTGCTCACTTTGCTGGGTTTCTCTGATCAAGACTTGGAGCAGTTGAGCTCGGACTATTAGCTCCTTTTCTCGTCCTATCCCCAACGTAACGCATACATCTGGTCACCATTTAAACAGAAGAAAGGGACAGAACCAATGCATAACATTTGTATAGATAAATTTAAAAGAAAAGAAATCCTACTATAATATCATCATCGCCCTACTGTATAATAGAAACACGAGCACACCTGCAAAGGCAACCTTTCATTTAATGGCCCCCTTACATATTAGAATCCAAGAAAATGATTTTTTCCAGGTCGGTTAAAGTTTTCGCCTTTGTGGGAATACAAGGATTAAGATTGCATAAACTGTATGGGCTAAAGAAAGCCTATATATTCTGTACTAATCCCAGGCTTGTGTATACATACAGTGATCAAACTCGAGGGAATACACATAATACAAATTGATGATGTGGGTAAAAGGAAAATAGCAGAGAGTCTATAGTGTACGCACGACAAAGTGTGTTGGTTTTAAGCGTTTTGGGGTACTGCGCCGTAACCGCCCTGCTGGGGTGGCTGTATATCTCTGCCTTCAAACTGTCTTGCTTCTCTTTCCTTGATCATAACGTAAAACGCGTGCAAATGGCCTATAAAACGCAGAGAAATAAATAAATAACCTCGTTACGCCTGCTAATCACTACTGTAATCGTCATAGCATTCATTTTCCATCCGAGCCATGACATCTCTTACCAGGAAGATAACCAAGGATCGTCAAACATCTGTTATTGAAGCAGCACACAGCACTATCAGTATAGATGCACTCATAAAAGTAAGCAAAACAGATAGCTTACATGTTGATCCAAAAGTCAGCATGGCATCCGCGCATAAGGAAGACACCGAGAGGAGGTAAAAGTAAGATGATGATTATCAAGCAGCAATCACCGACCATGTTTGTAGAAAAAACAACTCTTTTTGATAAACAAAGGAAGAAAAATAAAAGTGAAAGAAAGAGGCCAAGAACCAAAAAGAACTGGGGAGAAATATAAAAGAAAGCCTTGGCGGGAAATCAACGACAATGCCATGCAAAAGTGATTATACAACATCAGCCATTTCCCTTCGGCGCTGTTCTAAAAAACGGTTTGCGTAATATAATCGTCCCCTCGAGAAAACGGAAGAAGCGAGCGACGATCCCGTTCAAGCGCGATATACGTTCCTTCATTTCCGCATAAGGTATGCTTTGTTTGAGAGATTGATGATTAGCCTTTTATGTCGGGAATAAGTTAATGTAGTCAGGTTAGAGGAGATTCTCTTCTACTTGCCCTGTTTATCATCGTACGACTAGCATTAGTTGCAATGATAATACATACTGTTTCAGTCACAATGCAGGTGTGTACTCACCAAAATACCAAGACATGTGACGTTACTCTGTCGTATTGTAATACCTTCAGAAACAACAACAGCAACCATGCAACGAAAAGGAAGCGAGAGGCAACAACGAATACTTGCTCTAACATTTCTCTAAGTTTGGAGGGTCCAGGCGGTTGTTTTTCGTGCCATCCTATACATGATAGCCTATAGGTCATGACAGGATATGGTTTGACTGCTTTGCTTTGGTCTGTTTTCAAGAGTGACCTGTGTGTCTAGATGCAAGATGATGATACGTTTGCTTTCTGATTTTGGCGCTTTTCCTAAAACAACCAACTTTCGTACAACTCTGACATCTTGCATGATGCATGTTGCAAAAGACAGAGTGTGTAGTTTCTCTTTTAGCAGTCGAGTCATTGAGAATGTCATGAATCCTTACTTTTCTTCGATAGTAAATACAGTACGCACGCCCTGTGTTGCTCAACTTTTTGTTGTAATTATTATTGGTGTCTGTGATTGGATCTTACCTAGATGAATCCCGGCAGGTCAGCAATAACGATGTGCTACTAGGGATATGCCAACTAGAACTCCAAGTACCTACTTGGCGGCTTTACAGATCAAGCCACAGCGACTAAGAATCATTTGACGATGTATCTTGTTGCCGTATGCAGCATCATAGTTGTAAAGATCCCCTGGAAGTTTGACCGTGGTTGGCATGTAGAAGGTAAACATTGGAAGCCCTGCTTGCGGATGTGCCGCCATGGTATATATTCGTTTAATTGTGATACTTGAGGGTTGCTTGACTGTTGTGAGAAACTGTGATAGTGAAAGGCGTTACGTAAACCATGTGATCTGAATGCTCGGTTGCTCTAATTACATAACTAACGCCCTGTATCAAGGCTCTCTATAGCAATGCAAGTATTATAATAGACATATGAATAAGATAGAAATCAAAAAGTGCACAATAACAAGAAGGCATATATGCATTCGTAGTAAGCGTAGCCTTGAACATCGGCTCTTAGTCGCTGCTTGCTCCAGCCACACCATCCAATCTTCGAGTTTCCCGGCTCAGTTGCCTTATCAACGAGTTTCACCACGCCAACATCAGTTATATTTCGAAATTCATAGAGATAAATATGTCATAACGTGCTTACGTTGCCAAGCAAGGTCAAGCTATCATCGGTAGCAGCGACAACGATTTCAAAGAGAGATATTCGAGGGCTGACATCACATCAATTCGATGAAGCTTTACAACTGGAGAGTTGACTGCATGGGTCATTAATGTTGCTTGCTGAAAAAAACAGGTTTTGCACAGAGTTACACAATCATATTGATTCGGAGTCAATCCCAGCGGATTGATCTAGTGCGCACACGCTAATTCGCTTGTTTGTATATCGCAACACTGAAACATGTAGCGAAAAAATAAAAGCAACGGACAAAGATGAGTTTCACACGTTTATATAGTTCAAAAGAAGAAAGCCCCTCAAGGAAAAAGTCTCAAACACGGTGGCTCTTCTGAAATTGTACCTTACTTTAAAATCAACACA